>NC_136493.1:1070000-1105000 GCF_053919585.1 Euprymna scolopes
ATATATATATACACGTTATATATATATACACACGTTATATATATATACACACACGTTATATATATACACACTGTTATATATATACACACACACACACGTTATATATATACACACACGTCACACATTATATATATACACACTGTTATATATATACACACACACGTTATATATATACACACACGTTAAAACGTATAGATAATTTTTTGCACGTAGAAAATATTTTAAATTATATATATATATATATATATATATATATATATATACACACACACACACACACACACACACGTTACACAATAAGATAAACGTTTTATTGTAAAGATGCACGTTTTTCATGGCTAACACACACTAAACTTTCGGGTAAAAGTTTGAATTTCATTCAGCAAAAAACAGCTGTAAGATCTCTTTTAGATTTTTTTTTTTTGTCAATATTTCTCACATGTTTAATTTCTCCATTTGTTGTTAACATTTTTTTTCTTCTGAAAAGTTAAGATTTTTAAAAAGAAAAACTTTTCACGATGTTTTTTTTATATATATAAATCCACAAGCGTCGAGTAACAAAAGGAAAAAAAATAGTTTTATCCTAACAGTCGACAGTTTCCTCCAAAATATACAGAAAAAAAAACCTTTAGGTTAAAAAAAAAAAAAAGCTTCATTTTCTTTTTCTAAGGAATTTATTTAAAAAATCACAGTAGTTTTTTTTTATGAATGTGAAATTAAAATCTAGTAAAAACGTTTCACAACATCTGGTACCTTCATCAGTCAAGTTTGCCAAGTGAAACAATAGATGTCAACTTTATTGTAGATGAAAGGAGTGGTTAATCAAAACGTACATTAGAAATGATTTGGTTGGCTTTAGTAAAGATTGGCACTTTTCTATTTACAAAGCCATTCAGCGGAAGTGACGTTGGATAAATTTTAAGGTACGGATGACCAACACTGTATATAATGTAGCTTTTTTTTAAAGTAAATATAAAAATAAAAGTTTTATTCAAATACTATTTATTTGAACCTTAAAACAAAATTATAACCTTTACAATAAAAATGTTTATGAACTGTTTTTTTTTAATCAATCAGGTGTTAGGATTTAATTTTTTACATCAAACAAAAAATATAACTTATAAAAAAATATTTATGAACTATCAGTTGACGACGAATGTTAGTCAACAAAGAAGTACGAATCTTGATTTTGATAAAGAAAAACAAAATGAAACTTGAACACCAATACTAAGTTTTAAGTTAAGTTTATGTTTTTTTAATTTTTCTGCTGCCAAGTGAGACATAAGGTCAGTTCATAATGAAGAATTAATGAAATCCGCTCCTTCAAAAAAGGTAATGTCTGGAATGATCGACCTCCTCCCTCATAAGATGAAAAAGAACAGATACTACACTCCGATTGAAACAAGAGTGTTAATGGATCATTTTAAGATGACAAACACGTGCGTGTAGGTTGAAATAACAAGAACAAAATGACCTGTGAACTTTTTGACAAAACTTTAAATAAAATAAATTTCGTGATAAAAAAAAATAATAATTAAAAAAATTTATTGGTGACAAAAAAAAAAAAAAGAAAGATTTTTTTTTTTTTTTTAATGCGAAAACTTTCAACTTACATTTCCTCGGTACCTCCGTTAGATGGGTTATAAATCCGGTGGAAAGCAACCGAATATCCGAAGAAACTATCCGGGGGTCCCGTTTTATAAATGTACACTTCGGTATCCAAATTATAGGCACAACATTTTAGGAAGTTGTTGTCCGATAAAATTGACAAGAATAAGAAAAATAATGCGAGGGAACCCGATGAAAAGGTGAGCGAAGAAGAGAGGCCGACCGACGTCGCCATGGCCGATGACAGCCGCGGCATTTGTCTTTTTTTTATCACAGGTTTTCTTAATCTCTTTTCTTTTTTCTTTTTTTTCTTGTTGTCGAGAGAGGGAGGGTTGTTGTTCCTGTCGAAATCGTCCAACACAGAAGAGCGTTTCCGGTCGGGACGATCGGCGAGGTTAAGCAAGACGAAGGGACCGAAAACACGCGCAAACTGGGCGAAAAAAAAAAAAAAACACGCAACAGGCTGATCGCTCGCCCGTTGCAAGACTAAGTCAACAACTATTACAACCGCTATTACATTTACAGATGCTATTAATTCTACTATTACTTCATTAACACAACTATTACTTCTACTATTACAAAAGAGCCTGTGGCATTATTGTAATGATTTTGTCATTGTTGGTTGCGGTGTGATACTAGTCCTGTACTCCTGTACAGTTCCAGGAGGTCCACTCTCCCAGGCTTTGCCTTCTCTCTTTATTATTAATCTTCATTTATAGACACTTATTACTACTTTTCTTTTACAAGGAAGTTACCACTTATCGAGACCCGGAGGCCACTCAGGGATAAGGGTTATTGCGTGTACAGTAATCAATGGGACAATATCATAGTAATCGCTAGTAATGGAGATTTGATAAAATCGCCGGTTCATGTTGGACTTGAAGACATCCAAGTTGTAGTCAGGTGGGAATCATGCAAACGGAACAGAGTTCCACAGGCGGTCAGTTATAAGAAAGAAGCTTTGTTCATGGAATCTACGTTTTGACTTAGGCACAGATAAAGAGTTGGGAAAATTACTGACAGTGGTTTCAGCTAGACGGGTGGTTTTTCGTGAAAGATTGACGGGTGGGGAGGGGGACTAAAGATTGGAGCTCAGACGAGCACTTACCATGGAAATAACGATAAAACAACGACAGGCTCGCAACGTCCTTTCTGTGGGAGAGAGGTTGCAGGGAAGAGAAAAGGGCACCCCCCCACTACGCTACGAAGTCTATTTTGTACTCTGTCAAGGCAGGATAGGCTGTTTTTAGCAGTTCCTGCCCAGATATGGCAGCAGTAGTACTACTCCACCCTTGGACGTACTATTACGACAGTTATAGCTACTTATTTACATGCACTATTGTTACTACGTTTATAGACACTATTACTACTACTATTACTATTATTACTACATTTTCATAACTATTACTACTACTATTATTACGATTACGACATTTATAATACTATGACTACTACTATTACTAACACTATTACTGCTACTATTACAACATTGACAGAGATTATTACTACTACTTCTAAGGCGGACTTTTGTTCCGAAACGATTTTTCGCTTAAGATAGGAACAGTGGGCATTTTTTACTATCGACAACAAAACGCAAAAAGTTGTAAAAAAATCTATATAACAAAAAAATAATGATTAAAATCAAGTTCTGTCCGTCTTTGTTTACTTTCTTCGTCAGCTATAGCTGTTTTTGTTGTTGTTGTTGTTGTTTGTTTTTTTGTTTTTTTGTTTTTTTTTTCAGAATAACAGATTATTTTAAAACTAATAACCATTAATCAGAAGTGACCTTTCCAGGGCATTCATTGTGGAAGCAAAAATATCAGCTGACGCAGACGGCAAACATTAAAGATGGACGGAACTTGGTTTTAACCATAAATGTTCCTACTTGCCTCCCCACGTTAGACACAAGGTCGATTTTTAATGTGGGGAAAATCCAGCTTCCCGAAAAAGGGCACTCTGGATAGGAACAAAAAATTAAAATTGTCTCAGTCATGAAGGATTGCATGCATAGTCACTCCACTCACTCATACACACGCGCGCGCGCGCAAACAAGCGAACGTTTATTCATTTTAATTTCCCCGCGCAGTTTGCACAAAATAAGTTCTTCCAGAAACGACATAATTTCAAATACACCCACAACAACAAAAGTAAAATGAACATATTTCTGGCGGACGTAGTTGAAGACAGTATCACGTGACACAAGCGACTAATGAGAAAAGTTAGAAGATTGTCTTTTTAACGCTTTTCCAAAAACCAAAACATCAGCAGTAGCAATCTTGTTTTGGAGCCGGTCCAAAAAGTATTTAAACGCATCAAACATTCTTTCTTCCCTCTTTTTCCCTTCCTTCTCGCTCCGACTTGTTTTTCGAACTAAATAAACGCTTTTACAGTTACATCGTGTTATATATAAGGGGAGGGGGGTAAATCTGTAACAAAAATCTTTTTTAAAATAAATTAAAACACTAAAAACTTATCTAAGTAGGTAGAAGAGTAACTTTCTTGCAACATTTATTATAAATATGTTGTTTTGTTATTTTTTGTTTTTTCTTTACAATTTTTCGTTTTGTTGTCTACAGTAAAAAAAATACCCGGGCCTTTGACAAATTTCACAAATTTAAGATCAGTTGATTCCTATTTGGGTCACTTAAATTATATAAATGCCGAAATGAAAATTTTTTCTTCCCTCTAGTTGCCATCTTAATATACAATTCCATGGCGAAGTGAAAAAGATAATCCAAGTTAGTGGTCTTTTAAGTAGACTTTGTCTTTTTTTCTCGACTTGTTAGCGACTATATTTGGGGGGGGGGGGCGAGTTTTCATTTCAGTGTTTTGTTTCGCCGTTCACATGTATGAAATTCGCTATAATTTTGTTTTTTAACGTCAACTTATTATTTATTTAGTTGTTTTTGTTGTTTTTATTTTGTTTTTGTTTTTGTTTTTTACTTATTATTTATTTTGGTTAAAAATGCTCTAGAGTACAAACTAACAATTTATTTTTTTAAAGTTGATTTTTAGAGGCATTTGAGTCTGTTTTGAACGAATATAACATTTAAAATTGTCGTCGACAAATAGTTGTGATGAAGTAAGATCTTGTTTTCACCGGTGGCCATATTTTTTCGCGCGCTCGCGCAAAAATAAACATGGCCATCAGTGAAAACAAGGTTTTTATATCATGACAACTACTCTTTTATGTTTTATTCGTTCAAAACAGACCCAAATGCCCTAAAGATTAACTTTAAAAAAATAAGTCTTTAGTTGGTACTCTGGCGCATTTTAACCTTCACTTTTTTAACTAGAGTAGTGAAAGTGGGGGAAAAAAAATTAAGAAAACATTTGTTTGGAATTAATGGTGGCAACCAATCTTATTCTAAATGATTTCCTGGCTAAAAATTACATTTTCTTAACTAGGGAGTACGACTTTCACTTATCAAGGTCCGAAGGCCACTCAAGGATAACGGTTACGATCAACAATAAAAAGTGTGCAAAACAAGCTATACTTTTCAACGATTTCTTATAATAATAGAAATAATAGAATAACGGGTTCTTTTGTATAGAGAGTTGCAACCTTGGTTGAAGTGAGTCTTCCTAATGATGGAGGCCTGAACAGAGCGGAAAGGGAGAAACAGATCAAATATCAAGGTCTCATGTATGATATGAAAAGAAATCGTACCAGTTATTATAGTGCTACAGGGCTTCTTCTTTTTTTCTTTTTTTTTTACATAGGCGTCACCACTTATCAAGGCCGATAAGGGTTAAAGAGTGTACAGGAGTCAAAAGGACAATATAGTAATCGATAGTAATAGAAGTTCGCTACATTTGTTAACTTAAGTGAAACGGCTCACCAGAAACTTGTTTACGTTGGACTTGAAGACAACCATATTATAGACAGCTGGAAAGTAGGAAAACGGAAGACAATTCCACAGGCGTGCAGTTATAAGAAAGAAGCTTTGATCATGGAATCTATGTTTAGGTTTAGGCACAGATAAAGAGTGGGGGGAATTATTGATAGTGTTTTCAGCTAGACGAGTGTTTCTTGTGAAAGTTTGGCGAGAGTGGGGCATAGATTGAAGCTCAGTCGAACACTTTCCATGAAAATAACGATAAAGCAGAGACGAACTCACAACATCTCTTCTGTGAGATAGAGGTTGCAGCGAAGAGAAAAGGACATCTCCCACCAGGCCACGAAGTCTATTTTGAACCCTATCAAGGCAGGACAAGTCTTTTCTAGCAGCTCCTGCCCATATGTGGCAACAGTATTCCATACTTGGGCGTATCTGGCTCTTATATAGATAGAGAATTGCATCAGCAGTGAGATATCTACTGGATCGATAGAAGGATCCGACCATTTTTCCAGCGGCCTTGGCAACAGATTTGATGTACGTATTCCATTTAAGATCAGGAGTAAAGGTCAAGCCAAGAAGCCTGTCAAAACTTGAGGCCTCCCCAAAACGAGAGCCATTCATTTTAATTGATACCAGATGGGGATCAGAACGTTGATGATGTAAAGATAGAAGCTTGGTTTTAGATGCATTAAAAGTAACCAGCCACTCCTTTCCCCATTGTACAACGTGATCAAGATCAGAGGAGAGAGAATCGGAGAGAACTTGGTCGTTTACTGTCATAGATGTGCTACCATAGATGGTAGTGTCGTCAGCAAAAATTATGAAGAAGAACTTGAAGTCCTACCTAACTAATATTCCTGGTGAACCAAGTGCAAAAGAGATCCAGACAATTGCACTTAAGGGAACAACGAGGATATTAAAAAGAGCTCTCGGTTGGTTTCAATAAAAAGCAGGGCAATGTTGGCAGCTGGTTTGGCTGCGCATACCTAACGTTACAATTTTCAAAGGAAGAAAATTACGTACTTATGTGCCATGTCGAAATTAGTATGAATTCCAAAAATTACGAAAAAATTAGGAGATATGGCATATCTCCTATATGCTAGGTGTATTTTTAACACACAAAAAAATCATCTACAATTTTTGGTCAAGATCAAAGTGTAGTATCTGTTCTTCAGATGCTGCACTTCATTTTCTTGTTCTCTTTCGGTGGAGGAGAAATTCTTCACGACTGAGACAATTTTTATTTTTGTACCTTTTCTCCACGTTAAAAAACGACCCTGGTGTCTAACTCTGTCCCGTGGGGAGGCATAGTAAATAGGTACAATTACGTTCTGAGATTGTGAGTTTAAAAATGATGGAGCCTTAATTTAAATCAATTTAGACAAGGGGTATATCTTCCTTGTTTGTCATACTGAACTGGTCGCACAACTCTTCCACATTAAAACACGTTAAAAATCGATAATTCGATTTCTATTTTTACTTGTGATTATTTTTCTACTGGATCATTTTTCATAATGTTTGGAGTGTGTACTAATTTCGACGTGACACGTAAGTACGTGATAAGTAAATTTTTACTTTCTTTCCACCTTAACAGTAACACTCAGATTTAAAATGACGACCTTTTAAAATTTTTTGGGTATGCTGAAAACGAATATCACATTTAAATTTGGCGCAGACTAGTAGTGTTCTAGATGTTAAGATATTTTTTCCAATGTATTAATAAATTTTAATGGTGTTCGTCATTCTAAACGTGTGAGGATGGGGATTTTTTTGAACTCGCATGCGCATTAGTACTTTTTAGTTGGAAAAAAAACATGGCCTCCAGTAAAAACGTAATGGATTACATTGGATAATAAAGGTCTTAATATCGAGAAAACTACTTCTCTGTGCCAAATTGAAACGTGATATTCGTTTTCAGCATACCCGAAAACCTTTACAAGCCGTCAATTTAACGGTGAATGCTGAAGTGGAAAGAATTTTTTTTTTTTTTTTTTAATATCCGTAATAATGTTTTCAAATGAAAACTGTTGTTTAAAAGATCACCAATCTACACAAGAACCGAGTAACGATTTTAAACATTAACTAACAAAACTATCAAATCGAATCTGGATTTGAAATCGACTTGCCGCTTTTATAGTCTGCGTCGATATATGCTATTTTTAGCACACAAACATCCGAGAGATTACAATTGTGTGACTACTACTACGTCTACTAGTGCAATTTACGATAGTGTGACAACTGGCTCTATTATTTCTACTGCTAATATGGTAACACTTAATACTCTTAGATACAAGAGAGTAAGAGTTGCGTAGTAATAGAACTATTATAACTACTAGTACTCTTTTTCTCTTTTAGTTAAAGGCGACCAAGGAATGAGTTTCTGTAACTCCTACATTATTGCAGATTGCGATTTTGTAAATAAAACTCTGTGTGTGTGTGTGTGTGTGTGTGTGTGTGTGTGTGTGTGTGTGTGTGTTTCTCTCTTTTTGTTTATCGTTTTGTTCAAGCTGGAATGGTGCATCCTACCTGATGCCAAACATTCACTTGCTATCTCATACATAACAACCGAGAAATCTTTTTTAAGATTCTAACCATTCCTTTAAGTGCAACTGTTTGTATCTCTTTTGCACTTGGTTCACCGGGTATATTTGCCAGGTAGTTTTTGAATTTCCTTTTCCATAAGTCCGGTTGTTCCTATAGTTACTGGAATGATGGAGATCTTCCTAAGATTCCAGTTTCTTTTCATGTGCATAAAACTTTTATATTTCGTTATCTTTTCCCTCTCAGCTCTGTTAAACCCAGCATCATTAGGAACACTAATTCTACTAAAATCTGGGACGTGCAAAAGGAGGAGGCTGCTAGGGGTGCCCAAGCACCTACCTCTTTTACTTCTGTTTAAAAAGTGCCCTTTTCAGAGGAATGTATTATAGGCCTGTGCCCTACCGAGACACCGTTATTTTCACTTGAGCACCTGCACTTGAAAAAGTTCTCTGCGCGTCATTGATTAAGGTTGTTTCTTTCACCTTCTTGCACAATATTACAGAGTGGAACGATGAAATTGTTGCCCTAGAAAAGACGACATGATTCCATTTCTGTTTGATGAAAACCGGTTTTTTTCTTTTTTCTTCTTTTTTTTTTATATTTTATTGCAGACTATCTACTAGTTGGCCAGTTGTGTACAAATCCCAAGATTAATAGGAGCCTTCTATCATGTCTGAAAGTGACACAATGTTCAACAAGCAAGATTGGAAATGTGCCACTGTACAACTTATGCTTTCTACCGATTCTAATTATGACAACAGGGCCATTACCAGTACCCTCAAAATACATCGCTGGATTACAACGAATAACAAGGAAATGCTCAGGATAATGAAAACAAAGTTTCCAGCCACGCTTACTGATTTGGTTTAGTTTCAAATGAGAGACACATCATACCACCTCACATTTTCAAAATCGGCTTGAAAGACAACATCAAAGTTTACCTGGATGTGCTGAAGAGTGTGGTGATCCCCTGGTGCAATCAGCTGGCAGCGCCAGGCCACAAGTCCAAAGAGACCCAGGCTTGGCTTCAGAGGGAGTGCTACGACTTTGTACTCTCCTCTCACTGCTCCCCCTCGACCTGAACTCGCTGAACAGCTTTGTTTGATCATATGTCGAGAACATGACCAAAATGACTTCCCACAACACCAAAGTCAGGCTGATTGTTGCCAAGTAATCGCTGTGCTCCCACCGGCACTTGTGAAAAAGGAATGCTCCCAGTTCCGAACCCGTATCAAGAAAGTGATTGAGACTGAAAGCAGCTACACTGAATAGATGTCAGCTCTACTACATAATCAAGTTACCTGAATTGATTTTTTTAAATAAAAGTTTTTTAAAAAATAAACCAGTAATGTTGTTTTCTTTAGGGCGACAACTTTATCGTTCCACCCTGTACTATTGTTATGTAATCGCCAGGCAACGCGGGGTAGAAAGCATTTATTCAGTTATCTATCTATCTATCTATCTATCTATCTATCTATCTAATTGTTTATCTATTTAGCGAAGTAAACAATAGATTAAGTCGTGGAAAACGATTAGTTGAGTGACATGCAGGTGCAGAAAGGGTCATGCTGTGGCATGAATCAAACTCTGTGACCGATCAAGTTGCACCGTAAGGTATGCAAACGGGAACCAGATCTGACATGTCAAGGGTCCAGGTTTGAAAAAGCCGAGTTAATTTTAGTGAATTCTCTCTAAGACGCCAAACAGACAAGATGAGGTAAACAGGCTCCACATAAGGAGGCGACGTTTTTCAAATGGAACCACGAGCAAAGATTGTCATTTATTCCAGTTTGTTGTGACGAAACGTCTGAGAGTGAATAAAGAATATATAAAAACAACCATTCGTCTTGGGTTCCTGTCTTGCATACGTCTTTGTTATAACAGAACCAATTCCACCAAGACGTTGGCAAATCCTCCCAGACGAAACACCAGCAAAAGACAGGTATGTCGTTATGAACACGTTGCTGTATGTTCTGACACACACGTACCTACACTCAGAGACAAGACGAGCGCAGCTGTTAAGACAGACACTTAGAGGCTAGACGGTCACGGCCTGATAAAAAGAGTTAAACAAGACTGTTAAAAATAACTGTTAAATAAATAAATAGAAGTAAATAAATACCCAAGTAGATAATTAATGACCATTTTCATTATATAACACTATATCAGGTTTAATAAATCAGTTTTTTTAATGTTTTTTTTTTTTAGAGGCGTAGCTGTAGTGTGTGTGTGTGTGTGTGTGTGTGTGTGTGTGTGTGTGTGTGTGTGTGTGCGCGCGCGCGCGCGTGTGTGTGTATGTGTGTGTGTGTGTGTGTGTGTGTGTGTGTGTGTGTGTGTTCACAAATTATCCTTACAAAGAAAATTATGTCCCAGACAGTAGCCCCCTACATCAAAATCGAACTGTACCTTGTTTGGAGTGAAAATATAATAAAAAAGATTTATAAAAAACAACTTGTTATGTGCTTGACCAGAAACCAATATTTTTATCATAATATAATGGTTACAGTGTTCGCTAATGGGCGTAAGTAATTCCTAATTGCATCATTAGCATCGCCTGTACTGAGGATTGCACCTCCAACCTCCAGAAAACCGGTACAAAGAAGTGATTATTAATTAGCACTTTATCGGTTGCATTACAGATCAATTTGGATTAAATGACAGGTTCTATTCGAAATTAGATATGGATTCCTGAGTTCAATAAAATAAAATAAAATAAAAATAAAATAAAATAAAATAAAATAAAAATAAAATACACCAGTCGAAATATTGTGAGAATAATATACTGCATATATATATATATATATATATATATATATATATATATATATATATATATATATATATATATATTAGTGTTGGTACGATTAATCAGAATCGGGAATCAAGAATATTGGAACTCTTTAAGTTATGCCTACGATTCTTGTAATTATTTATTGTTTGGTTTGTTTTTGTTTTGTTTTTTCGATTTTTTACATAGGCATCACCACTTATCAAGGCCAAACAGCCACTCAAGGATAAGGGTTAAAGATTGTACAGTCGAAATTGGACAATATAGTAATCGTTAGTAATGGAAGTTCGGTAAATTTGTTAACAAATGGTACGGCTCATCATGAACTTGTTTACGTTAGACTTGAAGACAATTATATTGTAGTCAGCTGGAAAGCAGTAAACGGAAGACAATTCCACAGGCGTGCAGTTATAAGAAAGAATCTTTGTTCATGGAATCTATGTTTAAGTTTAGGCACAGATAAAGAGTGGGTGAATTATTGATAGTGTTTTCAGCTAGATGAGTGTTTTTTGTGAAAGTTTGGCGAGGGGGGACCATAGACTGAAGCTCAGTCAAACACTTTCCATGAAAATAACGATACAGTAGAGACAAACTCGCAACATCTCTTCTGTGAAGTAGAGGTTGCAGGGAAGAGAAAAGGACATCTCCTATGAGGCTACGAAGTCTATTTTGAACTCTATCAAGGCAGGATAAGTTCTTCCTAGCTGCTCCTGCCCAGATGTGGCATCAGTATTCCATCCTTGGACGTACCTGGCTCTTATATAGATAGAGAATTGCATCAGCAGTGAGATATCTACTGGATCGATAGAAGGATCCGACCATTTTTCCAGCGGCCTTGGCAACAGATTTGATGTATGTATTCCATTTAAGATCAGGAGTAAAGGTCAAGCCCAGAAGCTTATCAAAACTCGAGGCCTCCTCAAGACGAGAGCTATTCATTTAAACTGATACCAGATGGGGATCAGAACGTTGATGATGTGAAGAGAAAAGCTTGGTTTTAGATGCATTAAAAGTAACCAGCCACTCCTTTCCCCATTGTACCACGTGCTCAAGATCAGAGGAAAGAGAATCGGAGAGATCTTGATCGTTTACTGGCTCAGATGTGCTACCATAGATGGTAGTGTCATCAGCATAAATGTCTACAAATGATGTAAGGATGTGATTTGGAAAATCATTAATGTAGATCAGGAAAAGAGTTGGGCCTAGGATGGGCTCCTGAGGGACTCCAGCATTTATACTGTGAGCTTCTGATTTTTGCCCATCAACTACTACTCTTATGAACCTGTCAGAAAGAAATGATTTAATAATTGAGAAGACATTTCCAGCTATACCTTAGCTAGAGATCTTGTGAAGTAAACCTCCATGCCATACCCTATTAAAGGCCTTAGATATGTCAAGAGCAATTGCCCTAGAAATGCTGCCTCCGTCGAGAGATTCGCTAATCCTATGAGATATAACTGTAAGCACATCTGCTGTAGATCTAGCCATATTATGTGACACTAAGAAGGTTATTTTTGCTGAGATGGTTGATTACTTCTGTATTTAACACAGATTCCAGCAACTTACTCATGATGTACAGGAGACTTATTGGCCTGTACTGAGAGGGGGATGAGCGATCACCTGAATTCTTAAATACAGGGCATACTGATGAGATTTTCCAGGGTGATGGGTGGGAAGCAATTCTCCTTAAGACAATGTTTAAACAGTTTTGTAAGTATGGGCGCTAGTTCTGGTTTAAGTTTTTTGAGTACTATAATTGGATGTTTGTTTGTTTAAACCTTAACTTTCCATTTCTGCTACTAAAGATAAAATGGTAAATGTGTATTGGTTTTAAACTACAAACAAAATTAAAATCAATAGATCACCAATATAAGTGTATTTTTACGTTCACAAAAATGTATCGCATGGATTTTTAGAATAATCTAAAGAAAAACAATCCTACAGCTAAATATTTAGCGATTTTAACAGAATCGGTAATTTTATTTGTTGTTGTGGAACTACCCTATGTTACCTGCTAGTAGAATATTCCAATCTCAATAAATGCCGGAAGACTAAGCTGTAAGGTGTCAGGCGATTGGCAAATTTTTCTTAAACATTCGTATTGTATTTTTTTTAAATAAATATTCAGTCGATATCCGGTGAACCAACCTCTATGATACAGCCTACCTATTGTATGCTTTGCAATACATGTTGTTACTTTAATTTGGCGTTCTGTTTTCCTTTGCAACCCTTAACAGTGGTGGCGTCGGATTTCGAACTCACAGAGGTCACTCGAATTTAAAATTGCCCCAGCATTCAAAAGAACTCACGACGGAAAGCTGAATTAAACCAAACAAATGTTCAGAAAACACTGATGAAAGGAAATAAAGGAACTCACGAAAACCACATCAGTGCGTAGACATAAATGTTTGTATTTGCAAACTTGTGGAAAGTAAGAATATTTCATGTGTTTTTCTTTTATTCTCACGACATCTGGGCGCACCCGTAAATACAAAAGAAAAAAAAATACAAATTATTCGTGTTTTTTTTTTTTTTCTTGCGTCATTAAATGAGTGTGTCAATGAACATTTTTTTTCTTGTTTTTTTTTTACTTAAAAAAAGTAAATACGATTTTCGGGGTTTTTTTTTTCGTCATGTTCAACATTTTTTCTGTTCTATTGGAACAGACATTTGCTTTGAGAAAATATTGAATATTTGTGTCAATATATTTTTTTCTCGTTTATGAAAAAGACTTTCTTTTTGAAAGAAATATTATTTCCAAGGAATTTAAAACTGTACGTTCAACGTTCGTTTGCGAAGGGATTAAAGGAAACGAAATGCTGTTCCTTTTTCCTCCAGTTTTTCTAAAAATACTAAAAGCTGGTTAATCTGAACGCGGTTTTGTTAAATTTCTGTCAATTCAGTATTTTAGACATCATACAAAAATGGACCCCTTACAAAGTACATTGGAACAATTATTAAAACTGTAAATTGAACAACAACGCGCAGAGGTAAACAACTACAACAACAAAAACAACAACTAATGAGGCTCGAGATCCAGCTATATGACAATCAACAGCACACGAAAGAACTGCTGACTCTAATATATAAAAAATAATACGTCCACCACCGATAATAATACCGCATTTTCACAAGGTTCAATATGGAATGCGATTGACAATTTCTGCTACGGACCTGAAGACGGCAAATTATTTGAAGCTTATTTTCGTCGGTTTGAAGAGGTTTTTGTATTGACTGCAAACAGTATTCGAACCAGAAAAAGGTTTGTTTACTATTACAGAAACTAGAAACGGCCGAGCCTAATAAATTTGTAGATTTTATTTTACCTCAGCAAACATGGCAATTAACTTTCGTCGAGACGGTGGAACTTCTTACAGAACTATTTAGACCGAAAGTCTTTATTCCATAAGCGCTGGTCATGTCTGAATTTGCAGAAGGGTGACGAAGATGATTTTGCAATGTACACAGCCATGTAAATAAACATTGCAACGAATTCAAACTTGCAGATTTTTAAATGTTTAGTAGACAGACAATTTAAAAAACACGTAAAAATAAAACAATTTAGAGAAAAGTGACACACATATCAACATGTAACTAAGAAAGGATTTGAAGAAAGAAATCCCCCCCTGTACTCGATGTGGTAATTTGTATTAGATTACTCTCCATATTACTCAAGAAAATGTCTAATATGTAAAAAAAAATAAATAAATAAATAAAATAAAAAATAAAAAAAATAATACACAAAGGTACTCATTGCAGAAATAAAAATAAATACAAAACCCGAGTGTGTTTGGGGGGGGGGAGACTGAAAATAACGAAGGAGGATTGCGAAAATATGTGACTATAAAAATTCATGATAAAAATTAAAAATGCAACTCGATTCGGGTTCAGACCTTTCGATAGTAAATTTAAATACCTGGAAGAAATTGAATAAACAAAAACTGCTGAGAACACGCAAAACAACAAAGACCATTAACGTTATGGAAAGTATTTTTTAGCGAACGTCACATTATTGGGAAAAACGAAAAACATTAAAAGCTTATACACGACCACTAACCTACTGGACTGGATTCATGAATTTAAATTAGGGAACCAGCCAATCAATAATTTTTACAAAACGAAAATAAAAGTGCAACAGACGCTCATGCCTTGAAAAACATAAAAAGGAAACTTTTCTTATTCTAGGCCACGGAAAGCCAAACAGAATTCGCAAACAAAACAATACTGTCGTAGACCAAATGAAGGTAGCTCTCTCCTAACGAGAACAGCGCCTGATCACAAACCAAGAAACCAAAACCAGGCAGGACTCTCTACCGCTAGTCCTAAAGTGATGACACCCTTACCAACCGATTCAGCCGTAAATATCTATATGACTGTAGGCGATTTTTTACCGGATACGAAAACTTTAGCTACACCGCAACAGGTATCAGTTGCAACTCGATTTTTTACAATATTGGAAAATTATTTACCGAGAGTCAACGTCACTCAAAGATATTATCTGCAGCAAAATAATAGCACTCAAACAATTTTCCACAATATGGAAGAACTGCTGAATCGTTTTACCAGGCGTCTTTTTAAAATAGACAGTTTATCAGGTTAACAAGACTAGTGGAAACCCCTGGGGCAATATCGCCCCTCATCTGATAAATTATTACAAGCGGGATCCTAGGTGAGGTTTATTGACCCTTAATTATTTGTGGCGAAGTCTACCCACGCAAGTAATTAATTGTTTTATGGAATTCTTACAATTAATACATCAGAAAATGACTATAAAACGTTTTGTGCAGGTCAAAAGAAAAAGTTTCGCTCTAAACAATGAATCCCCCAAGAAGTAGAGGCTATTGAAACCGTCTACGACGCATTTGATATTGAGCCTCCCCAAATCACACCAAGACGTTTGGGAAGGAAAAGGAAAATCACCGAGCCGTTTATGAAGAAGAAAAATAGATAGATAGATAGATAGATAGATAGATAGACCGTCCGTAGTTATCAGCTGGTGAGGGGGAGGGGGTTGTGGCGAAATTAACCTATGTTACCTACTAATAGATTATTCCAATCTCAATAAATACCGGAAGACTAAGCCACAAGGTGCCAGTCGACACCCGGTACTTGGGCTCGTCATTGAAGTGTGGTGTCTGCACAGATGCTGCATTCAAATTAATTGTCCTTAGTCAATGGAGGGGGAGACTCTACAATACAAAGGCAATTTTATTTTTGAAGAATACCCCTTTTGAACGGAGCTGGTTATCTCCCACATAAAACCGACCTTGTGTCACATTTTGTTTCGTGAGAAACAAATAAATACCCAGTCGATATCCGGTGAACCAACCTAGGTAGTTGCACTGTTGTATGCATGCTGTTATTTTATTTTGGCGTTCTGTTTTCCTTTGTGACCCTTTAACAGGCTATAACATTATTGGAATCAGAAAAATTTTGGAATCATCCCATCACATGCCAACAACAAATTTTAAGTTTATAAGCGATAAAAAACCGCGGTTCATTGGTAACGTATGAGAATGCGGATACTAATGTCATGAGTTCGATCCTAACCTGTGCTGACGACGGTTAAAAGACAAACACGCGTGTCCATAGGTATACTTTTAAAATAATATATATATATATATATATATATATATATATATATACATATATATATATATATATATATATATATATATATATATATATATATATACTAGCAGGCTATTTGGCATTGCCTGATCGAAAGATAAATACGATATTTATATCATGCAGATTACTTATTATGATACAGCCAATTCTATATTATCAATATATAGTAATGGTTACAAAAAAAATTGTGTACCATCTGATAGAATCAGAACCAAAATGTTTGGCACTGCAGCCTTAGTCGTTATTTATCTCTCTAGCATTGTTACCATCTGAGCTACGGAAAGATGGATATGAGAGAATATAAATTAAGCGACTTTGAGCTATGAATGTTTAATTTGAGCATGCGCAAAAGAAGCAGCTAGCATAGGATTTCATTCGACTTACTCTGCCAAGGTCAACTGTTTTGTTTTCAATTTTAACACGTTAGCAGTAATTTTTGCCCTATAAAAACAAAATCGAAAGTGTGCTACAGGCCCCAATACCCTATATATCAAATTTCAAATAAATATTTTTTAAATAAATATTTTTTCGTACAGTTCTATTTTTATGTTTGATGTATAATAAAAAAAAATAGCAACATCTGATGTTTGGTTTAAAAAAAACATTTCATAAACATATTTTTATCAAAAAAATTATAATTTTGTTAAAAAAGTTTAAATAAAGACTGTTTTAATAAAACTTCTATTTTTATATTTACTTTAAAAAAATAAAAAGCTACATTATATACAGTGTTGGTCATCCGTACCTTTAAATTTGTCTGGCGTCACTTCCACCAAATGGCTTTGTAAACAAAGAAGTGTCAATCTTAACTAAAGCCACAATTAAAGCAAAGATCCCTTATGAAATTTATGCTCCCATGAAACTTTCCCCTTCGGAGGAAACCTTCCTAGGGTGAGTGCTACTTCAGTACAGTACAGTAATAGAAAAGCTGATTGATCCTCCTGTGGCCAAATCACCTAGCAGGGGCTGCTTGGTAAGAGAGAAAATAAATGTCAGTATTTATGACTGTTATACATCTTATCGCTTTGATGAATGCAATGATGCATTAGAGATATATGGAGCGATATAGAGAGAGAGTGAGAGAGAGAGAGTCGGAGAGAGAGAGAGAGAGAGAGAGAGAGAGAGAGACGTTGAAAAAGAAATATCCTCAAAGGTCTGAAGTGAATATAACAATTAAAGAAAAGCTAAAGCAATAATAACGTTTATTTAATGCAAAAGAGAAGATGTTGTACATGTGTATGAAAGAACCGAAAGAGATTGTTAATGTATTTGTGCTTTGCTAAGAAATGAGAGGGAGAGGAAGAGTGTGTGGTTGTAATAGGATGCATAGTTAAGGAGTGTCAATAGAAATTAGTAAAGTACCCTTCTTCCCTAGGATGAATTAAATCACATCTTGTTCGGTTGAAGAAACTTGTGAAAAGAGAACACAATCAAAACCTCCTTTCTTTCCTATCCAGTGATCTGGATTGAATAAAAAGACAGAGTCACATGACGAACTTAACTTGTGTTGAAATTCAAACTTGTTTTTCATACTTGTTGTTTCATACTTGTTGTTTCATACTTGTTGTTTCGTACTTGTTGTTTCGTACTTGTTGTTTCATACTTGTTGTTTCGTACTTGTTGTTTCGTACTTGTTGTTTCATACTTGTTGTTTCGTACTTGTTGTTTCGTACTTGCATCAAAATTATTTTTTTTTGGGGGGGGGTTCTTTGGACTACTCTTGTTATCTTGGGTACCATTTTCACGTTTTGGTCGATGCAACTTCAATTTTCTTCAAGTTTATCTTGTAAAACTTGGGGATCTTTCTGTTGAACTCAGGAATGTTTTCTGTCAAACTCGGGTAGAAACCCTAACTAATTAGCAATTGTATTTTCAATGTAGCCTACACTGAGAATTCAACCTTCAACCTCCAGAGGAGTGTAACTTACGACTGAATTTTAAAATGTACTTAATCTACTATGCCACAGGTCCTTCTGAAAATTTATTCCATCTAAAATTCTGTGCAGATACCTACGTTTGACAGTAAGATTCCCGAGTTCAACAAGATATTGCTGCAGAAGGTCGGAGGTTACATCGACCGAAACGTTGTAAAAAGTAACACTGGAGATAAGAATCGTTGTAAAAAAAAGTAGTGCAAAGAATCCACATCATATGAATAATGAATCGTCATCTAAAAAATGGAAAAACATAGTTTTATTATATTTGACATCCTATGCTTGGCAATCCTATGCTTGGCAATCCATATTCGACATCCCAACGCTTTTCTGGTGAATACAAATCTGTATTTGATGAATCAAAAAACTCTACAACAAAGGCAAAACTTTATTCACACGAGAAGACTAATGTGTTCATGTTCGTATAACCTGACATCATGTTAAATATTCCAGCCGTGTGCACCTAAAATTCATATTGATAAACAGGTGCATCTGACAAGAATATACATGAAACAGCCTAAAATAATTATCAAATGTACCAAAAGGCTATTTGAATGCAAATTATGAACCTGACATCAGGTATTTGCATGAAAACAAACAATAAACAATAAACAATTGTTAAACGCTGCATGTTTACAATGGCATTTTCAGTAAAAGGTATACACGGGTATAATCAAGTTGAATCAAAGTCAGGTCAATTCAATGAAAATACAATGATCAAATATATTGCACTTGAAGTGTAACCACAGTGACACTGTCGTCCTAAATGTTTATGTTGGTTCAAAATGGTTATATAATAAAAACCCGAAATGGATATGGGAGTTAGTTGACAATTTGACCTTGCATTATTGCAGCAGCCACTTACCATTGCTTTCTTGCTGGCAAAGACCATTGGTTTTCACTAGAATTTACATGGCAATAATCTTCTTCAAGGTTCTAGTACACTTCACATTCATCCAGTGAAGGTATTGTTAGTGGTCTCCTTTCTCATTCCATTCTTCTGGACACTTCATGACTATTTTGTGTGGTATCAGTCGAGACTAATACCTTTTTGTTTTGTTTTGAATTAGGCACATCATTACTATTGTTGTTGTTGTTGTTATTGTTGTTCTTCTTTTCTTCTTCTTCTTCTTCTTCTTATTATTATTATTATTATCATCATTATTATTATTATTATCATCATTATTAATAGTAGCATATTATATATTGTATATATGTACATATAATTCCTCCCCTTTGATGAAAAGGAAAGTATTTCTTTGAAACTCCATGGATTACGGAGTTTCACCTCTATCTGGGTTTCTTTTCTAAAAAATAAATGTGTGTTTAACTCTTGCTAAAGTGTTTCTCAACATATTTTATTAAACCAATGTACTTATATACATTAATATACATAATTATATATATAATTATTCCCATAGCCAAACAACGTCGCAGATCAAAAGTGCTATGACAGCCAACAAACTGGAAAACCAAGACTCGGGCTTTGCCCTCATTTGGGCTCATCAGTTAGACATATCCGAACTCAGAATTCGAAATCTGATCCTTTTGCATGTGAGGCAAGCACTCTGCTACATGAGCAAACACACCATACACAAGAAAGTCTATTAACTAACACAAATTAAATTGCGGTGAAATCTGACTATGGAATGGGCCTACTTTGTCTCACATTCTGAAAATTCTATTACTAATTGCTCGCTAGGTTTGCATGTTGGATGGCATCGTCCTAGCACGTATAAAATTCCTACTTGTGAGACATCGACTTCGGTTTAGCTTGTGCATCTATCACATTCGAAACAATGAAAATGTCAGTTTCGCTTAGGAATAATAGGTCTGGTTTAGTCTTCTGTAATTGGATTTCAGCCACTGGAAGGTTTTAATGTAGCCCCCTGATGTTGGAAAAGGAGACATGTTGGGGGGGTCTACATTGGAAGTTGGGAGTCTGGGTTTTATCGCATATTTTATTTTGGAGACTTTTCATGATGGAGTTTTAGGATTTGTGGAATAGGTTGACAGACTTGGTTAGAGCAGGGCAGAGAGGGAAAGTAAGGGAGAAAAAAAGTGAAGAAATATATATTATTATTATTGTAAAGTGAGTTACATAAAATTAGGTTAAAAGTAAAGAACCTTACCTCATGCATGTGGTTAAAAGTAAAGAACCTTACCATATGCATCATGCGGCTCGTGTTAGGAAAGAAAAAAAAGAGATAATAAAAATGGCCGCCCCCTGGTATTTATGAACTGAAAATCACGTGATGTGACGAGAGGGGGGAGGAGGTATGCAAATGAAATGTGGTTGGGTCTCTCTATAAAAGAGCCGTCTTCTTTATTTTGGGCGTCAGTGTGGAAAGTGCAGAGAGAAGAGAACAGTTGGATTTGAGTTTGAGACTTTTGATCTGAGGTTGAGTTCAAATTTAACGTCAGAGAAGGATTCATGCCATGGGTCTCATATAAACGTGCTCGGTCATGCAATGACGTCATGAGTTATGAATTTAGTTAGATAAGTGAGAATCAGAATCAGTCAGTGGAGATAAGCAGAGAGGTTCAGACCGACTCTCCGTTAGAGTCAAGGCACCCTCTAGAAGTGAGAGGCTTTTAGAAATAACCATGTAACAACTTTGAATCCCTGAGATAAAATCATGTTCGACCGGTCGAAGATGAAATAAAGGACGTCAACATGTGTTTTTGTATCTGCGTCTCTGTGTTGTTATTCAACAGAAAAGGTATTGTCCATTTATATTATAAGAACCTTGATAAAATCATCATCTAAAAAATATGTGTTAGAAAGTGTATGTGTCAAAAGTATAAATGTTATAGAAACACTCCCGTTCACAGAACTGTCAAAAGTATAAACGCACTACCTCTCGGTCTATCTATCGATATATCAAATCTCCTTTCATTGAATTGTCTCTCTCTCTCTCTCTCTCTCTCTTTATATGTACTCTATCTCTATATCTCACCAATGTCTCCATCACTCAATAACATGAACACTCCTAAGACTCTAATCTCTCATCAAGATTCTCCTAAGATGAACAACAACAAAAATACAGAATATACGTCATAATAATAACACACCTATGTAATATGAACCCAAACTTTAGAAACAGACTAACAGGTACAACTCTTGAGGTAGTCTGTGTATTTCATAGTACAGGTAAGTCGAGGTTCTGACCTTGACAATTAGTCTGACAGAACAGGGCATTTTTCATGGTTTTTTCGCTGTCAAACTGATGCAAAATGTTCTGTGTTGCCCCCGGAAGTCCATCCTCCCAGGCATTGTCTCCCGGCTTTCAGTAGGAGCAAGTTTATCCCTTGTTGTTAGGTGCCTTCACTGGGGAATGCTGTTGGGGCTGCTCAGACTTACTTTTGCTGACCCATTTTCCCATTATCTCACAGCAGTAAATACTGGTCCGTGTACTTTGTAATACGCCATCTTGCGGTACATGCTACGATTGTTGCCTCTGTGTATTGTTTTGTTTCAATATATTTTACCTTTCTAATCCATATATGTGTCCGTGTTTATCCTTAGTGACCCTTGCAGTCCACAATACCTTACTAGCATACAGAAATTTAAATGCAATGTTAACGGTCATCTTGCTTCTCAACTCCCCACTCAAATTGCCCTCTGTAAATTTGGCACAGTAGCTCTTACACATCAGTTATAATATGCGTTGTTTGCAGTGCTTGGAGGGAACAAAAGTTTTTTTTTTAAATTAAGCAAATGTTACAATATGTGCTTCTTGGTTATGGCCTTTGTAAATAGAAGGAGACTTAGTCACTAAAAAATGGGGTTATGTCTTAGATAGAAACGAGCAAGCTCTCGAATAAGCAGGCTGCTGATAATGAATGACAGTTTTTTACGAAAACATTAGAAAACTTTTAAAATGCATTGAAAAGAGAAAAATAATTAATACTATTGATACTAAAACTGAACTCATTCCATATTGGATACACCACCTCCAAATATGCAAGAACATAGTCATCTGTTGGCAAAGTCATGCTCACAGTTTTCTGTGATCAGAATGGATTAGTGATGACATATTTCCTAACAAATGGTACTTCCATTACCAGAACTTATTATGCTTCAAGTTTGAGGAAATTGAAATTTACCAAAATAAAGAAGTAGGGCCAGATTGGCAAAGGTATTCTCCTTCTGGAAAATAATATTCTGATCCACAGTGCGCATGTTGTCAGATTTAAAACATGGGCATGTGGCTATGAAATCCTCTCCATCCTCTCTACTCTCTTGAACCTGCATCTTTTGACTTTCAAATCTTCCCATCTACGTAACAGCTCTTGAAAGGAAAGCATTGCCCAGATGCTGCTGCCTTGATTTCCAAAGTCACATCATGGTTGGAGAACTAACCTGAAGTGTTCCACAAAAACCATCTTCAGAGTTGCATTCAACAATGGTAGAAATGGGTAATTCCTATGTAGAGAAAGACTAATAACTGTGCCAAATTTCATTGTTCTAGTCATTGGCGGGACCAGTCTATCTCGAGACACAATGGCGTAGCTCTGGTGAACTGGAACTACATAGCCTGGATAGGGTGATATGGGAGAATAGCTGTTGCTCGTGCAGCTATCCCTGTCTCTCTGCAAAGCTAGAAGATCTATGGGAAAGACACAGTCGATTCCGCTTGGCTCTAACTGTACCAGAAGAGTTGCTGCTGATGACGATATAGAGTCAGGTCATCTCAGGGAATTCATCGCCAGATTTTCTGTTGGGGTTTACTCCCTTAGCCTTTCTCCTGATGAGGTAATCCTGCATGGCAATGGAGCCTTTGTATTAGAGTTGCCACTATCCAAAGTTAATGATCCCACTTGCCCAAGGTTTTAAGGTATTAGTGAACCACCTTTGACCCAACTCACAGTTAGCAGAAAGTTTCGGCGGGCTTAGTAGCTAAGCCACACGAGATGGCCGGGAGCTAGACTAGGTTGTCAGAGTCTATTTGAGACGTGCACATCATGAGTGTATTTTTTAGGAAGAAGGAGCTTATATCCATTACCATCATCAGTTGTTCTGCTGATGCAAGAAGTCGGTCAAGGATATTATTTATCGAATGCCTCTCATATATATTCCTTTTATCAAGTGTTTTTTCTCATATATATTTTCGTTTCAAGGAATGTTCTTACATTTCTTGCTGTCTTTTTGTGATTCTCCCTTTTTTGTAATTCTCCCTTTTTTGTAATTCTCCCTTCTGTTAGTCAGTCTTGTACATCCATTTTCATATATACATCTTCTAGTTTTCTGTTTATGCAACGAAGTAAATTTCTTGAAGCAGAATTCATGTACTTCGTTTATTATTATTATTATTATTATTATTATTATTATTATTATTATTATCATTATAAGTAGTAGTAGTAGTAGTAGTAGTAGTAGTAGTAGTAGTAGTAGTAGTAGTAAGTTATCTAACATGAACGGCACCCATGTAAATGGGTATATACGTTTCGCGTTTGTTTGTGACGTGTCCTAAATGTGTTACTAAATGTCTATTAGTGGTTTTTTCATTTTCTGAACCGATTTTATGTTTCGTGATCGTCTAGTGTTCATGTGCGTGTGCGTTTTATAAAAGCATCATCATATCCATCTCTTGTCTACCTCTCCATTTAGGTAGATAGATAGATCGAGATAGACAGACAGCTAGATCGATATAAGATAATTTATTTTGTTCTACCTATTTCATAGTTAAAGACTTTAAAACAATGTTGACTCAAAAAAAAAAAAAGTTCTATGATACCCAATAATGTCTCACAGATAAAAACCATCGATTTTTTTATCTGGACTGATTAACCATAACATTCTCCATTTTCCAATACTTTCCATTCCGTTTAAGTATTATTGTAACTCACTTGGTGCTCTCACGTCATCTGTTACTAGTGATTTCTTGCTGATTATGACTGAAATCTAAAGGACAATAACTTTTTTCAAAATTCCATACTATTCCAGCTGGGCTCAAAATGATGTTATCCCTCCTTAGTTTTTCAATCTTTTCGGACCCTCAACGAATATTTCGATTACACTAATCGATGCATTTAACAGAGGGGAAGGGTTATGTTAGAGCATTTTTATCAAATATCTTCAAATTTGCCCAAGTTTAAAACTATTTTATTTGTGCCATTTTATTTCAACTTGCCTGTGGTTAATCATTGTCACATTGTTATTTAAATTGGTTTCTGCGCTAAGCAATTTTTCTTAATATGCACTCTGTTTATACCAGGGTCGTCCCTATTATTTAAGTGCAGAGTGAGACGTGAAGTCGATATAAAAAAAAAATCCAACTCCCCAAAACATTTTCCTCTTAGCCTATGATTCTAATTTTTTCTAGTTTGTTTTCCCTAAAAAATGTTCCTAGTGCTCATATAATTGTCCGCATTACATTAGATTTCATTTTCTATAGCTCAATAAGCTCTCTGGCAAATGTAATGTATTTACGTTTATTTTTGTTTTTGTTTTGTTTTTCTTTTTTTCTGCCTCCTTCAGTTTTCCCAATCTGGTCACCGCCGTAGGTGTATCAGAATTTTGGGGGAATTTTTGACACCACTCACACGAAACTGCGAATAAAATATAAAAAAAACTCGTAATTTCTCTTTTAAAAGTGGTTTGTTTATTTTCTTTAAGGATTATACTTCCAAAATAAACTATTAAAGTTGTATAAAAAGTAATAGAAATATCTTTTTATTTAAAAAAAAAAAAAAAACAGTAATGAAATCAATTGAATTTTACGAGTTAGTATTTTTCAATTTTTAAACTTTAAAAATCTATCAAAATTTTCCTATTGATTCAATTTTTACGATATTTTCAGGGTCAGTGTGAAATTTTATGCTCTTTCCGATAAACCGAATATAATATTTTAGACAAACATTTTTTTTTAAATTCACGCACACCCCCATTTTGAAATGTCTATTAAAAAGTAAATAATTAATTTACTCACCAAAGTTTTATATATCACAAATTGAAGATAAAAGATCAATAAATAATATATTCAAATTTAAAACAAAAAAAGAAGTGTTTTTTAGAAATTTACCTGTAAAGTTCGAAGTTTAAAACTTTTTTTTAAAAACCACGTTCTTTTTTTTTTTTTTTTCTTAAATAAAACCTTGGCCCTTGCTCCTTTAATTAAAAAAAAATAAGGTTTGAATTATATTTTTCGAGTAGTTATAAGCGTGGAAAGACAGGAGGTCGTATTAATTCACGCCCCCCCCATTTTGAAATGTCTTTTAAAAAGTAAATAATTAATTTACTCACCAAAGTTTTATATATCACAAATTAAAGATAAAAGATCAATAAATAATATATTCAAATTTTAAGCAAAAAAAAGAAGTGTTTTTAGAAATTTACCTGTAAAGTTCGAAGTTTGAAACCTTTTATTTTAAAACCACGTTGTTTTTGGGTTTTTTTTAAATGAAACCTTGATCCTTGCTCCTTTAATTGAAAAAAAAAAATAGGGTTTGAATTACATTTTTTGAGTAGTTATAAGCTTGGAAAGCCAGAGGGTCGAATTATTTTATATATTTCACGCATTCGTAAGGTCAGTTATTTTCCACTACTGCTTCTAGGTGATGTTGGAACCACTTGTATTGGCATAAACTCCAATGCAGATTTGCACATACTTCGTCATGGCGACGTTTGTACTCTTTTTGAACAAGTATAGAACACACATTAACAATGTGTGACACTGTTTCAAGAGTTGAACAACACAGCCTGCACTAATCAGAACAGACCTTCCAGTAGATATTTTTGTTGATTGCATTTGTATTCAGTGCCTACTCCTGAGCAGCAAATATAAGATTTTCTGTCTCTTTTTTTCAAGTCTCATTTAGACAGAAAATTCCATGTGTCCTGATATTTTAGTGTCTTACTGTCTCACTCAAACTGACAATGAAGTTTCATTCAAAAGTCTCCCTGTAACATAGCGCAGACGGCTATATGTAAATACCGAGCTATGAGCGAAATGGCGTTATGCGAATGAAAAAAAGACTATAAAAAGGAGAAAGCACATTCGAGAAGACGATCACTTTAAAGACCTGAATGACGTCCGAGAGCACGTTTGAGAAGACGATCACATAAGGACCGTCACAACGGTAACGAGAGAATAAGGAAATAAATATTGTTTAACAACAAAAAAAGTGAGTTGAAGTTTTTTTCTATTCTTTGTCTGCTTTGTGACTGAGGCTACACCGTGTTGGTTCCCAGACTATGTTACATCTCGAGATTTCCAATAATCTACACTTCTTTTGATCAGCTTTGTAAATGACTTTGTGTTATTGCAACAGTGGTTTACCATTGAATTTTTGGTTGGAATGATGATTAATCTTTACTGGAATTTGTGTGGTAATAAGTTTTCTGAAGTTTTTTGTTTTGGTTTATTTTCATAGTAACATTATCGACATATCCCGGAAAGGAATACATTTGTTTGAGTAACTGAGTGGCCTTGGCTACTTCAATCTAGTAATACAATCAAGTATGTTGCCATATTGAACGATTGTTCACAATCATAGTTGGTAATATGCTTAAACTTTAAGCTTTTAACGTATCTTCCAACGTCTCCCCAGGCTGCTATACCCGTCTGTATTTATAGTTTACACCAGCCAATCATATTCACGTGAGGAAGAACCCGGATGTATTCATATTCATTATATCACCTTCTCCTAAGCCTAAGCTAACTTTTTATGTCGAATTTATCTTTAATATTTTTTTTTAGTATCTGGACATAATCGATTAACTTTTTTTTTTTTTTTTTTTTTTTTTGTGTATGTTCCTCGCTAATAAATTTTGAAAAAATGGAGGAAAAAATACTTACTTTCTGTAAGTTACGATACGTCTTTCTAATGTTCTTTCGTTAGTAACTATTATCAAATATTTTTAACTTGTGCATTCATTTTGAATCCTTTCTCGCCACTGCTATGTATCACGAAAGGGATATCTTCGTTTGTAGTAGATGAGTGATTGTTGCTACATTTCTAATAATAATCTGGGAAGTCACCTTATTTTTTCCATGCTCTTTTTGCGATAGATACGTATAAGATTTCGTGTTTTTCTCCATTTTTCTCAATTTTTTCGATTATCGAATTCAAACCATTTTCTTTTTCTTTTTATTTGTTTTTTTTTATTCCTTTTTATTTGTTTTTTTTCCTTTATTATCGAAATTAAACGAAAAACCTTCATTTGTTTTCGTTTTTTTTTTCTTTTTTGTTTGTTTTGGAGTTTGTTTTTATTTTTTATTTTGGTTTTATTTTTTACAGTGATGCATGACATAATTGAAACCAAGTATTGCAGTAATTAATGAAAAAAAATGGATACACGAACGAAGTTTGGTTTCATTTCCTTAGGATAGGATTGCATGTTTTCGTTCTTAAATAAATTTCTGCTTCTTAATCAAACTTTGAGACGAACTATTTTTAGTCGCAGAGGCCAATAAATAACCAGTCGCAATTACCACAGCTTCAAGAGCTAAATGGATGTTTTTTCTTTTTCTTTTTTGTTTTCTTTTCATCTCTCTTCACCCGGGTTGCCTACTGGGTCTATTTTTAACCATAAGGAGTTGGGGTGTCTATTCCGAAAGCTGATCGTAACATGAGAAGATTCGGGGGGGGGGACAGCAGCAGCAGCAACAACAACAACAACAACACTTTACTTTTTTACGAGAGGTGGGGGCATGATTCCACCGGGCAACGCCGGTTAAGGGGTACTGCTAGTAAGGAATATATGAAGTTACATTCCTGCTTTTCTAGTATTCGACAAATTAAATGATTTTAGATTTTGTTGTGAGTCTGTAAAATAGATGAGAATGAAACGCGATTGAGCAATTTGCAAGAATCAGTTTCGATAATGGAATGATGTGACTTCCGGTTCCGACTCTTTAGCAATTTTTAGTATTCATTGTCCTCCAAGTAGTTTTTATATTGCCTTGATTGTATCACGTGAACTAAACAACTAGCCAAAGACTTTGAGGTGTTTCAAAATCACGTAATACGTTTCATTACGGGACATTGTCTGATCGAAAACAACAACAACAAAAAATATCCATCCGCCGACAAACTACTTCCCTGCTCCCTCTATTTGATAAAATCAAAAGTAAAACCCTTAAAAGTTTTGGCCATGTCAAACGATTAACGACTGTCCTGTTAAAGTAATGCCTTGAGGGTATGTTAGAAGGCAAAAGAAGCAGAGGAAAGCCCAGGAGAAGGTGGAGAGAAAATGTTTTTGATTGGACATCTCGCAACAGCTGGGAGTCCATCAACCAACTTGCCTAGATCGGAAGGAATGGAGAGAAATAAGTCACGTGGGTTCGCAATCCGCACGAAGCGAAAGATGCGACTCATGACGAGTATGGTAAGCGTCTTATTCATCGTTTTTTGGTAAGTATTGGTCAGTCCAACAGGAATAAATTATCTCTAGAAGGTTTTCCACTTACAAATGATTGGGTTCTTGTCCAGAATCACCCTATATTAATAAAGAAAAATCAAGAAAACTCTGTATAATGGGAATAAACAAAAATATCATATTCCAAAATCATAAAAAGTTATCAAGTAGTTCTATTTTTATAGAGAAAATTATTTTAAAGCGATTAATAGTACTTCGTAGGAACTGCTACATAAATTTAGCAAGTATGAGTGATTGTTGAGTTATCTCTCGTTTTTTTGAGATTTTTCAAAATGGGGACGAGATAGTTACTCCTTGGATACTCATAAAATTTGATGTTCTTATGAATATATCTATGAAAGTGAGAATGTGTGTGTGTGTGAGAACACTTCTCAACCTAGATACTGAACGAATTATTTATCTACAGACTTGAAATTTGATATATAGGATATTCAGACATGTGGAAAATATTTTAATCGGTTTTCATCCGAAAAGGGAGCTGCTAAGAGGTCAAAATTGAGGAAGTGAAATGTGGGGGACGATCAGATTTGTCATATGTTTCACAAATGTACATGCATGAATCGTTCACATGACAAATTACGTTAAGAATAAGTTGGTTTGAAAACCTTTTTTAAAGGATGAGTCAAGCTTGCCTAATGTTTATTGTACTTGATTCACTGTCTTTAGGTTTTGGTTTCGATCTCAGCTCGAGTACTTTTTTGATTTACAAAAACTTAACTGTTAAAAAAAAAAAACGAAAACAAAAAAAAACTTGCATGCACATGACTCAGTTTCTGTATGAATTAAAATATAATATTTATGCGCATTTTAACGACTGTGCAACGCCGGGCGGCTTGCTAGTTTAAAAATAAATCTACCTGATCAATTTACGTGATTTCTTGGAATATGATATTTTCGTTTCGTCACGGGTACGTACTTAATACAGATTTTTCTTTGTTTTGGTTTTGTTTATATAGGGTGAATCATAGACAAGAATTAATGTTTGTATGCAAACCTTAACTGAGGTTTTATATATGTTCGATCCAATAAAAGTTTCCACCCCGGTCGGAGAAATCGTATTTACAAATGTAAAATGAATGGTAATGCAAGAGATGACACAACAATATTTGGTTATGGTCAGTTAACGTACTTCCTAACTTCCGGCGTAGCGCTCCCGGAAGCAATGACAAGGCAAATCAGTGTTACAGAGGGTGGTGTAGTTGCAGGTGGCAGAGGGGACGGTCGGTTTTCTCTAGACTTTCGAAGATGACGTCAAAGGAAAGTCAGTCAGATCCTTGATCCAGTGCCCCGGGAATGGCGTCAGAGAAGTCAAAATGGGGGCGTAGAATCCCTGAAAATTGGGTCAGCAGGATTGACCGACATTTGGAGACAATGCATGGTGGAATGTTCTGACGTCATCTGTGCCAATAAACTAGATGCAGCAGACAACAATGAGAAAAGCGAAGCAGCGACCACGGACAGGAAAGCGGGTGCATTATCTCTCAGTCGTTTTGCACACACACACACACACACACACACACACACACACACACACACACACACACACACACACACACACACACACACACACACTCGCGCCCCCTCCATGCTGTCAGCGTTATCTCTAGAAAATAAACATTATTTTCAAATATTTTTTATTCCTGTTCATATTATTTTAAAAGTGCAAGAGAATTTGTCTTATGTTTATGCCTATTATGGAGGTACGCCTAAGTTCGGATTTCAAACAAACCCCGATTAGCAATCTGGCTAATTTTTTTAATAACGCAACATCAATTCCTTCACGTTTTTCTCTTACGTTTATATCCCTCCTATGCACGTACTCTTCTTTTTTTAGTTATGTTTTTCTGATTATTTTTTTTATTTAATAATCACTGAAGTTTTTTCGGTCTTATTTTATATTGTGTAAATTTGAATTATTTGAAAAATTATTGAAAACACCTTTTAAAATGTTTTAAAACTATTTTGGGAATATTATGTATTGGATACGTTTTATGATTTTTAAAATTTTGTTATTTTGATTTCAATAATTTCATTTGTTATTTTAATTTCAATAATTTTATTTTTATACTTTTATAACATATATTTATTATATAAATTCAAAAATTATTTTTCAAAATAAAAAACTTTTTTTTTTTAGAATTTCATAAACATATTTATTATAATATTAAAAAAAAAAGAACTTTTATTTTTTAATTTTCTTAAATGTGCAAGTAAAGACTAATTGTGTCATTTTTATCTTTTTATAATCTTGTTAATTTTTATTGTCATATTTTATTTCAACAAATCGCTTTACAACAGAAAATACTGAAGAACAATACAAGTGAAGGTACTCATTTGCCTTGCCACCACTTCCGGTATCAATACGTTGGAAGTTAGGAAGTACGTTTGCTGACTATAAGCCAATATTTTAAAGCCGATTTATTAGCAGAACTAATTTACATTTTGTGTTCAACTCTTACATTCGCAATTGTCAGCAGTAATCATTGTTTGTTTGTTTTTTTCATCAATAATTTAGTATTTGTTTATCTATGTCAATGATGGAAGGAAATTCCTTTTTCTTAGCATGGATTGCCTTCCTTATTCTGACATTTTGATTTGGTGGAAATACGAGGTATCTTCAATAAGTTTCCAAACCTTTTTTCGTATAGACAATTTTATTGATAGTACACACATGAAATTAGTCCCCTTCGAAGTAATCTCCTCTAGTTGCAACGCACTCTTTGAACCGTAAAACAACTTCTGGAAGGCTCCATGGAAGTCATATTGTGTGAGCGTGCCAATGACACTCGTCGCAGCATCTTTTATCTCTATAATTATCTCGTAACGACAGCTTCTAAGGTTTTCCTGGAGCTTAGGGAATAACAAAAAATTACAGGAAGCAAGGGAGGATGAGAATCTGTCTTGATGCCCAGCTTAGTCAAATAGTCTGTAACAAGGATGGAGTTGCGGACTGCACTGTTGGAACAAACTTCATGCAAATCATCCTCATCTACAGTTCCCACACTGACATCAAACTGTTCACTTATATAGACACATGGCGGTCCTTATCCATGAAATTCTTTATTTGGTCAATCAACTCTGGTGTTCTGACTTTCTTTACTCCTTCTACATCTCTTATATTCCCTCACAAACTTCCTGCCTTCATTGAATCTCTTATGTCACTCAAAAATTGATGCTCGATTCATGCAAGATGATCAAAAAGCAATCTGGAGCATTCTGCGGCGTTTCTGTGGCATTTTCTCTTTTCCAGTTTAAAACACAATGTTATTGCATATCGTTCTTCTAAAGTGTCATCACGTTCAGATTTCATTTTTGTAATTCACCAGTTGTGTCAATCAAGCTTTAGTAGGGTGAATTCCAATTCATACTGCATTGAACCTGAAATCATAAAAATTGGCCAGTCATCTTATAAGATGTATAGCAATAACATACTACATTTTCAAGAGTTTACAACAACTTCAAATGCCTATACAAAAATGTCTGGAAACTTATTGAAGGCACTTCATAGGTAACCAACAGCCTGGTAGTTTGGCTTTGGAACATCCGGGATTTGTCCAAGTTCGTCCAATTATATCTGACTAGGCATGCATGAAAGCCATTCGAAACCGTAAATAAATCAACGTGTTACACATTATTATTATTCCAGCTGTGGTGTTAATCTTTCCAAAAAAAAAAAAAAAAAAAAACCCAACGCTTGAATCCCGGGTTTTATCTAGGGGAGGTAACTAAGAACTCAATTTGTGCTAATTGTCTTCGGAAACCATTTTCATTAATAAAAATCAATATATTGAATTTCAAGTAAAACCAATAGTATATACTTAATTTTCATGCTGCAGTAATCAAGACACCCCCCCCCCGAAAAAAAAATACGAAAATGATAAGACAGAAAATTTAATTTTTAATGAAAACTGCTTTTGAAGACAATTAGTTTTTAGTTATTTCCTTTAGATAAAACACGTGATTCAAACTAATGCCGTTTTTTTTTTTTTTTAATCTATTTACACTTGTTTCTAATTGTTTCGATTTCTAATTGTTAAAGAAAGTTCCCTTTTTAGATCATTGCTCTATTACAAGAATGCCCCCCCTCTTCATTCTTGTTTTTGGACGGTTATGTTTATAGCCAGGTTTGATAAGAACGAACTAATCAGATACCAGAATCGTTTTATAAAAATATACTGAATTTTTCAATCATAGCTTTTTGTCTTTACACAAGAAAGTAACAACACTCTGCTGGTCCTGATTGAATTATTTTTTTTCCTCTGAAATTCTTTACAATTTAATGTTTTCTGAGTGGATTGATACTACTAATTTTTGCTTGGGATAATTACATTTAATAATAGCAATAAGATTATTTTCTTTTCTTTACCATAGTTTTTTTTTTTTTGCTATTTTTTTTGGGGGGGGGTCTATTACAGAAATGCATCTCCACTCAGCATTTATATTTTTTACAATATTTACATTTTTTCTGCATCCATATAATATTCTTTTTATTGTTATGACGAAAATAAAATGAATAATTATCATGAAACTTTAAGAAAATCAAAATTCAAATCAAGAAAATAAAACAATTATTGTAAGGTAAGTTTAAGGAATATATATTTATTTTTTGAATCACAAACAACTGATAACAAACAGTGTTTTGTTTTTTATGTGATTTTTTTGTTTTTTGTATGATTTTTTTATGATTTATTTCTGTTTTTTTTATGATTTTTTTTTATTCAAATCGAAATAAATATTTATTTTTTATATAATAAGCTCATAATAGCAAATATATGTTTTCTTTAAAAACGTTATCTTCTGCGATTTCATGGTCTCAGAGTTTCAGCACTTTTCAATGTTTTACGTAAATTGCCCGGAAAATTCCAACGATAGCATACTCCCTATTATGCATAAGTACCCCAAAATGTTCTACAAAAAACAAAAACAAAAAACAAACAAAAAACGAAAGAAAATCCCAACAACAGCTTCGAACCGGTAAAAGCTATATTATGCCAAGCCATACAAATTTACATTTTTCAATGGAAACTATAGAAGCCAGTGGATTCGGCCTTTTCCCTCAAACAAGGTCTATATTCAATTGGACATAAGAAGATATCTTTTTGACCATATCTGCAGGGACACTATGTAGGGAGTTCAGCAGTAAGATGTCTTGAACTTCTGCATGTCAGAAAAGTCAGAGAAGCAAGGAACTGGGAGCGAATTCTATTTGTTCGAGGGAAGAAACTATAAGCGAAGAAAATTTTCTACAGCGTACAGGTGGAATGTTGCTGCTTATCGGGTTAGTCGGGTTAGGGTTAGGGTTAGGGTTAGGGTTAATCGGCGGTATTTACATCGAGAAGGCATCAGTGCTACGAGTTCGTCAGAGCATATTTCATATAAATACTTGTAAATTAAGCACAGTGATGCAACATTGTGGCGATGAGGCAGAGTTTAGAGTTTGATTGATAGTGCGGCCACTATTAAGTTGGCGACTCCTTTTTGGATTCTGTCTAAGAGCGTAAGATAAGTGGTAGATGCATCAGCCCAGATGTGGCAACAATTATCAGTGCATGGCCGAATTGTGGCTTTATAGAGATGTAGAATAGTCTCAAGCGTAAGTAATTTTCTAGCACGGTAGAGGGGGCCCACTTTTTTATTAACAATCTTTGCAATATCTTCAATGTATTTGTTCCAATTCATGTTGCCTGTGAATTTTAAGGCGAGGATTTTGAACGAAGAGCTTTCAGTTAGCATATTATTAGTCATGGTAATCGGTGGTTGAAAAGGTTTCTTGTAATTGTTACAGGAAAGAAGGTTCAAACTTTCCTGTTCGATCACCATTCGTCGATTGTCCTCTTTTGTTCTTTTCTAAACTGAGAAAAAATAAATATATAATTTGAAAAGTAAAAATTATTTGTGGTCGCTTGATGTCAATAATAATAAACGGCCATTTTGATGAGTAAATAGTTTGTCTTTTAAAGAGAAATAAATACATTTCACCGTGATAAAAAAAAATGCCTTTTTTTCTTATGACTTGACTAGTTAGATGCCCGGTGTTGTCCGGTCATACAATACGCTTAAACATGATATTTAAACTTATGCAGATTGCGTACAGAATTAATCTTTTAATGAATATTATATATTACGAATAATAATTTGCCCAGTGGACTAATTCGCAAAAAAACATATAAAAATAATAATGATAATGTCGTTCATCAAATTCTGTCTGTGTTTGTTTACAATATTACGACAGCTGATATTTGGACTTGATGATCTTAAAAATAGCATTT
>NC_136493.1:1110000-1232500 GCF_053919585.1 Euprymna scolopes
TTCAAGGACCGCAGGGAGTCTGTGAGGGATGATGAGAGGTGTGGGAGGAGTAAAGAAATCAGAACACCAGAATTGATTTGCCAAATAAATTCATGGATAAGGGCCATCGTTTATCTATAGAGATAATAAGTACATAGTTTGATGTCGGTGTGGGAACTACACACACAAGTATTCACGAGGAACTGAAGATGCTGTAGATTTGCCCGAATTCACGCCTCTACAACGCCATCCTTGTCACAGACTATTTTTTTTTTTTTTTTTTTTATTCAATTTTCACCCCAAACAAGGCACAGTGCCACTTTGAAGTAGGGGGCTACTATTAGGGAATTAATTTGCGGGGTCATTATGAAGGGAGAAGAGTAGAAAGATGTTTGTTAACATTACACTTGAACTTCTGCATATCATTGCAGTTGGGAAAGCAGAATCCCGGAAGGGAGTTCCAAAGACCCGCAGTTCTGGGGAAGAAACTATTGGAGTAAAAGGCTTTCTTGCACCTAGGGATCTCTACTGTAAAGGGATGAGACTTAGTAGCTTGTCGGGTTTGCCGGGGGTAGTTACGTCGGGGAGGTACAAGTGTTTGCAGTTCGTCAGAGCATTCACCATTAAAGTATTTGTAGAACAGGCAGAGGGATGCAACATCTCGTCGATGGGACAGAGGTTGAAGCCTAGATGACAGTTCAATACAGATCCTTAATCTCTTTATAGTCCAGACCTAGTTTCCTGTGACTTTTGGTTATTTCTCCAAGCCCAAGAAAAATCTTAGAGGCTGTCGTTATGAGATAATTGACGAGACGAAAGAGGACTTCCATGGGACCTTCCAGAAGTTGTTGGAACGGGTCAAATAGTGCATTGCAGCCGAAGGAGATTACTTTGAAGGGGATTAAAATTTCATGTGTTTTCTATCAATAAAATTGCCCATACTAAAACAGTTTGCAAACTTATTGAAAGCACCTTTTATTTTGAAAACAATCTCTAACATAGCATATGGGAGAAAATCAACAGCAGCTATAGAATAGCTAACTAGCAAAAATATTTGCAGAAGCAGCAGCTGTTTTAGCGATATGCGAATTAAGCAAGTATGCACGCGTTTACGCCACGGGAAGAAAAAAGGAGAGAAAAAGAAAAGGAAACAAAGGACAGGGCGTGGTTAAGCAAGTTGCAGACCGGGAAAGATGGGCTTGTGAATACGAGGGCGTGAAAGCAGTGGTTAACGGCCGGCAACACAGAGAGAGAGAGAGAGAGAGAGAGAGAGAGAGAGAGAGAGAGAGAGACTTTACACAACAGAGCACATGTTATACGGCAGAGCGTTGTTAAACGTGTGTGCGAAAAGACTTTTGAAAGATAATGGAATGCATTATTTTGGAAGAACCACGATTAAAAGCATTTAATTTTCACTTTTAAAAAATGCAGAGTTGCATTTTTATTTATATCCTGGGTTTTTTTTTATGTTTTCCTTTGCGACGAATCCTCAGACAACGTGTGAGTCGGAGTGGTTAAAATGTTACGTGACGGTTAAAGTGTAACAGCCATGTTACAAACCAAACCAAATAATATGAATAAATATTTCAAGATGCAAAGAGTTTGAAGCAAAAAGCTTTTCACCAAACTCACTATATTCGGCATTAAATCAGCCGACTATGTTAATACGCTGTAAAACAAAACAACCAAACTAAACACCATGAATAAATGTTAAAAAATATAAAGAACTTGACGTATAAACTTTTTTTTTCGAAATTCATGAATTAAGCATTAAATAACTCGAAAAGAGTTAATATGCTGAATAAAAAAAACAAAAAAAAAAACGCGCAAACCAAACCAAACCAAACCAAACCAAACTTTTTCCTGACTCTTTAAAAATTTTCTTTTTCTTTCAAAGATATTTGTTTATGATTCTATAGTGTCGATATCTACAAAATCAAAATAAAGAAACGCATTTGTACGCATTGTTTGGGTATACATTATCCTAAATAAAAACAAATAATTATATTTTGAACCAATCAGAAAACTTTCTGCATTTATTTGAAATGATTTTTGGTAGCTACCAAAATACTTTAAAAGGACCAGATTTTCTTTAAATACACCAGTGGAACCCAGTCGACTCGAACCCACGAACCGGTATCACTGAATGCCCCTCTCCGTGCGCCCATCTCTGCAACATCTTTCTCCATCCACACGCAAACAAATATTGACTAACACACAGACACACAAACACCACTCATTGACTTATCGTCTGGCAAAAATTTTATTCATCGAAATATTCCAATTCTTTTCACTGAACTCCAATTATAATATAAAAACAAATGAACATTAACTTTATGAACAACTTTAATTATAATTTATTTAACTGAGATTATCCTGACCGCTGAAACTCACGGCTCTTAATTAATCGAACAAAAGCTTCTATTTTTTCAGCTAATGAACCCCCTTGGTTTTACAAGAACTCTAAAAATATTGACGAACATTTTATGTTTTCCAATTGCTGTAAACCTTCCATTTCAAACATATATAAAATATCTCTTCTGTGAATGTATGCCTTTCTAACCGTATTGTTTACCGTATGACAATGTAATGTTTGAATAAAAACAAACTTTGCAAACATTTTCACTGATAATATTTGTCTGAACCCGTCTCATCCCCAAAATACTTCTCTTTTTACAAAACACCCTAAAGTATAACCCAAAACCCCTGTCGTGAACATAACCCTAAAAACTAATGACTACCTTCCCATAACTGGTAATTTAAACCGCCATAATCCCATTCTAATTGGTCACGTGATAACAGTCTAATTTATTCGTTGATATGGCTTGTCACTACACAGTCATCCATTTTTCTTTGATTTAAATTTATTTATTACTGGTTGGCCGTTTGGCGTTGCCCGGCTGAAACATGATATTTTAATTAATGCAGATTGCGTATGTATTCTTATAGAATCTATCCTCTATTGATTATTATATATTACGAAGAATAATTACACACACACATCATAACACACACATCATTACACACACACATCATAACACACATATCATCACACACACACACACATACAGACATTCATACTGATGGAATAAGTCAGAGAGAGTTCCAACCTTGATTGAAGTGAGTGTTCCTAATGATGGCGGCCTGAACAGAGCTGAAAAAGAGAAACAGACCAAACACCTCATGTCCGATATGAAAAGAAACTGGAATCTTAGGGAGATATCAATCATACCAGTTATCATAGGTGCTACAGGCTTATGAAGAAGAACCTGAAGTCCTACCTAACTAATATTCCTGGTGAACCAAGTGCAAAAGAGATCCAGACAATTGCACTTAAGGGAACAGCGAGGATACTAAAAAGAGCTATCGGTTGGTTTCAATAAAAAGCAGGGCAATGTTGGCAGCTGGTTTGGCTGCCCCATACCCAGCATTACAATCTTTAAAGGAAGAAAAATGAAAAAAAAAAGAAAAAAAAAACACAAATGAAAAATGGGAATTTGAGAATTTGAGATTTTCACATGTATTAGTTATAAGACAATGCCGTAATGAGCTGTCTGGCCTTCGGGCTGAGATACGAGAGTAGTATCTGTTCTCATGCTACAATTAAGTAAATTTGTCCTTAATCAATGTAAGAGAAATCCTTCTATACTAAGGAAATTTTTATTTTTGCATACTGCCAGGGTTGCCTGTTTTGGGGAGCTGGTTTTCACCCACATTAAAAACGACCTTGTGTAACATATTGCTCTCGTGGTGAAGTCATTAAATACCAATGCCGTAATGAGCTAAACAAAGCAATAGCCACCAAAGGAGAAGACATCATTGAAGACCAAATTTTGAGCCTATCATGTTTTGCTATAAATAGTAAGAAGCAGTGGGTACCCGAAAACCGGATCAGAACAAGACACTGTAGGACTGCAGTAAACAAACACGGGTGGAGACCAATAAAGTCACCAATCTGCGCAAAGTTCAAAGAAGTGGAAGGAGTCTATCCAACAATCCATCTATCTGGACAATTTCTCAGACTGGCTTAAAAAATAGAGGTAGAAGTATACTATACTACTACAAGCAATAGTCACAATATCACATTAATTAATACTGTGTAATAAAAAGGACTTAAACTAAAATGAAGTCTCAGTCGGTCTGTCTATCGGCGCTAATTTCGCAAACCACTGATTGATTTTCAATCAAACTTGGCAACCAAAATAGAGTGAAAGTTATTTAAATGAATGAACACAGAAGTATTTTATGGCAAGCGTTATAATCTACATAAAATGAATCTAGGTCAATCATACAACATCTTAAGTTATATGGCAATGTCACTTATCGTCAGTCATCCGTGAGGAAGGCCACCTAAGGAATTGTGAGCATCTAACCCTAATCTCATTATGAAAAACGCAGACGGATAATAATAATAATAATAATAATAATAATAATAATAATAATAATAATAATAATAATAATAACAACAACAATAATAACAATAATAATAATAATAATAACGATAACAATAACAACAACAACAACAACAATAATAATAATAATAATAATAATAATAATGATAATAATAATAATAACAACAACAACAATAATAATAACAACAACAACAACAACAACAACAATAATAATAATAATAATAATAATAATAATAATAATAAAGGGATCTGGAAGACGAAGAAAGTCAAGATAACACCAATAATAATAGGAGCACTAGGAACAAAGCCGAAAAACTTTGAAAAAAAGAATGGTAGAGATTGGAATCAAAGGGATGGCTGAGAAGATACAACAGATAACAATAATGAAAACAGTTGAACTATTAAGGAAAACCCTTGAATGCGGAAACTAACACACATGAACTACAGACACAATCCGGTCATATAGAAAATGCTACAGATATAAAACACAAAGGAACATCAAATGTAATCATGAAAACTGAAGCGGTATAATCGTAAGTTAACCTCCTGTGCCCCAGCGTCCCCTTTTTGTGTGTGTGCGTGTATGTCACCATAAACTGACGTCACACCAAATAAGTGAGGAGGATCAAGGAGGATGGAAATACTGAGGAGAGAAAGCACTAGCCAGACCTCTACTGGATGTGTTCAAAGAGGAATGGGACCTTGGGGAGACTTATTGTCACTAAAATTCCGGTGAAGACCAATGGTCACTGCCAGTGAGAAATCAATGGTAAGCATTGTGATGACGCAAATTCACCTGCAAAGATTGTCAGAAGAGATGGGGGAGTAATGGAAAACTGATGAGACTTGTTGTCACTTAGCCTCCTGATAACACCACAAGTTGTTTTTAAGAAAAATCTTTGATGGTGGCTTATGTGACTAGTGAGTAAATAATAAATATAATAAACTATAAGTTAACCCTTTCAAAAAATGTGTCGACATCAAATAGTCAAGAAGTGTAAACGAGGATGAAAAGATCGAGGAGAGAAAGCACTAACCAAACCTCCATTGGATGAGTGTGAAGAAGATAGGAACATTTGGGAGGTTTGTTGCTACCCGAATTCCAGTAATAACCAATACATGTTGTTTAATAGAAATCAATGGCAACTGACTGTTGCGATGATGCAAATTTATTTGCACAAATTACTGAGAAAGGTTGAGAGAACTGGAAATCTTAGAAGACTTACTGTCACCCGGACTCCAGGGAACACCACCGGTTATTGTCTCTTAGCAATATGACCTGTTTGAGGAGTTCAAGTGAGTCATAATAAAATGATACCTCCACACGCATTTAACACTTGCTCTTTCTGTACTCTGCAAAATCAAACTTTTATAGTTATGGATGACCCTAATAATCTGCAGCTTTCTCCATCTCTTCTCAACATTAACCCAATCTAATAATATAAAATTGTAAATGGTATAGCTATAAAATTTAGATTTAAATAAGTGTTGTTAAGAAGGGCGTTTGTATATAAGTTAGCGAGATAAACTGGAGTGGTGCATGAGTGTCGAAAATAAGCCAGAAGGAACGAGGAGAAAAATGACCTAAAACCGAATTACAAGACATAGAGGATATGATTATATGCGACTGTAACTGTTTAGTATTATGAAACTGGGTCAGATTTTATGAGAGCTGGAAAACGTACAAAGTTATTTATCTATGAAAACTGAGGATCTTGTTTGTCTCCATGCACACTGCATGACGTCATTTTTTGTGGCGTCATTAACTTAAAAAAAAAAAGGTGGGGATAACCATGCAAGGTTGATGACGTCATAAATGTATTCCACCATCCATTAGGGGCAAGAGATGGATAGATACACAATAAATCTCACAAAATGATGACGTCATCCATCAAAGAGTGGGTAAAATATGCCATGTTTTACTGGATGACATCATTCTTTAGTGACGTCATCCATCGTGCACGGTTAACGCAAGTTTATCTAAACGAGCCATTAAGACCCCTGGTTATTTAGTATTCTACTAAAACTATAGATCATGAATGATTATCACCGTGCACACTTGGTAACATCAAAAAAGGCGGATCACGGAAATGAAAGGCGAATGATAAGAGAAGGAATGTGAGAAGATTAATTTCATAAAAAATTAAAAGAGAGAAAAAGAAGGTAAAAGAGAAGAGAAAAGGAGAAGAAAAAGAGTGTGAAACGAAAGCGATAGACAAAAAAGGAAAACGTGAAAAGAGAGAAAGGAGAAGAAGTAGATAAAAACAATTATGATTAAAAAAGAAATCTATTGATGACGTCATAACGGATGAAAGGTCACTTTATATAGATAGATAGATAGATAGATAGATAGATAGATACTGACCAAAAGGATCACGCTAGGTCTAGTTAATTATTAGAGCCTTTCATAGCTTAAAATAAAAAGTCTGTTTCATGAATAAATTTTTGCAGGATCGCTATGCAGACATTTCAAAAGGCACAACGTTTTGTGCAAAACTGAACAAGATCCATAAAAATAAAAAAATAAATAAAAATAAAAAATAAAAATAAAAAATAAATAAAGTAATAAAAAAATAAAAATAAATAAAGATAAAAATAAAAAATAAAAATAAAGCTGATGAAAAACAAAAAAAGGTTTGTTCGGTTTTGGCTAAAATAGTTTGGTTTTCATGATTCCAAAAAGGGCGTCTTTATATCCGCACTTCATCATTAATTACGTTATTTTAAAGAACGCTCTCTTTCTTCATGTTATTTTTTTTTCTCCAAACATTTCACTTGGGTGGTGACTCAAGCGTTCGGATAAAATCTATAAACAAAGGAATATTCAGATTCATCAAAGTGGTTGGGATTCGTCATTCTATCAGAAAAAAAAGAAAAGACGGAAGAGGAATTTAGATAAATATGTTTCAACTAAAAATTTCTGGGGGAGATCAAATGTCCAAAAGTTGAAAAGTTCAAGATTCATGACATATGAAAATGATGGCCTTTCCTAGTTTAATAAATTTAGAATTGAACAAGTAAAACATGTATGGTCCCCTGTGAGTGAACAATGAACGAGGCATAAAAATGACTAAGTTCAGCATTCCCCCGCCTCCATTTAGGCCCCAAAGTTCCAAGCGAACGTCAAATTCTGGTATAAATGAACAAACAGTGCAATATTAGGCCTTAACATATGTAAATTTGAGTTCTGCACTATGCAAAAAAAAAAGAAAAGAAATGGCTATCCATTATTTGCCCCTCCCACATTTAGCCCCAAAAGTTCCCTAAGTCTTAGCATATTTAAATTTGAGTTCAGCACCATGCAAAACTGCTAAATAAACATATACAGAGAATTTTGAACAAATATAGTAAAATAGTCTCAAAAATGGAGTGTTTTTATTAGCCCTAAAAAAGCCCCTGGGGCACACCCAAGAGTTATTGCGAAGTATAGACAAACAAAATTATATAGAAATCAGTTAGTTACAACTTTTCAAAAAGTTTTATAAAAATCCAAGGCATCAAATTTTTTTAAAATAAGCACAAAAGTGTCAATTTTAGCCATGTTAACCCGAAAGGCACCCCTATAGGGGCAACCGGAGTTTTCCCAGAAAATCCTTTCTGTTACATTTTTTACTCATATCACGTTTAATGTTTGCGCAAAATTTAAAAAAATTCCAAGGCGTAGTGATTGAAAAAAGTGCGGGCATACGAACGGACGAACGGACGAATGGACAAGGGTGAATTTACAGGTCCACCCTCCTTTTGTCGGGAGACCAATAACGAATTTTAGAAGCGGCTCACACGAGCTGCTTAATTTTACAAAATAATCAAACACACGCAGTACATTAGATGTCATGAATATATATATATATATATATATATATATATATATATATATATATATATATATATATATATATATATAAAATATTCTGCTTGTTCCTTCCTTAGTTAGTCCTTACTTTATGCTGAAAAAAGAAGCCAGATACAATTTTTGAAGGCCAGACTACTTTAAAAAGGGCGAAATACGGCTTCAAAAGGACACGAATATGAAAGTGACTTCCTTTTTGATGTAGCCTCGTTTTCGAATAATATATTATCATTGTTGTAATGGTTTCAGTCAACGAAACGTTGTGTAAAAAAGGGAACATTCGGGGGGGGGAAAGCAAAAAAGAACATCGTCTGCCAAGAGATGCTGGCCTGAAAGGTTAGAATCAAGATTATCTGTTACAATGTGATTTTATTATTTATAGTGAACTATGTAGCACAATATTAGAAACTAAATATTAACTTATTAGTACTTATTAATTAATCTTCTAGTTCTATATTTAATATATAATGGACAATATTTGCTTGGAAATATTAATAAACTTGTATTTACTGTGTGTTATTGTTTTTTTTTTTGTTTTTGTTTTTGTTTTTTTGTTTTCGTTTCTAGACAGAAAAAAATTGCGCTATCCAGAAAATTATAAGCCTTATCAAGGGTCATATCAATAAAGAGTTTGGATTAATCATCGTTTGAACATTTTATGTACACATTACAATGCTTACATAATTTTATTTATATAAAAGCTCTGCACTCGTATTAAGCACTGAAGAAATATTGGTTTTTAGTTCATGTTAAAAATATGCACGAACGTAATTAACAAATTAATACACACACACACACACACACACACACACACACACACACACACACACATATATATATATATATATATATATATATATATATATATATATATATATATATATATATTGTCACATAATCCTAAAAACAGATTATGTGTGTTTAAAGAGGAAACTTTAAATTTAACTTATTTTGGCCGACGAAGAATGCATCTAGCCTTTTTTGTTATTGTTGTTGTTTGAATTGTCGCTGAGGCAAAAATGAACAGAAAGAGAGAGAGAGAGAGAGAGAGAGAGAGAGAGAGGGGGGAGAGAGTTGTGTGTGTAGGAAAAGAAAGAGAGGAGGAAAGAGTTGAATAAAACGTTCAATAGATATTAACACCTCCTACCCCCTTCAGTATGAGTCAGCGATTTCGACAGAAAGTGTGTTGACCGCTTTTTATTCCGGGGGTTTCTTAGCGCCAAAAAGTGAACAAAGAAGGGAAAAGGAGAGACAAGCGAAATATAGATGGAAACGGAGAAGAGAGACAAAGAGAGAGAGAGAGAAAGAAAGAGAGAGAGAGAGGGAGAGAGAGAAAGAAAGAGAGAGAGAGGAGAAGAAGGAAGAGGGAAAAAAAACAAAGGACAATTTTTTTATAGAGAAAACTTCTGAAAAACCGTCATGGCGAACGGACGATGAAACCCTGCTTCGAGTTTTCGTTGATAATGGGCGTAAGCCTGGACGAGTGCGGACACTCATCAATTTAAAACTGAACAGGAAATTGATTTACAATGGACGAAGGATTTGAACAGAATAATCTGAAACAAAAAGAAATGACGTACGAACTTTATAAACCAACGTTCGAGTTCTCGGAACCAAACGCCAAAAAATGAAGGAAAAAAGAAAGAAACCTTAAAATGACAGACTCACATTAAAAAAATATGAACTGTAAGTCCTCTCTCTATATATACCCCCTTCGTGCGACGTATCGGCGATTCGTTTATTTTGCCATTTTTTGTTGTTTTTTTCATTGGTGTATTTTCAGTCGGCATTTTTGGACACTAGTGTAAGACCTCCCTCTCCCCATGATTTGTTTTTCTTTTGTTGTTTGATCTAATCTTTTTTCACCCCCTCCCTTAGCCTATGATTTTCTTTGTAATAAAGTTGATTTAAAATTTAAGACCGCGTTTGCCTCCGTTCTCTCTCACTGTGTTCTATGCCTATTTTATTTTATTTCACCGAGAAAGGTGTTCCACTCCCCTCTTGTTCGATATACCGCATGCGTTCGAACCCGAGGACCAAAGTTTATTTTCCTATTTTTTTCTTTTTGTTGCGTAATCCTCCTTCGTCATTCCTAACAGAGGGGCATTCGTAACAATATATATATACATACGTATGTATGTATGTATGTATGTATGCATGTATGTATGTACGTGAGTGTGTGTGTGTGTGTGCTTATAGGAATTATATGCTTATTCAATTATATTTCAGCCTTTATTTATACTAATCCTTATATTTATGCAGCTCAATGTATGTTAAACTTAACTAGAGAGCATATACAAATAGATGATAAAACAACTATATTTGAAATTCCAAGATGTTATTCATAGTACCATTTATTTATTTCAACATGTCAAAACGTCCAGTTTTTAACAGCACCTGTTTCGTAGCGCAAAAATAATCATATTATTCTTATGTCAATCTTGAATTTTTTTACAATATATTTATATACGTGTTTTTATTAATTTGAAATAAAATGTTAATAGGACTCGATTCAATAACCCAAATATAACATAGCATGTTCGTTGGTTTTTGTCAGCACAGACGAAAGAGCAAACATCGTCAATCAATTGTTATTACTGATTTCGATTTTACTAACTGAGGAAATTGGTCCAGCCCAAGAAGTCCTAAGCTAACTGGAAGAGGATGCGCGATTGGTGGAAAACAGATATACAAGCCTTCAATCACGTTGACCCAATTGCAGTGAAAGCACTTGATGGGACTCTGCTCGAGGTTGTCGAAAACTTCAAGTATCTTGGAGCATGGTCAGAGAACACTGAAAAGCACTGGCGTGGAGCGCATGTTACAAGTTGAGGAAGATATGGTCATGCACTCTCTCAGAAAAGTTGAAAGTAAGACGCAGTAGAAATAGTCCTTCTCTATGGTGCTGAGGCATGGACTCTTACAAATGCACTGAAGAAGAGACTGGATGACTGTTACACACGAATGCTTAGGATGGCCCTAAATACATCATGGAGGAGAACACAGCAAACCAACAGCTTGACCTACCACCAGTATCACTGAAAGTACAGCAGAAAAGGATGAGTGTGGCCGATGGACACCAAAACCGTGATAAAAGAAGAATGACCTACATTGACAACCTGCTAAAGGACACAGGATTGGAAAGTGTTCGGGACCTGCAAACTGTCATGCGAGATCGAAAGAACTGGAGAAGTCGTGTAGATTCGGTGGTGAAGCGTCCTGAAAGATGAGATGAGATGAGATGTTTGCTACAAAATATTTGATTGTTACAGCAAATATTCATTAAAAACATTAAACAAGTAAAATACTAATCTTAAGTGAATTATCGCGTATGAATAATGTATTTACAGGCATAGATAGAAGCCTTCTTCATAGAATCTACGTTTAGGTTTAGACACACATAAAGAGTGGGGGAAATTATTGACAGTGGTTTCAGCTAGACGAGTGTTTTTCGTGCAAGTCAGGCTAGGGGGGCATAGATTGGAGCTCAGACGAGCACTTGCTATGAAAATAACGATAAAGTAGAGACAGGCTTGCGAGTCTCTTCTGTGGGAAAGGGGTTCCAGGGAAGGGAAAAAGGGCATCCCCCACTAGGCTACGAAGTCTATTTTGAACTCTGTCAAGGGAGAATAAGCTGTTTCTTGCAACTCCTGCCCAGATGTGGCAACAGTACTCAATCCTTGGATACACTTTGCTCTTATACATGTAGAGAATTGCATATATGAATATATAATTTTCACATAGATTGTTATTATATATTATTGGAAATAACTTGGTTTGTTTTCTTGGTGTAAATTGAGGATTTATATAATGGGTTTTATTTGACATTTAATTGGAGGAGGGAGTTGAATATACTTTGTTAAAAAGACCTAAATAAATAATACAAATATCTATTATTATATAAAAGGGACCTTCTCTGTGTATCCATGTGTTTGTAAGTTTATTCCCTATGGGCTCGAAAACGGCTGGGTCGATTTTTATGAAATTTCACATGAATGTACTTTATGTGCCTGGCAGTGTTTTTAGATAGGTTTTGTATTGAAATGTTTTAGACAAGTAACAATAACCGATAATCGAAATAATCCGATGAAAGAAGGCACAGACGGTTTAAACCAAAGTTAACACCTCAGCCTAACATCACAAGTGATTTGAGAAGTTTTATCACCGCACAAGCTGAAACGCCCGACATATAAAATCAATAGTAGGTTCTTTGATATGACAGGGGAGCGTTCAGAAGGAATGTTTCTGCTTAAAGCACAATTGAACCATGATAGTAACTTTTTAATTTTAAACTTAAATGCAAGCCATTATCATCGCACCAGCAGAAAGACCAGGCATATAAAATCAACAGTCGGTTCTTTCATATGACAGAGGTGCGTCTGAAATGAATGTTTCTCGTTAGAGCACAATTAAACTCTGATACTTGACTTTTGCATTTTAAACTTTAATTCAATCAATCATATAAAAAATAATTTTATAAAATCAATAGTAGATTTTCTACATTACAATATAGAGTACATATTACAGCAAGACATTTGAAACTTCCTCCCTGTGCACCGCGATGGGTCCCCAACCAGAGTAGACAATCAATCGATTTGATTGAAAAATGGTCGATTTCACCGATTTCAATAACAATACAAACATGTGAGTTTCAGACATTCATTTAATCCTGGGCAACGTCGGGTCGTCCTGCTCGTATGATATAATGGCATGATTAGTGTAAAATAACCTTTTCTTATTGCAGTTTAAATTCATAAAATATGACTAACGGATAAAATGATAGAAATAAGTAAGGGAGATAATAGAGTATATTTTTAGTGTTTGAATTAAGTTCCTTTACACTGAATGTGGAACTAGCGCAACGGAAAAATAAAGAAATGTTTTCTATTAAGAAGAAAAAAGGTCAATTAAATCTAGCTAAATTGTATCGGACAATAGATGTTTGTTTGAATATCGTTATATTGTTAATATAAATATTTAGTGACTGTAATAATTAAGTTAATGCTTAACATATATTTAGCTTCTCCGAAAAAAAAAATGAACAAAGAAGAACGTAAATTCGATGCATGAAATACGTTAGTTTCGTATTAAAAACTTTAATACACCTATTGTAGACATAACCATTCTTAACATAATTTTAGAAAATGAATATTATTTATTTTTAAATAAATAATAAATAAAACATTATTATTCATATATTTATAAAAGTCAGAACGTGTGTGTGCGCGCACGCGCGTGTATGTGAGAACGATTCTCAGCCTATATACTTAACAAATTTTTTATCTACAGATTTAAAGTTTGATATATAGGGTATTCATACAGATGGAAAACTTTTTAAATAGTTTTCATCCGGAAAAAAAAAACGGGCTGTTAACGGGTCAGAATTGAGAAAAATTGGTACGTGAGGTCATCGGATTTTTATCTGTTTGACAACCGTTTCACGAATGCGCATACGTGAATCGTTCACATGACAGATTTCTTATGTTAAGAATAAGTAGGTATAAAAACACTTTGTGAAGATCGTGTCAAGCTGGCCTAATAGTTATCGTACTTGACTCACTAGCTTTAGGTTTTGGTTTCTATCTCACCTCGAGTAGTTTTCTTTTTAAGTGAACTGTTTAGGAAAAACATAATACTCGCGTGCACATGTCCCAGTTTCTGCATGAATTAAAATGTAAAATAAGGCGTAAATAATCAAATATAGTTTTCATATCATTAAACACGATACAACTATTCGGATTTTTTCGGATTTATGTTGATCTTGTTCAATCCTTTTTCGTTTCTTTTTAAAGTAAAAAAAAGTTCAGATTTTCCTGATAAGCTAGTGCGAAAAATATTAAAAATTGGCATAATAATATAATTGTTTCAGCGCCACGAAACAGATGTTGTTACAAAATGAACATCTTGACATGTCGAAAGAAATAAATAGTAAGGTGAATAACATCTTGGAATTTGGAATATATATATATATATATATATATATATATATATATATATATATATATATATATATATATATATATATATATATATATACTAGCATTTTAGCCCGGCGTTGCCCGGGTGTTTGGATGTGTATGTTGAGCAAAAAAAAAAAAGTGGTAGTAAGAAAGCAGGCTTGAACCCGTACCGCAAAGGAGGAAAAGAATGAGGTAAAAGCTAACGTTTATGCTGTTACGACCACCGCCAAACCGGAAGCGACATTTTTTAAAATTAAGGCTAGACAATCTAAAGGAGAGGACAACTTAAAAAAAATATCGGCGAAAAAAGTGACCCCCCTGTAGAAAAGTGCCTAGTTGAAGGTGAAGGGGAGGGCAGAGCGGTAGCTCTAGATATATCTAAGGCTTTTGACAGGGTATGGCATGAAGGTCTCCTCAGTAAAATCAGATCATACGGTATCACTGGTAGAATACTTAACATAATTAAATCCTTCTTAGATAAGAGAAAAATCCAGGTTGTCCTCGATGGTCGTACATCTAAACAATATGATATAAATGCGGGGATGCCCAGGGTTCTATCCTTGGACCTCTATTGTTCCTGATATTCATAAATGACCTCCCCGACAACATTGCCTCTGAGATGGGTATATATGCTGATGAAACTACACTCTATGGCAGACACGACAGGAAGACGAATAAACGCATTTCTAAAGAAATGGCAGAAACACTAGAGGAAGACCTCCAATCTGTAGTGGAATGGGGACAAAAGTGGTTGGTCGCGTTCAATGCTGCCAAGACTAAACTAGTTTCATTCAATAATTACAAGAAACCCTCTCTACCACCCATAGCAATGGCAAACGACTCTTTATCTGAGAGTCCATCTTTCAAACTCCTTGGCCTAACGTTCACAGGAAACATGAGTTGGAACAATTACATTGAAGGCATTGCCAGGGCCGCTGCAAGAAAGGTGGGCTCTCTCTACCGTGCTAGAAAACTACTAACACCCGAAAGTATCCTGTACCTCTATAAGGCCACCATTCGCCCATGTATGGAGTATTGCTGCCACATCTGGGCTGGTGCATCTGCTACTAGTCTCTCGCTCCTTGACAAGGTTCAAAAGAGAGTCGCAAACCTGATAGGCCCTGAACTGGCATCTAAGCTTCAGCGTCTGTCCCATCGACGAAATGTTGCATCCCTCTGCCTTTTCTACAAGTATTTTAGTGGTGAATGCTCTGACGAACTGCAATCACTTGTGCCCCCACGACGTGAGCACCCTCGACAAACCCGACAGGCTGCTAAATCCCACCCCACACTGTAGAGATCCCTAGATGTAAAAGATCTTTTTACTCCAATAGTTTCTTCCCCAGAACCGCTAGACTCTGGAATTCCATTCCAGGTCCCTGCTTCCCCAACAGTACTGACGTGCAGAAGTTCAAGTGTAATGTGAACCGACACCTTGCTGCCCAAATCCCTAAATAGTACCCCAGTAGTTGTTGCCCCTGATAGTAGCCCCCTACACCAAAGTGGCAATTTGCCTTGTTTGGGGTGAAAATGTAATAAAAAAAAAAAAAAAAAAAGATAGTAATGTTTTTAGCCAATTTTTCGATAGTTGTCGTATTAAAGGTCGAACTTTAAAACGATACTGATCTTGGTAAAATCCGTTGCCTCTATTGAAAGCAAACATACATACATACATACATGCATACATACATACATTTTTATATTGGTAACTAAAAATTTTCGACACAAACTGATGAAAAAGCTTGCCCTATCTCTGAATATCCTTTATGCAAAATTTCAAATATTTAGACCAGAAATTGTCTGAGTAATTTGGAAGAGACCGCAGAGGTCAATTTTTAAAAAAAATTTGACGCCTATTATGACCCCTTAAAATTTATTGTTTTGGGCTCAAATCAAGTTATTAAGTTAGATCCATGTCCAAGGAACCTATATCTAAAATTTCAAGTGCGTATACCCAAATTGTCGGAGGAGTTTGGTAGAGTTCTCAAAGGTAAAATCGTTGAACTTTGACCTCTTAATCGCCAAATTCCTGGTCAACAACCGATCACATCGATTTTCCTAAATTTCAGTACCCTGTATATCAAATTTCGAGTCTGTATACTAAAAATTGACAGAGTTATTGCGTAGGGAAATGTACACAGACACACACACACACAGACACACACACACAAACACACAGACACATTCACTTTTATATATATATATATATATATATATATATATATATATATATATATATATATATATATATATATATATAGGAGCAAACAGTTAATAAAGCATGTTAAAAACACTTTGAAAAAGAGTTAAAAACATATTTAATCTGAAAAGGAAACACTTGATAAGTGGATAGTCCTTAATCCGCGGAGTTTATATATATATATATATATATATATATATATATATATATATATATATATATATATATATATATATATATATATATATAATAGCACCTTAATTTATCACATATTTCGGTCAACTCCTACCTTTTTCGATGAGTGAGAGATATTTATCTTTTCCCTTGTCGAACTATAAAGACGAATGCCAATGATAGCCGATCTCTCTTGATGCCGAATGGAGACATTTAATGTCTTTTTGTGTGTAGAGAGAATGCTGGCAGATTTGTAAGGGTAACAGACCAATGTTTCTACATTTGAAAAACATCATAGTATTTAAAATATAAGAAATCACCTTGTCTATATTCTTTTATTCTCCGAATACATGAACCACATGATGATACATAAAGACCCTGGAGAGTTTTTAGCAAACATGTTTTAGGAGGATTATAATCGTTAATCTATATTGATCGCATTGCTTTCATGTAACAAGCTTTAATTCATGTGGACCTTTTGGATGTGTAAAAGACAAGAAACACTCATATTTATGCATTAATCAGATATTACGATGTAGGGATCGGCCAAAGTCTTATCTAGGCCTCATTTCTCAATATTGCATGAAATATTCCCAAATTCATGCCACAAAACGTTGATAATTCAAAATCTATTCATCAGATCTGAAATGTTGCAGAGTTATTACTGGTATAAAAGAGCATCGGATCCATATATCAAATTTGGGAAAACGTTTCTGTCCATCATTTTCACCTTCTCTCACTATTTGTTGTTTGATCCCCACGTATTTTATATACTGTCTATCACTCCTTACCTGCTGACACGTTCTCTCTCTCTCTTTCTCTCTCTCTCTCTCTCTCTCTCTCTCTCTCTCTTTATTAACGTTAATCACATTCTCTCCGTCGCCTCTTCCTTTAAACTTATTTCCTCTATTTCTATATTGACACTGAAAGACAGGTATAAAAGAATAGTAATACAACGATCTATCTATATTATAGTTCTCTTAGTCTTTCCCACCTTTTTACGAAAACTACTGAACCGATCTGGCTGAGATTTTGTACGGACCTTTGTTATGATAATGTCCAACGAACTAAGTATTATGGTATCCGTTCGATGCACAGATAGATTAATTTAATGTAAAAATGAGAACGGATTTAACCATATTCAACCATCACTTTTCACTCATTCTAAGTCAACGAGTTTATAACCTTTGCCCGTTTTTAACTGGCTAAAAGTATCTAGTGCGTTTATATTTATATGTCAGATCCATATATGAAATTTGAGAAAAGCGAAAGTTAAAATTTCGTTAAAATTCAAGTCATCATAAAAGGTCAAGGTCATGTAAGATGCAGGACTTCATTTGCTACGATATGTGCCAATTAGCGAGTCTCTATGATGAACAGGGCTAATGTTATTGCTAAAATGATTTTTACCTTTTATGTGCTATTTGACTGTGCTCCAAATTAAATCATGAAAAATCATTTAAATTAAACGATGAATACTAGACTTTATACAAACAAACTCAATCGAAAACATAACCTCTCTGGTAGAAGTAATAAAAGTAGAAAATAAAGTGAAGCTAGGATGGATAAAGCTGATTACGAAGCTGTTTAAGTCATGATACATTAGTGGGAAAATGGTTATTAATGCAAACTTTTGAAATAGGATAGTATTGGCCAGATCACCACATTACAAACTGCGTCAAAAGTCGATATCACAAGGTCGATTGCCAAGGTCAGTATCGAAAGCACAAGTGATTTGTTTAAGTTGAGGTTTCAATGATTTGTTGATGAAGGACTAATGCACAGTCAAACTATAACGGCAAAAATGAATTAGTATATTGTTTATATATATATATATATATATATATATATAGATATAGATATAGATATAGATATAGATATATATAGATATAGATATATATATATATGTAGAGAGAGAGAGAGAGAGAGAGAGATATCTGTGTGTGTGTGTGTGTGTGTGTGTGTGTGTGTGTGTGTGTGTGTGTGTGTGTGTGTGTGTGTGTGTGTTAATACGTGAACAAAACGAGTGTTTGGATGTTGAGTGGATGATATTGCTAAATGGAAAAGAAAAAAGAAAAACATACATAGAGAAATAAATTAATTATTAAAATAATAAAATTTAAAGAAAAATATGAAAATACAAAAAAAAAATTAAAAAAAACAAGCTGGGATAAATGATGATTGCTTACTTGTTAGACGAGTTTGGCCACCGCTTATATACTGCAATGAGTCTTCTTGCATTTATTGGTAGAGTTGACTGTAATAGAGTGCAGATGCGCATATGACAGCAGCAACAGCAGCAGCAACAACAACAACAACAGCTCTATCCAAATGACCGAGCTGTGTGCGAGGTGATGTCACAGACATTGAGGAAGAAAAAAAGAAAGAAAAAATAAAACATAGCCGAGAGAGACAAAAATAGATGTGTTACACTCCTGGATTGAGAGCGACAGGAAAAAATGCGTCGTAAATATGGTCGAACAAATACAGAGAACCACGTGGTCGACACGGCAGAGTCTTGTTAAGCACATTAGAGTATGAGAAGACTTTTGAACAAGACATAAAAAAAAAAAATAAATGTCTGTTGTTACACTGAAAAAAAGAGGGAGTCGAATCCATTCATTTTCTTTGTTTCCTTGCGCCGTTGATGACATGTTAACACGTGTGTAACGTTACAACATTTTTCAAACCCGAAAAACCAAAATCTACCATTTCATCGACTACACATATAGTTAGCCTGCTATCCCGACAAAAAAAAGAACGCATTTGAATCTGTTGTTTTATGAATGCGAAGAAGTCTCTTTAGAACAGCCATAGATTTGCATTTCTATTGCGTAAATGGGATTTAATTACAAAATGATGTTGGTAGTTTCTAATACAAATTCATCTATGATTATATAGATTAATCAACGTTTTTTTCTCTAAGGCCTTTTTTCCGTAGATTTTTTTATCATATAAACTCCTTGTTAAAATATTCCTCAATTCTCGAATTGAATTATATTTAAAATAAATTTTCATTTTAATTATTCTAATTAGTTGTACTTTGCAATTATCTCACAAAGTAATTCATCTTTTACTACGTTTCTGTCTATCATTTTCACCCTCTCTCACTATTTGTTGTTTGACGCACGTATTATATATGCTGTATATCACCCATCCTCATCTGGCATTTTTCCCCTTTCCCTCCCTCTCTGTTTATTAACAGTTGAAGTTAATCACATGCTCTCTGTCGCCTTTTCCTTTAAACTTCTTTCCTCTATTTCTATTTGTATTGACGAAAGGAGAAGGAAATACAAGAATTGTAATACTATTTAACCCGTATCTGGAGAGGAAAAGAAATAGAGAAAGAGATAGAACGAAGAAAAAGAAGAGAAACATAGAAAGTAAGAATGAAAGAAAATGGGGGAAATAATTTATTTTGCATTTTTATTTTATTTTTTAAAAATTATCTGGCTTTGCAAAGTGACCATTTCGGCCATTGTCTAATGGAAGGCATAATTTGACCCAGAAGTATGTGAGAGAATATCGGTCAAAAGATTGAAACACTAGACAATAGGAAATATTAAACATTTCAATAGGGAAAGAATGTTTATATAAATAAATCGTCACAAAAAGAAAGTCGATCAATTGGTCAGAGAGAGAGAGAGAGAGAGAGAGAGAGAGAGAGAGAGAGAGAGAGAGAGAGAGAGAGAGAGAGCGATGCTGTCACATTTCTTCACCGCCCGACATCCGACACACACCTTACACGCCTTTCAGAAACGTCAAAACACCAGTAATAATTTATAAAAAGGCTGATTTGTTTGTGTGAAATAAGAACAATATATTTTTTATAGATAAACATTTTTATTGTTTTACTCGCTGGCAGTGTGTATATATCTCGTACCAGCGACAAAAGTAGGTGTTAATAATTATGTAGACTGGACAAACGCATTTTGAACAATCGGTCGTAGCGAATATGCAATAAAGAAAATACAAACAACAAATGCTTTGTATGAATAAATAAATTTATGACGAAACAAAATAAAAGAAGTTGCTTTTTTTTTTTCAACAAACAATAATTTATTTTATAACAAACAATTTTCAATATATGTTTAATAAAATATAACTTTACTTGGGGGCAAACAAATAACAGTTTGGTTCGTATTGTGTAGAAATATCTAGAACTTTATTTACTTGATAAAATTATGAAACGTGTCACAACATATTATTAAATGTATCGATCTCTTTGCAATCACTGTCCTATAGACATATGGTCACGGGCATGTCTGCTATTTTTCGTATACCTTTTCTGCGTCCAAATTGTTGTATTACAATAATACCAGTTATTGTATCTCAACCTCTGGTATGATTTATTGTAAATAAATGAGCGTATGGAAGCAAGGACAGACGAAGAAGTTTAGTTTTAATTTAATTTAATTTAATTTTTAGTATACCCAACATCAACTGCGTTTAAAAAAGTGACTTTTACTTACCCTCTGAAATATTTCCCTTTCAGCCATGATATTTTATTTCCCTGTTTGAATTCATAGATGAAGATGACTATGTTTTATACTTCCAAAAATCCGAAATATAGTCAATATTCAGGAAAAGCCTAACAACTTAAGACATAGGTCCGCAGTGGGGGCTGAATTTTGGGTCTCAGGAGGTGAATTTTTCAACCCATTTATAGTGTTAACTTTTTCTTGTTTTTATTTACAGAATTCAGAACCCATTATAAGTTAAAAAATACGATCATTCATATATTAAATATGGATTCACATCCATTATCATAAATGGAGAAGAAGGGTCTCAGAGTGTTGTTTGTAGTAACGGAAAAAAAGATTTTTTAGTAATATTTCCATATTATTTACAGCGCACTTTTTGAAACAGGCAATCTTGGAAAATACGGGAAATGGTGAGGATGGCATTCTTACAAACAGTGAAAAGGGTGCATGGGTCAAGTAAGCTTGAGAACCCTTTACTTAGGATATTTGCTGTATCTTAAATAATATGTGACTAACCCCTCCGCTTGGCAATATGCTTCTTTTTTTTTTTTTTTTTTTTTTTTTTTGCTTTTTTTTTAAATTGACAACGCCGGGTATGTACAGGGTAAAACGATTAACTTGCTGCCGTCAAGAAAATAGCACTGCAGCTTTATTTTAAAACTTTTATTGAAAAAATCAATTCCGGTAACTTGATTATATAATACAGCTGACATCTACTCAATGTAATCGCCTTCAGCCTCAATCACCACCGATACGGGTCCAGAACTGGGAGCATGCCTTTTCCATAAGCGCCAGCGGGAGATCGACGAATACTAAGCGGGTGGCGGTGATCAGGCCAGCTTTGGTGTTGTGGGAGGTCATGTTTGTGATGCTCTCGACGTATAACCAGACGAAGTAGTCCAGCGGGTTCAGAACGGGAGAGGGGGGGGGTCAGTTAGAGAAGGGTACAAAGTTGTAGCACTCCTTCTGAAGTGAAGACTGATTGCACCAGGGGATCACCACACTCTTCAGCACATCCAGGTAAACTTTGCTGTTGACTTTCAAGTCGACTTTGAAAATGTGAGGTGGCATGATGTGGCCCTTACTTGAAGCCACACCAAAGACCATAACCGTGGCCAGAAATGTTGTTTTCATCACCCCGGGCACGCCCTCAAACGTTGAACCGTCCGGACTTGCATTTTGAGGGTGCTGGCAATGGTCCTGCTATCATAACTGAGATTGGTGGAAAGCATGAGTTGTACAGCGGCGCATCTCCGACCTAGCTCGTTAAACATTGTGTCACTTTCAGACATGATAGAACGCTTTTTTACACTATTGGGATTTATACACAACTGGCCGACTAGTAGATGTTCTGAAAAAACAAAAAACAAAAACAAAAACAAACAAAAAACCGGCTTTCATCAAACGGAAATGGAATCTTGTCGTCTTTTCTATGGCGACCATTGTATCGTTCCACCCTTTATAGCTAGTATGATTCCTTGAGCATATTTGAAGTAAATAAACTATACTCTCATCAAAATGCTTGGCAGTTTAGCTTACCTTATTATTTACCCCGAAAATTGGGAGTGTGTGTTTAAATAATGAGGTTAAAAATGTTGAAAATATTTCTTGGTGACACAAAAACTCTCATCGTTGATATTTATCAGTGAATTAAATTCCAACTGAAGATATGAAAAGCAAAGATTTTTGTGGACACAAGATTCAGTGTTATTTGCTTAAAAGGAGACGATTAATATTGGATGTAGGCCGGTTGAAAAACTAGATCTGTGGGACTTCATTTAAAAGGTTAGAAGAAGAAGAAGAAGAAGAAGAAGAAGAAGAAGAAGAAGAAGAAGAAGAAGAAGAAGAAGAAGAAGAAGGGAGAGGAGTAATACGAATGTCGTGCAATAAGTAATGCCCATGACCCACTTCCAGTTGTCTGATCTAGCTGAAATTTTGCATGTGCAATGATTTATATCTCTACGGGTTATGTGGTAAATTACAGATCTGAACTAATTGTGGTTTCTGTTTTACAGGTGTTTGAACTGAATCAGGTGTGAAATGGAGCCTGTTGAATGTCGAGCAGTGATCCGGTTTTTGTATTTGAAAGGACGCACACCACAGGAGACTTTTGATGAAATGAAAGAAACTTATGGTGATAATGCCCCATCATATGACCTTGTAAAACGCTGGCATCTTGAATTCAAACATGGCCGGAAGTCTGTGGAAACAGCTCCCAGACCTGGTCGCCCCCCCCCCTTCTGCCATTGATGAGGCATCTGTCTGTCAAGTTGAGGCTGCCATTTTGGAAGATTGGCGCCATTACTATTCGCCAAATAGCCCAAGATGTCAAGATTAGTACAGGGTCTGTGGAAACTATCATTCATGACCATTTACATATGCATAAGGTGTCCGCCAGATGGATTCCCAAGTTGCTCACACCATTCCAGAAGCAAGAACGCGTCGAGTGCTCGAGGATGAATTTGGAGATGTGCCAAGGAGATGAGTCAAAGTTTTTCAAAATACTGATTACACGGGATGAAACCTGGGTCAATCACTATGATCCAGAGACCAAAGCCCAGTCAATGTAGTGGAAGCACTTGGACTCACCACCTCCAAAGAAGGCAAGGGTGCAGCCGTCCGATGGCAATGTCATGCTCACAATCTTCTGGGACCAGGACGGAGTATCAATGACAGATTTTGTGGCAAAGCGTACCACAATTACAGGAGCCTATTATGCTTCACTTTTGAGGAAATTAAGGGAAGCTATCAAAATCAAGATGCGGGGCAAGATCAGAAAAGGTACCTTCCTCCTGCAGGAAAACGCTCCGGTCCACAATTCACATGTCGCCAAATCAGAAGCACGGGTGTGTGGTTATGAAATATTCCCCATCCTCCCTACTCTCCTGACCTTTCACCCTCTGACTTTCACCTCTTTCCAGCCATGAAGTTGTTTTTGAAAGGAAAGCGTTTCCCAGATGATGCAGCCTATTTCTGAAGTCACGTTGTGGTTGGAAGACCAATCTGAGGTGTTCTATAAAAACGGTCTCCAGAGCTGCATCAAAAGATGGGAGAACTGCATAACTCTGGGTGGTTCCTATGTAGAGAAAGACTAATAACTGTGCCAAATTTCGTTGCTCTACTGATATGGGAAGTGGATCAGGGGCATTACTTATTGCACGCCCCTCGTAAAAGAATAAGAAAAGGGAAAAGGAATAAAAAGAAGAACACAGAGGGGAATAATCAAAACGAAAGAGATAATAATAATAATAATAATAATAATAATAATAATAATAATTATTATTATTATTATTATTATTATTATTATTATTATTATTATTATTTCGTTTACCAACGTCTCCCTGAAAAGAGATGGGATTCATTCTCAGACGACTTCCCTAAATCCCGGCTCCAAACCAGGAGCTTCAAAGATCAAAGGTTTTCATAGGATATTAGTGGTACGTTCAATAGCAGAGGTCAGAAGGCCGTCCAAAACATTGGCGAATTATAGTTTTTTTTCAAATGTTCTTCCAGACGACATGATACTACTCATAGTGTACCAACTACGACCGGGATTATTTGTATTTTAACCCCGTGTATACGCCTTATCCCTAAGGTCAACGGAGTATATATGCTTCACTTCTCGTTCTCCTTCTCTCTCACATTCCTGTCCCAGGTTATTGAGAAGTCTACAATTTGAGAGTTTTTTTGTGACCTTGTCAATGACGACCAAATCCTGACGATTATGTTCCAATTGCTTGGCCGTTATGACACTCTTGTCCACCATACCTCTACATTGCCATCCTCACTTGTTCTCACTTCATCAAGCACCTCCTTGAATCACTTTCCAGCACACTTCACCCCAACCTTCTTACAAACCTCCTAGTATATCTGGAGCCCCATGCGATCGTGTCTTTTGTGATACTTTCTCTGAGCTAATCCGCTACACCCTGCTGCAAAGTGCGCAATTGACTCTGAGACCTTTCCACAAATCCGGCATTCTGCAGCAACATCCTATCTTAGAACTACTTTTTCGAACAATCGTGTTGCTAATGCCTGCTCTTGTGCTGCACAAACAAAAGCTTCAGTACTCTAAGTCAGATACGCAGCCTCAAGCCATTGCCATGAATTTTCATTAGCCAAATCTGTTAAGAACTTTCCGTGAATTTTCTCCCCAACAAGTTCCTCTGCCCTTTTTTGTCCACACGTTTCACATACTCAGCGTTGATCTCGCACACTCTCACTTCATTGGCTACAACCTTCAGCATCCACTCCTCACTTCTAACCACATGCTTCTTCAACGATGTTTCCTCAGCTCTAACACAACCTCTTACACTTATCAATCGTCTCGCACCGTCTTTCATCTTCTGATAAAACCTAGCTACTCTGCTTCTAATATGGAATATATCAAACATTGCTAAAACGTTTTGATATCCATGGCATGCAACTCCTTGTCAGACCATTCTAAAATTCGCGCACTGTATCTCATTAGGTTTCCTCCATACAATTTCGAGTTCACAATAAGTTTCACTCTTTTAAGATATTCCTTCCTGATTCGAATGCACCTTTACACCCATTTTTATCACCAGCACCGCACATTTACTAATCCCAAATTCCATCCCGATGACTTGACGAGCTCTACCAGTCTCTCCAGTTCCTTCTCATTTCTACTGCACATCTTCAAATAATCCATCATGGTCGAGACGTCTGCCACCAGATCCAAGGTTATACCCCAGCCAAGAGGATGCTCAGTAGAATCATCAACATTACAAAAAGAAATGGAGATAACGAATCTTCTTGGAATATTCCACGTCTAATGCCAACCTCCCCAAGCACCTCTCTGTTCGCTGTCAGCGCCATTTTCCAGTGAGTCATACTTGCCTTTAAAAGCCTTATAACATTCCCAGCAACCTTTATTATCGATAATGCTTCACGGATCAACAACAACAACAACAACAACAACAACAACAACAACAACAACAACAACAACAACAACAATAATAATAATAATAATAATAAGGAAAACCCTTGAATGCAGAGACTAACATACATGACTAAAGGCACAAAAAATTAAAAAAAACTGCTACAAATGTAGAACACAAAGGAACATCACATGAAATCATGAAAATTGAAATTGTATAATTGTGAGTTAACAACCCCTGCCTCCCACCCCCATTTATTTCTGTGCGTGTCACCAAAAGCTGATGCCACACCAAATATGCGAGAAGGATCAAGGAGGATGGAAAGACTGAGGAGAGAAAGCACTAGCCAAACCTCCGCTGGCTGAGTGCAAAGAGGACTGGGACCTTGGGAGGCTTTTTGCCAACCAAATTCCAATGAAGACCCATGGTCGCTGCCAATGAGAAATCAATGCTAAGCAGGTATAACGAAAATTCTTTTGCAAAGGTTATTAAAAAAGGTGGAGAGTACTGGAAATCTGGAGAGACTTGTTGTCACTCAGACTCCAGAGAACACCACAAGCTGTTCTCAAAGAAAATTATTTAATGATGGCTTGTGTGACTACTCCTAATGAGTAAATAATAATAATAATAATAATAATAATAATAATAATAATAATAATAATAATAAGAAGAAGAAGAAGAAGAAGACAAAGAAGAAAAAGGGGGAGAAGGAGGAGGAAGAGGAGGTATAAAAGAAAAAGAAGTACAACAACAGAATCTCTACAGAAAGCTTTAAGAGGTCACTCGAGTGCAATATCCGTAAAATGAAAAAGAATGAAGTCACGTGGTAAAACCACCATTCACCCACGCATGGAGTATTGCTGCCATCTACCGTGCATCTACCACTAGTTTCTCCCATCTCTTATGAGGGATTCAAAAAAGAATCTTCAATGTAATAGGTCCTGCATTATCACTCAAGCTCCAACCCATGTACCATTAATGCATCGTTGCAGTCTTATGTGTTTAGTGGAATTTGTTCTGACAGAACTCCTAGCATTTGTACCCCCCAACCTAAATATCCCCGATCAATCCAAAAAGCAGAAAAATCGCACCCTTCACTGTAGAGGAAAGCTTTTTTGCTTTAATGGTGTATTCCTTCAAATTGCTATACTTTGTAATTCTCTTCCTGTTTTCTCCTTCACTGACTGTATAAACATGCAGAAGTATAAAGGTAATCCGGACAGACATCCACTGCTCAACTCCCTACATAGTGCCCGTACAAGTATGGCCTCATATAGTAACCCGTTCAAGTTCAATATGCCTTATTTGTTGTGAATGAGAGTGCAAAAATATATGATTGGAGATGAACAATTAGTGATATAAATTGATCAGTATGATCCTCATCGGTTTACTATTGTTTTTGTTGAACAAAAGTTTGATTTCTAATGTAATGAACCTCTCTTATGGATCATTAACATAAAATAAGAAAATTGGAGAGATTAGAATTTGGCTACACGCGGGAATATACAGAACAAGCACATGGGTTAACTGTGGTCTGAAATGCTACCAAAGGCAAGATAAGTTACTCTTATGTGATTAGACGCTTTAAAAATTGGTACAAACCTGTTTTTTGTGCAGCCTGTAGAATCCCATGAAGTCAAAAAAGAATGAAAAAAAAACAATAAAAATTTACCGCCTTTTCTCTTTATATGCTTGCGATATTGTCACCTAATATGTAAATGAGATCCTTCCGGTTTGAAAGAAAAAGCCTTATTTTTTCAGAGATTGAGTTGATTTGGGATTTGGATGTTTAATTAGCAAGTCTTGTCAGCAGTGCGTCGTATTTTGGAGTTGAGAGTTTTTTTTACAGCAGAATGCTGAGTTTTGAAATTGAGTTTTTGACAGCAGAGCGTCGAGTTTTAGAATGGCGAGTTTTGGGCTGCAATGTCGAATTTTAAGTAGTGTAGTTTGAGAGCAATGTGTAGAATTTAACCCCGGAAATTGTTACTTAGCAGTGTAGAACAGTTTAGACTTGGTTGTTTTAACAATGCTAACAAAATGAATTGTAGCAATTAATTTAGATCAAATACACTTTCTGTATAAAAACTGTTGAATTTCCTCCCTATTCGAGTGGCTTACAATTTATTATTTCTATCGGCCAGCTCCTGCTAACGGAACCTGTGATTTTCTCATTTTCGAGCAGAAACTTTCTTGATTGTATGATAAACTTTCTGATTTCGTGTTCAGCGTTTGTGGACATAAATACAAACGGTTACGTGAATAAATCATCGATTCAAATATTTGAATGTTACTCATAATAAGAGTTGTCTTTCCTTAAGTAAAAATAAAAAATAAATGAAAACAAAGAGACAAAATGATGACGTTAGTTCAAACAACTTTTTTTTTATTTTCTTCTTTTCAATTTATACAACATTTCGTTTATTTCTTTATTCAGTTCAATTTATTTCATAAAAATAAAACAATTGTTCTTCACTTGTCATGTAGGAAAAGGTTGGAAGGCTATTATACAGAAGAGGATACAGTAGCCTAGAAGTTGTCCAAATTCATCTTGACTTGTTGTGTTGCGCTTTTATTAGCTCTCTTAAAAATCCAAGCTTCAGATTATCCTGATTAAGAAAGCGGCCTTCATTTGCTTTAATCTAATTCTGCGGTGTAATAGTTTCTTGTGGCATCTTCGCAGAATCTCTTTCTGGTGCAGGAGTAAATAATATGTGCTAAGATCTATCATAATGATCATCGAGGAAATTGTATGCCAAAATGAGATCAGCGTGCAATCGTCGACACTAAAGGGAAAAATGGTTAAGGTTCTTGAGTTGACTTCCATAGCGCCAAAAACTTGATAGACGAACTGATAACCTGGATGTGCCATGTTCAAATCCAGTTCATTCCATAGGAACACTTTTACTTACGTTGGCAACCTTCACATAATTTCTCCCGTAAGCACCCGACTAATTCATCTAGAATTTTTGAGAGAAAGATATCGGAGAAACCAATGCAAACAAAATCATCGTGAATGATGCTCAGCAGAAACAACAACAATTATGACACCACCACCACCATCATCAACAACAACAACAACAACAAACGCAGCAGCAGCAGCAGCACCACCACCACCACCAACAACAACAACAACAACAACAACAACAACAACAACAACAACAGCAGCAGCAACGGCAGCAGCAACAACAACAGCAGCAACAGCAGCAACACCACCACCACCACCAACAACAACAACAACAACAACAACCACAACACCGACAATAACTACAACAACAACAACAGCAGCAACAACAACGACAACAACAACAACAGCAAAAGCAACAACAATGGCAATACAAAAACAGCAGCAGCAAAAACAACAACAACAAAAGCAACAACATTTACAACAATAACAACAACACAAACAACACTAGCAATAACATTAACAATATTAAACATAAAATAGAAAAAATTCAAAAAACGAATAAAATTGACTTAATATCTAATTGGCTTTTGGACTTCGGGTCAAGATCACAGTGTAGTATCTGTTCTGATGCTACACTTCACCTTTTCTGTCCTCGGTCAGTGGAGGAGAAATCCTTCATGACTGAGGCAATTTAAAATTCTGTTCCTATCAAGAGTGCCCCTTTTTGGGGAGCTGAAATTTCCTCACATTAAAAACCTTGTGTCTAAATCTGCCCTCGTGGAGAGGTAAGCAAGTAGGAACAATAAGCAACGTGCCAAAAATCATATCAGCAGCAGCAGCAGCAGCAGCAGCAGCAGCAGTCACAGTGACTCTCAACCCCTGTTCACCGCTATTCACTCCTGTTACCCTATTTGGTCCTTGCCTTTTGGTATTTGTTAAGCAGGCTATCATCGTTGGTCAGCTGTGTTTACCGACGAGCCAGAGGCACTCAGGTGTAAGATAACTTCACATAAACAAACAACACAGAAAACATTTTTATTTTTAAAGCATTCAAGGAGGAAACTTGGGACCAAAAAAAAAGTGTACGTCATACCCTTCCTCCCCTGCTTCTCCATTTATCCCTGCCCCATAAACTAAAACATAACCAGAAGGCAAAAGTCTGCAGATTAGCGGTAATATATCCGTTCCATAACGCTTCAAAATCAGAACTTAAGATGAGGGAAAGAAAACAAATTGTTAGACTTTTTCAACTGTGAAACAATTCACACTTTTTACTGATTTTTTTTTCCTTCGGCGACATTCTGATGCAGGAAGCGATAGTTTCCACATAAGCTAAAAAGAATCAGGATTCTTCTTTAAAACCGAATTGAATCCACGGTTGTTCAGGATACAAAACGTAAAAATAAATACAAAAAAAAAAAAATGTTGCATTTCAAAGCGATTTATATTCCCTCTACCTCACTAGCAGACAAAATGGCAAAAAGGGTATACATCTGGATATGTATAATAGAAATTTAAAACAATGACTGTAGCAACATATTACTGCTTATGTAAAAACAAATAAAGAAAGTATAGATAGATTGTTTTATCGTTATTTCCATGGCAGATGCTCGTCTGAACTCCAATCTCTGGTCCCCCCTCGCCAATCTTTCACGAAAAACACCCGTCTAGCCGAATCCACTGTGAAAAATTTCCCCCACTCTTTATCTGTGCCTAAATCAAAACGTGGATTCCATGAACAAAGTTTCTTTCTTAGAACTGCACGCCTGTGGAACTCTGTTCCGTCTGCCTGCTTCCCACCGGACTACAACTTGGATGTCTTCAAGTCCAATGTTAACAAAGTCCTAATGAACCGCCCCCTTAAGTAAACACTTTATCAAATCTCCACACTAACGTAATGTACTTGCAATAACCCTTATCCCTGAGTGGCTTCCGGGCCTTGATAAGTGGTGATCACTGTGTAAAAAAAAAAAAAAGAAAAAAAGATATACCAAAGTTCCAAATCCCAGCGACAACTGACCAGAATTTAACAAATAAAGGCTCGTTGGGAAGGTGATGACCTGAATTGTATAGTGGGTTATGTGACATTTGTCCCCAAGGTCGCACATTAAGGAGATCATCCATCATTCAGAGCCTATTTTTGGCCTTTTGGCACATTTTTACAGCCATAAAATGTTTCGGTAAAGGCGCAGTATCTTTCCACCCTAAAAAAATCCTTTAAAATTACCACTGCTAAAGGTTTTTCGAAGGTGCTGAAAAGGAAAATAAAGTTTAAAATTCTAGGAAATGAGTAGTTTATAAGATATGAAAAAATTATAGTTTCATAAAGTGGGGGATCACTTTTCTATATTAATTACAAGTCAAATTAGCACCCACATTATGGACACTTTTTCTTTGGGGGGCGGTTATTTTTTATTTGGGGTAGTGTTTATTGTGGCCTGGTAGATCAACACGAAACCTACTTTAAAAAACTTGTCATCTAAAAGTTTTTGGGTGTGCTAAAGACGAATATCTCATTTAAATTTTTGCAAATAAGTATTTTTCCGGGTATTAAGCAAAAATACGCGCTTGCGCGTACAACAATGGCCACCACTTATAAAGAATTACATTGCTTAATACCTGGAAAAATACTTATTTGGTGACAATTTAAATATGATATTTGTTTTCAGCACATCCGAAAACCATTATAAACAAGTTTTTAAGGTAGTTTTTTTTTTGTTGGACCCACAATAAATATCACCCCTAAAAAATAACGGACGCCTTTCCCAAGAAAGGTGCCTATAAAGTAGATGTTCATTTTACGTTAAATTAATATAGAAAAATAATCTCCTACTTTTTGAAACTATAATTTCTTCATATCTTGGAATCTACTCGTTTCAAAAATTTTAAACGTTATTTTCGTTTTTAGCACCCTCGAAAACCTTTAATAGTAGTAATTTAAAAGGATTTTTTAAGGGTGGAAAAATACTGCACCTTTACCAATGTTTTCAATCATCGTTATTTGTTGTTTTCCTAGTTTTGCATATGAATTACAAAATATCTGATATTTCCCTAAAACGTCTGGTCTTTATGGAGGGAAGACTAAAACTTGCTACGATGGTTTCAATTGATCTGAAATAACAGCAAGGGGAGACTTGGTTCCAAATATTTCTCATATGTTATATCCCCCCTCTTTGGTTTTCATACACAAAGTAACTTTCACAGTGTATAAGGATTATTTGATACTGGACATATTCATAATTGTACCCTCTTTCCAAAAGGGGGGGGGATATAAAATATGAGAAATATTTGGAATCAAGTTTCCCCCTTGATGTTATTTCAGTTCATTTGAAACCATAGCAGCAAGTTTTAGCCTCGCCGCCATAAAAGCCAAAGTTTTTGTGATACATACATACATACATACATATATATATATATATATATATATATATATATATATATATATATATATATATATATAGTTAGAAAAGCATTTCATCCAAGGCATGAAAATTGTTAAAAAAATGTTTTTACTATAGGCTTTAAAAATAAAGGTACAAGATTCATTTTGAAATTTATTTATCTTCAAAGTGCACTTTCATAAATTTTACAAAGTAAGGTATAAAAATTTAATACCTTACTTTGTAAAATATATAAAAGTGTATCTTATCTTTTGAAGATTATATTTTAAAACTCTCCTTCCATCTATTTCAGTTTGTATTTCTCCTCACACCACAACTCATTTTTGCAACTCCCTCTTTGTATTATTACAGGTCTGAATATTCTCTCTGTTTCAGTTTGTATTTCTCCTCACACCGAACTCATTTTTGCAACCCCCTTTTTGTAATGCAGGTATGAATTATGAGAAAATCTGAATTTTTTTTAACAAAAACCTTAAAATAACTTTTTTAGATTAAATTTTTTTAAACTTTTTTCAGAATAGAAAATCTTTAAAATTTAATAACGGACATCTTTCATATAGGTTTCATTAACAAATATTCAGCACATAACGAGAAAAATAGAGATGAAAATTTCAAAAGGACTGTATAACTGGTTACGGTCAATAGTAGTCCTCGCCAGCGAAAGTCTTTGTTATTATTATTATTATTATTATTATTATTATTATTATTATTATTATTATTATTATTATTTAAACATTTTGTGTCCTGCTCTTTCGCGCGAGGACTAATATATATATATATATATATATATATATATATATATATATATATATATATATATATATATATATATATATATATATGTTAATCACTTACTTGAAGCGTACTAAAGTCTTTCTTATAAAGGTTTTTATAATGGAAATAATTTTTTATATATAAATTTTGTAAATTTTGAAAAAGTTCAAGCTCAATTAATGCCTTTTTACTGAGTTCCATCGCATATATAGTGTAATATAATAATTTTCCATGTTCCAAATATCAAGTTTTCTCAGTCATTTATTACTTTTTAAAACGTATCCGTTACAATATTGTTTCGTATTTCAACTAACAAGTCTGCAAAATTATGTTATTGCTGCATATTTAATCGCATACTTATCAGACGTTCACTTTTAAAAACTTATAAAAACGCCATTTTGGACAACTTACATGGTTCATGTCATCGAAACGCTCTGTCGTTCCTTCTCGTTTCGAAGATTATAGATATACTGAATTTATTTAAACCTATATCAATTATTTTCGTATTTTTATGTTAGTATTGTTATATTTTTATTTTCATTTTATTTAAAAGTTTTATTAGCTTGTTTATATTTTTTATTTATTTTACTATTTTTCGAGTACTATTTTTAAGTTATATTAATTATTACATTTATATTTTATTTTCCAGTTGGAGTATTAAATTGAATATTATTTGTATTAAATACGAAAATTTATGTTGTTTTTCTTTTTTCTTCTTTTTTCCTTTTCTTTTGTTTACATTCTTTGGGGTTAAGTTGATAGTTGAATTTAAATTAATTCACAGATTTAGTTAGTATCATCATTAGTTATAATATGATTTGTTCTATGTATATGCATTTAAATTACAGTTTCTTATATCATCTTTATTTACATTGTGTGTGCTAAGTTTTTAAAATTTGAATAATAGAAGTAAAATTATCCTTTCTATTTTCATCTTATTGGCAGTCAAAGAGAAGTAATTCTTGCCAACTCAAAATCTCAGAATCTTATTCACCTTGTGTTCTTCTTAAATTGAAATTCTGTCGATCGAATCTGTTCTTTATTCTTTCTTTAGCTTATTCTATTTTGCTAATCCATTCTAATTTATTTTACATTTTGTATGTTCTTTGCTGTTTTAAATCCAATATTATATCTATCATCACTTTTCTATTTTTCCCCCATCTCTTCTTGTTATGTGTCCTGGATATGACCTTAAACTATATCCAGTAGTGAGGCCCCAGCTTGCCATTACTCCCAGGTCCACTCTGACCCGGAGTGGTAGTACCTGTTAGGGTCCCAACTATGGGTTAAATAGAAACCGACGTGAAAACAACAAATATACTCTATTAAAAAAAAATTCTTCAAAATCTTTGGATTCGGCATTAAATAACCTGAAAAGGGTTGATATGCCGTAAAACAAAAACAATCAACCAATCTTCTTGTTATATTTATATTCACTCATCCATTTTTTCATTATTTCTTGTTATATTTAATTAGTTTTTAGCATTGCATATCCCATTCTTCAAATATTAGTCGGATTATTAAACTTAAGTGTTTAAATCTTTCCAGCATGCTATGAAATTATTCTTCCGACCGATATTTTCTATTTACTTTGTGTTATATTATTAATACTTATTTACTAATATCTTTAATAAACCTATTTACACTAATTGGATTTCTTTACCGTTAAATATTCTTACAACTACTAAATCTAACTTGGATGTCTTCAAGTCCAACATAAACAAATTCCTGATGAACCGCTTCCTTAAGTAAGACACTTTATCAAATCTCAAATACTAACGATTACTACGATACTATCCCATTTATTACTGTACACGCAATAACCCTGAGTGGCTTCCGGGCCTTGATAAGTGGTGACCTCCATGTAAAAAAAAAAAGACTACGAGTGTTTGGCTTTCATTCAGTTATATTTCATTTATATTAATTGACTAACTATTAATTATTAGTTTGCAACTTCTTATCTACTACCATCAGGGTGCGACGTCTATGATTTCCCGGTCATTACCAGAGGAGCAAACAACAGCTCGTAAGAAATGTATTGCTATGGACTCCACAGCATGGACACACGAGCATAGGACGACCTAGATCCACGTACATCCATCAAATTGCACATGACGCCAACTGTGATCCTGAAGATCTGAGGCAGTTGATGGAAGACATGGAAACTGGAGAGAGCCACATTGGTCCGAGCAAGGAGCCCGATCAAATAGATAGATAGATAGATAGATAGATAGATAGAACCACATCATAACGATTAGTTTTAGTATGCATTTTCATATATGATAGACGAGATTTTGCATGTTATTTGAAGAGTCTGCCAAACTACCTGTACAAGAAATCCAATGTAATTAGAGTGCCGTGTTTTTTTTTATATAAATATGTGATCATTAGGGACTTTCTTATTTCAGAAAGGAGACAGCTTCGCCCACGTCCTCGGAGACTAGATAAATAAGTTATGCAGTATTGTTGGAAGTTTATCAGATTCGCAATTATGTTCTGTTTGCCTTCAGGAAGAAAACAGGAAAAAAAATCGAACATTTATTATAATCGAAATGATGTGCAACGCAGACGAGCAATTTCCATTGTATTTCACAAATATCAAAGGTTGAAATAAACTTCAAAGTCAACGTAAAGTCGTTATAAATCGACATAACATACAGCAAATTACAATAGAGTAATGGAGAATGTCATCATCATCATCATCATCATCATAATCATCATAATCATCATCATCATCATCATCATCATCATCATCATCATCATCATGTTCAGTTTAAAGTCTGTTTTTTACAGACTGGGATCTGTTGGACGGCTTTTAGAAATTGACTTGCAAACCAACCTATCTCGGATCAGTTCTTTATTTTTACCTATCCTTTTCTCAAACTTATCCTTATCACTTCCTCCCATGTTTTCCCTACCAACTGAACCCTGCTAAATAAAATGTCCTACAACTGCTAATCTAAGGACTCTCATCTATTCGTTCAATGTGACCATACCATCGGAGTCTCCTGTTTTGCACATATCTCCCTATACTTTGTAGATTTAATTTTCCTCTGAGTTTATAAGTCTGCTTTTAAAATTCACATTACACGTTCATCATTCTCATATCATTTCTTTCCATGCAACTCATGTCTTCGAACCTCATTAATTTATTCTTATTTTTGCCCTCCTACTATTTTAACATATCCTTTATAGTTCAGACTGGCATGTGTTGGCTTTTAGAAATTCACTCCGAAACCAATCTATCTCTGGACAGTTCTTTATTTTTACCTCTCTTTTCCTCAAATCTATCCATATCACTTCCATTCATGTTTTCCCCTACCAACTGACCTCCCTATATCAACTGTTCTACATCTACTAATCCAAGGTAGTGTTGGGACGATTAATCAAAATCAAAATCGGAATCGGGAAAAATTGTGCCTATTTTATCGCTACCAAAAACGGTTCCTTTATCTTTTTTTATTTGATTTTGTTTAGAGTAAATTTTTCCACTGATGGTAATAATAAAATAATAAATATTGCTTTTAAAATACCAGTAAAATTAAAATCTATGACTCTCACCACGCACACGTGTTTTTACGTTTAAGAAAATATATGCACATTTAACATGTGTTTTTTTATGGTAATGGGGAACAATTTTATAGTTAAATATTTAGAGATTTATAAAAAATCGGAATCGATAATTGTATCGGAATCTGGAATTTACTACAGAATCAGTAATTGCATCGGAATCGGTAATTGTATCAGAATCAGGAAAAATATTGGAATCGTCTTATCACTAACCCAAGGTCTCATCCGTTTTTTCAATGGGACCATACCATAGAAGTCTCCTGTTCTGCACACGTCTCTTTAATTTTAATTTTCTTCTGAGGTCATAAGTATGTTTTTAAAATTCATATTATACATCCATCGTATCATTTATCTCCATGCAATGCATGTCTTCAACCCTCGCTAACTTATTCTTATTTCTGTCTTCTCAATATTTTAACGTATTCTTTATAGTTCTAGCAGCAATTAGAAAAGATAGAAGGAATCTTGATTAACACAGAATTGGTTCTTTGATAAAAAAAAAACGTGGGAAAAGAAATGCTCTGTTTTGGTTTAACGGATTAAAAAAAACGAAGCATACTAATATGATGTGTACAGAAATTACTTTAAAAAATTGAGAAATGGCGAAAGTATTCGAATTTATAAGACATGCATGAATTGGCTTGTGTGGTTGTTGTCGCTTATCCCTTCAAGAAGGGCGTGGATTAGCCAAAAAATGTACCTTACTGCTAACGTAAGGGTCACGTGAGCAAACCTATGTAAACTCAACTTTTCTGGGGGTTTTTTTCTTTCAATTTTCACTGCTTCATTGGTTAACGGTTGGCACCTGTTAATGGATGACTGCCTTACGACAGAAGTTGCGAATAATTGCTGTAAAGTCTTTCTCTTACAGTCGAAGAACTAAAAACTGGGCAGACTCGAAGAATCTTACCCTTCCCTATTTTTTTTTATTTTCATCTTTTTTTGATTTTGTTTTTTTTTTTAGCGAATTATTATCAAAGGAACATTAGTCTACCAGATTATTAAAAAATGAAAAAAATGGCAATATTTAAATATTTGTAGGAAGTGCTCAGTTTCTAATGCAACGTTTTAATTAATCGATCACCCTTTTTAGAACTATTAGAGAAATAGCGATGGGGAGGGGATGCAAAGTTCTTCAGGTCGCCAAAAACTGAAATATGCATAATTGTTAACAGAACATTTTTTTAACATCAGTTAAATTCCATGAAAATACGAGTTTGCAAACCCTGTTTCTGTATATTCACTTTACATTGTTTTGTATATTAATTAATATTTAATTAATTACACGGTTGTTGTTCTTTTGATTAAAAACCTGTCACCCTAATTCAGCTTTCTTTGATCTTCGCATACACATGTTTTTTTGTCTGTTGGAAGGGTTACGCGAACAAGCCGATATATATATTCAAATGTTTAGATCTTCCCTTTTTTTCAATTTTCACTAATTCATTGGTTAACGGTTGACATCTCTTAATGGTTGACTGCCTTACCACATAAGTCCCAAGCGACCGTCGTTAAACTATACTCCTAACCCTAACCATAAACCTTTTCTTGAACGACTTAAAAAGCCAACGACGACTGCAGAACATTTCTTCTATCGTTTAACTAACAATTTATCGGGTAAATTCGACACACTGTTGTCAAAACTTTCTACTAGAAAACTTGACACTCAAGATTTCTTACTTAACATTCTGTTGTCAAAATTTCTTATTATTATTTAGTTGCAAGGCCTGGGAGGGTGAACCTTCTGGGTCATGCCCAGATGGTATACCTCAGTCTGACGGGCACTGGGCCAGTCCCCAGCCCACACCTGATGGGCTGAACGGGTTCTTGACTGATACTTTTCTACTCAGTCTCCAAGCAACTGAAGCAGCAAGGAGACTCAAAGGGTATATATTTAATTGCCGCCCACATCGGCAATATTTGGCACAAGGCCTGGAAAGTGGGATACCCGCAGGCTCCCCTAAAGGAGGGGCACTCCTGCAATTTTAAAAATTGCCTGAGTAACCCCGTCGGCATTCCCCGGTCGGGGCGCCTCAGGCAGCAAGCAATAAACTTTCCCCACCGGAAAGCCCGGTGGCAAGGCCTGGGAGGGTGGACCTCCTAGTTATTACCCAGGCGGTGTACCTCAGTCCAACAGGTGCTGGCCTAGCAGTATCAGAATTTTTGTAGGAATTTTTGACACCCCTAACACGAAACTGCGAATACAATATAAAAATCTCGTAATTTCTCTGTTAAAAGTGGGTTATTTATTTTCTTTATGGATTATACTTCCAAAATAAACTATTACAGTTGTTTTAAAAGTAATAAAAATATTTTTTTTTTTTTTTAAAACAGTAATGAATTTTCCGAACTCAATATTTTCCAATTTTTAAACTCAATATTTTAAAATTTTTAAATTTTTAAAATCTATCAGAATTTTTCTATTGATTCTATTTTTACGATATTTTCAGGGTCAATGTGAAATTTTATGTTCTTTCCAATAAACCGAATATAATATTTTAGACAAACGTTTTTTTTTAAATTCACGCCCCCCCAAGTGTCACCCATTTTCAACTTTCTCTTAAAAAGTAAATAATTAATTTATGTCGTGGAGTTTTATATATCACAAATTGAAGAGAAAAGGTCAATAAATAATATATTCAAATTTAAAACAAAAAAAAAAAAATCGCTTTTTTAGAAATTTACCTATAAAGTCCGAAGTTTAAAACCTTATTTTATAAGAACACATTGTTTCTTTTTGTCTTTTTTTTTTTTAATGAAACCTTGGTCCTTGCTCCTTTAATTGAAAAAAAAAATTAGGGCTTGAATTACATTTTTCGAGGAGTTATAAGCTTAGAAAGATAGGGGGTCGAATAATTCACGCCTCTCATTTTGAAATGTCTATTAAAAAGTAAATAATTAATTTATGTCGTGGAGTTTTATATATCACAAATTGAAGAGAAAAGGTCAATAAATAATATATTCAAATTTAAAACAAAAAAACAAATCGCTTTTTTAGAAATTTACCTGTAAAGTCCGAAGTTTAAAACCTTTTTAAAAAAAAAAAAAACACATTGTTTTGTTTTGTTTTTTTTTTAATAAAACCTTGGTCCTTGCTCTTTTAATTGAAAAAAAAAATTAGGGCTTGAATTACATTTTTCGAGGAGTTATAAGCTTGGAAAGATGGGGTGGAATTATTCACTATTTTCACGAAATTTCTGACACTGCTAGACTGCTGGCCCGGTTCCCGGCCCCTCACCTGTTGGGCTGAGTGTCAAGTGACGAATCCTTGACGTGTACTACCCCGTCTCCCTGCAGCCGAAGCCGCTAGGAGACACATCCCAAAAGTTGGAAAGTTCTACTTATAGGCACTGGTGATAGTAACTGACCAATCAAATCTTTGCTCTTAGTCTGCAGAATTTTAAAGTTCAAGGCTTGTACAGACCAGCTACCGATAAATCTTTTCGTCTCCAGGACTTGTACAGATTAACTACTCATAGGAAATTCTTCTGAAATCAAACATGGCTTAAAATTAAAAAACAATTAACATTTTTCTCTTGTGCAAAGACTAAACATTGTTTCAAGGACAAAAATCTTCGTAATAGTCGTGCTGATAGGCAGATCGAAATCCGAACGCAAACAATAGAATCAGGTTTGATAATTTTCTTAAAACTTAATCTTCAGATCATCTTCACATAATCCAAATGTCTTCAAATAATTGGTAACTTGAGATTTGTTGAAATTAGAAACCATTTTTTAATTTTCTCCTTTCTCCTGTTCTGGCAGATCATGAACATCAAAGTATGAAGATGAAATGAACGTTTTCACTCAAAACAAGTTTAATTGAATAAATATCTGATGGCACTTATTGCTCTTCTCTTGTAAAAGATGCTTCATAACATAAAACAATGGTAAAATGTGGAACTAAGCCGATAATACGAGAACGAATAAAAAGTTTGAAGAATTTTCACTGAATTAATTTATTTTACAAAAACAAAAAAATGCATATGAGCTTATTTCTCAATATAGTTGCCATTTAGAAAAATGTTCTCCTCAAGTCGATTTTAATAGATTTGAACATGGTTTTGGAAAATTTTTAAAGGGTTGTTTCGAAATCAAGTAGTTACACAGTGTATTGCTTCTTCTATGTCATTAAGATGTGTTTAGGTCCTGGATATGACCTTAAACTATATCCAGTGGTGAGGCCCCAGCTTGCGGGCTCTGGGGAGTGTGGAGCCACCCTTTAATTGCCATTGTTCCCAGGTCCACTCTGACCCGGAGTGGTAGTACCTGTTAGGGTCCCAACTATGGGTTAAATAGAAACCGACTTGAAAACAACAAATATATTATATTAAAAAATTTTTCTTCAAAATCTTTGGATTTGGCATTAAATAACCCGAAAAGGGTTGATATGCCGTAAAACAAAAACAACCAACTTAAGATGTGTTTCTTTGAGGATTTCTTTAAATTTAGAAAAAAAAAAGAAGAAGTCTGATGGAGCTAAATTGAGCCTACATGGTGGGCGATGAAGCACTTCCCATCGAAATTCTCAAAGTATATCTTGTGCAACCCTTGCAGAATGTGCTGGTGAATTGTAATAATGAAAGAGGACCCCACCATAAAGTTTCCTTTTTTTGTTTTTTTTTAATCAGTCGTCCTTAACATTCTTAAAACTTCAGCAGAACAAACTCCTGTTACTGCTCTTTGATTTCCAAGGTAATCTATCAGTATACCACATCATTTGAATCCCAGAAAACCGTGGCCATCATTTTTTACGCAGATTTTTGGGATTTCAGCTTCATAACAGAGCGCGTATAAGTATGCGGGAAAATATCAGCAGGAGCTGTAAGACAGGTAGCTTGTGAAGATATTAGCAGCAGCAGCCGGTAAAAATCACATATGCAAATTAGGAAGTGTGCATGGCTTGTATCAAAAGAAAAAGAAAAAGAGCAGAGAAAAATGCACCACGTAGTCGCGCAGAAAGAAAAATGTGATCAGGTGAGATGGACGAGTGGCCTCAAAGTGGCAGTGAGAGACTATTAAGCTAGTGTCGAGATGGCAGGGTTTTGTTAATCTCATGGCAGACGAAATGAACTGTTAAAAAAAAAACACAAGGCATTGTTTGGAAAGTAATGGTAATAAAAGCCTTTTGTTTAAACAGAAAAAAAAGCAGAGTCGGATTTATTTTTTATTTTTTGTATCTTTTCGACATGAAGATCGGAGAGAGGTTTGAACTGTCACGAAATTGATTCGAGTATAACGGACACGTTACAGTTTGATGAGTTTTGAAAATTCATGTGAGCATCATTGCTTTGTTTGTGCGGAATGATACAAATAAATCTAAGTTCCATCTTCAATGATGATTTTCGCCAGAAATTTTCTCTTGGAATGTAAGTTGAGTAGCAAGATGTTTATTCATATTACATTTAAACTGCTGCAGGTTAATAAAGTCAAGAAAGCTGGAAACAGGGAGGGAATTCCAAAGACTATCAGTCCGAGGATAAAAAAGTATTATAGTAGTAGATTGTCAGTCAATTAGGTGCCTCAACAGTAATTGGGTTGAATTTTGCTGTTTGTCGGATTAATCAAGAGTATGTACGTCGAGGGGAAACAAGTGCTATGAGTTCATCAGAACACATTCCATTATAATACTTGTAAAACAAGCACAGGAATGTGACATTGTGGCGATGGGACAGAGGTTGGAGCTTAGCCGATAGTGAAAGACTTATTACAGTTGAGACTTATTTTTGGACCTTGTCTAAGATAGAAAAATTAATGGTAGATGTACCAGCCCAGATGTAGCAACAATACGTCATGTATGGGCGAATGGCGGCTTTGTATAGGATGCTCATCTATTTCAATTTTGTTCATGAAGAGATTATTTCAGAGAATTTTTTTTTTTTGATCCAGTTGCAATGCTTTTGGGACTCATTGTGTTGAACATTTGCTCAGTTCCAAATTATCAAAAAGATATGACCTATAAAAATATTTAGGTACAAAGTGCATTCAATAAGTTTCCAGACTTTTTTTCGTATAGGCACTTTTATTGATAGTAGACACATGAAACTCTAGTCAGCTTCGAAGTAATCTCCTCCAGTTGCAATGCACTTGTTGAAACATTCCAACAACTTCTGAAACGCTCCATGGAAGTTCTCTTGTGTGAGCGTGTTAATGAACTTCATCCCTTGAGAGTATCCTGCGTCTCTACAAGACAACAGTTCGTTCATTGCATTGTTGTCACATCTTAGCTGGTGCATCTGCCACTAATCTCTTGATCCTAGACAGGGTAAAAAAAAAAAAGAGTCGTCAACCTAATAGGTCCTCAACTATCAACCTCTGCCCCATCACCAAAACGTGGCATCCTTGTGCCTATTTTACAAGTATTTTAATGACAAGTGCTGACGAATTCCGAGCAGTAGTACCCCCTTGACGACAATATCCTCGACAAACCTGACAAGCAGCAAAATCCCACCCCTACACTGTAGAGATCACTAGAAGCTGTAAAGCCTTCTACTCGAATACCTTTTTTCCCTTGAATTGCTGCACTTTGGAATCCCATCCCGGTGCCCCTGCTTCCCTGATTGCACTGACATGTAGAAATTTAAATGTAATGTGAACAAACATCTCGCTGCCCAACTCCCTAAATAGTATCCCTGCAAATCTGGTCCTATATAGTAACCTCTTACGACTAAGTGGCCCTATTTGGAGTGAAATGAGAATACAAAATAACTCTTAATTATTTTGATTTTTATAATTGTTTCAAATTTTTTTATTTTTAGAGAGAGAGAGAGAGAGATAGATAGATAGATAGATAGAGAGAGAGAGAGAGAGAGAGAGAGAGAGAGAGAGAGAGAGAGAGAGAGAGAGAGAGAGAGGCAAATAAAAGGCAAATTGTCATTTTAAACGTAAGTGAAATTTGATCTGCGATCATCGCCTGGGATTCGATTAAGAAGTTTTGTTTGTTGATGGAATCAGTCATATTAAATCTCTTAACCGCTCAGTAACCATGGTAACACAATCAGTATCTATGACAACAAATTGAAGATAGTTTTTGTCTCGGAAATCAATCGTTTTGTTAACATTATCTTTATTATTGTTATTCTTAAATGAAAGAACTTAATGTCTCATTTAAGTGCAACAACTGTCAAAGGACTCATAAAAATGGCCGATTTTCGTCTTCGTTTCTAAGATTAGAAAATAAAAAACAAATAAAAAGATTAATGGAAAAAATATTAGAATTTTCCAAAAACTAAACGAGGGCGCAAATAATTGCCCTAATGAAAATCACCACTGACTATAAATCTGTTGCACCGGGTTCAAATTCAGTCGGATATATTATGTAAGTGTCTAAAAAGTTGTCTCAAATCTAAAAAATTCGCGTGCTGTCGGCCAAGCTCCAACCCTTGTCCTATTGTCGCAGTAGTGCATCCTTGTGTTTGCTTTACAATAATGGGATGTGCTCTGATAAACGCATAGCATTTGTGTCTCCTCGATAACCTTACAAGCAGCACCCCCCCCTTACTGTTAAGGTTCATAGATGCTGGAAAGCCGTCTACTCTACTAGTTTCTTCTACTGCTTTTGTTAGGTAAACGCCAGGCAACGCTGGGTATAAAGCAGTTATTCAGTTTTTTTTTGTTTTTTTTTACATGGGTGTCACCACTTATCAAGGCCCAGAGGCCACTCAAGGATAAGGGTTAATAGGTATACATTAGTCATTGTGATTTTAGCATAGTAAACAGTGGGAATTTTGTAACTTGGATTACTTAGGGGGACGATTCAATTAGAACTTGTTCACATTGGACTTTTTCTTTTTTTTTTCATAGGTATCAACACATTATCAAGGCCAAGAGGCCACTCAAGGATAAGGGTTAAAGAGTGTACAGTAGAAATTGGACAATATAATAATCATTAGTAATGAAAATTTGTTAAATTTGATAACTTATATGGAACGGCTCATCAAGAACTTATTTACGTTAGACTTGAAGACAACCATATTGTAGTCAGCCGGAAAGCAGGAAAACGGAAGACAATTCCACAGGCGTGCAGTTCTAATAAAAAAGCTTTGTTCATGGAATCTACGTTTAGGTTTAGGCACAGATAAAGAGTGGGGGGAATTATTGATAGTGTTTACAGCTAGACGAGTGTTTCTTGTGAAAGTTTTGCGAGGGGGAACCATAAATTGAAGCTCAGTCGAACACTTTCCATGAAAATAAGCATACATCAGAGACAAACTCGCAACATCTCTTCTGTGAGACAGAGGCTGCAAGGAAGAGAAAAGGACATCTCCTACGAGGCTACGAAGTCTATTTTGAACTCTATCAAGGCAGGACAAGTTCTTTCTAGCAGCTCCTGCCCAGAATCTATCTATCTATCTATCTTTCTGTCTATCTATATATCTATCGATCTAATTGTCTATCTATCTAGCGAAGTAAGTAACAGAGTTGAATCGTGGGAAACAATAAGTTGAACGAGCATTGCAGGTGCAGAGAGAGTCAGAGGGTAATGTTATGACAGGTATCAAACTGGGTAACCGTTGAGTTGCACCGGAATGTATGCAAACGAGGGCCGGATCTGATGTGTTAAGGGTTCTGGCTTGAATAAACCGAGTTAATTTTAGTGAGTTCGTTTTTGAGACGCCAAAGAGACAAGATGGGTTAAACAAGTTTACCCATAAGGGGGCAATGGTTTCCAAATGGACGCAAAGAAACCTAACCCAAAGATCATCATTCACTCCAGTGAAACTGGAAATGAATAAAGAATACATATAAAAACATACACCGTCTTGTGTTTGTTTTAAAACGTTTCCTTCAAACAGAACCAGTTCCCCTAAGGCGTTGACGATTCCCTCCCCCAGGAGGAGCAGCAGAAGACAGGTATGTCGTCATGTTTTTTGTATTATAAAAGTTACTGTCCACTATATGTTCTGACACACACGCACACAGATAGACTAGACGAGTCACGGGTCGTAAAAAAGGGTTAAAATAGACATTAACCACACGGGAACAACAGTTAAATAAAACAGTTAAATAACACAGTTAAATACACAAATAGATAAGTGACACACACACACACATACACACACACACTTTTTAATATTTTTCTTCCGTTGAACTGGTAGTTTTTGGAAGCCCCTCCCAGTTTCCTGCTTCTACTGACATGCAGAAGATTAAATGTAATTTCAATGTAATGTAAACAAACATTGTGTTGCTCAACTCCCGTCAGTCCCCTGTTAGACATTCCAAGTGCAATTTGCTTTGTTCGGCGTGAAAATGAGTAAAAAAAAATACTGTTGGAAAAGGTATGAACCCATGAATTCATGCCGGGTATGGACAAAGCAACATGTGTTCAATTAATCGTATGCTATGTATTACAATAAATATTTTGCTTCATCATTAAATAACCTGTAATGATGTTTAAAGTAACGATGTTTAATTAATAGACACACTAATAAGATGATGAGTGCTTGTATATTGACTAATTATAGACAATCAAATTCGGCCATGATAATTACTGTATTTTCTAATCAAGTACATTTACTTATATCTTATCACACCTTTTGTGGATTATGGCCTCTTTTTTTATTCTATTCTCCTTGCTATGGTGGTGTCGGTATTCTCCACTATAGTGGGAGGGACCTTGATCTGGACCGTTTTTAATCGGAATCGCATGTTTCATAATTAAACACTGTAGAAGAACTCCTGCTATGTTTTCGTGTTCACTTACATTTTCATTTCTACTGCCATCACTATCTTCAATTAGGGTCTTTACATATTTTTGGTTAGATAGAAAATAATCCCAAACCAAACAAATCAGACAATATAAGATCAAATCACGCGATTAGCAGCATGTACATATATATATATATATATATATATATATATATATATATATATATATATATATATATAAGGATGAGGGTCATTACATGTTTATTCATATATTATATACTAGCGGGGGTACCCGGCGTTGCCCTGATTTTTAGAGGCGTTTGTTGTTGGGGGAGGGTGTAAAATGAAAACAAAGCGAAGTCATAACCCTGTTTAAATATTATAAAAACAAACAATGTTAAAACTATTAACAAAGAATCCTGAAAAAAAAACAATGAAAAACTGAACGTGATTCAATACGAACGGTCCGGCGGTGCCCGTGTGTTTGAAAAATCCCAAAAAAGTTTGAAGGGAGGGGGAATCGAACTCGAACCATTGAGGCGAAAGCGCCAAAAAAAAAACGTGATGAATTAACTAAAAAGTGAATTAGGTCAAATATCAATTCCGCAATGAAGTTTGTTTTGGTTTAGTTTCAGTAGTCACATCAAACTCGAATTATAAATTGTTTTTGTTTTCTCGAATTCTAAATGAATTTATTTGTTTTAATTTTAATTTAATTGTAATGCAAGTGAAATTACGATATCATTGCATTGTAATGTTTGTGTAAAAATAAATGTTGAGTTGAAAGTACTAATCAATAAAGGTCATAGTTAGATTTAACGCGTTTGAGTCGTTAAAACTGGAAATAAAATCCAGTTAGTCTCGCAGATTCCGTCTTACACTCACGAAAAAAAAGCAAAAAGAAAACAATAATAGTAATCGCGTTTTCGCGTTTTTTTTTTAATTTTTTTAAAAAATTTTTGGATTTCTATTTTAATATGGAAAAAATAGAAAGCATAAATCAGGGAAAAAAGATAAAAAAAAAAAAAGAAACGGCATAAGTAACCTTGTACGATTTCAAACCGGTGTGTTTCCTCGTAGTGTTCCTTGTGAACGCATCCGCTGCGGTGTAAATGGGGAGAGGGGAAAGGAGGAATCTAATAGAGAGAAAAGATGTTGCAACTTCCATTGAATCTAAGCGATTTTGCTATGGACTCTCACCGGAAAAAATATAGGAATGTACCATTGTCGAGGAACTGTAGAGGTAATAGGCCTATAGCAAACATCAGATAATGTGCCACAGTCTGTACGCATGACATTTGCATGTAATTTCATGATTTTTAATCCTATTAAGGTCAAAGTTGGAGGGGGAAAATGAGTTCATTTTATTTATATAGAAGATAGAAGAAGATAGATAGATAGAAGATAGATAGAAGATAGAAGAAGAAGAAGAAAGAAAATAGAAGATAGATAGAAGATAGAAAGAAAGATAGATAGATAGAAGATAGAAAGAAGAAGGAGAAGAAGAGAGATATATATTGTTTTTCACTTTTTGATATATTAAATAAATAAAAATGAATGAAATAATTATTATAAATAAAAAATAAAAAAATTAAATAAAAACTGAATGAAATAATTATTATAATCACGCAATCATAATATATATATATATATATATATATATATATATATATATATATATATATATATATATATATATATATATATATATATATATATATCCAAAAGTGAAAACCGATGAATTTAATGAAGTAATTAATAATGCATTAATAGATGAATTTAATGAAGTAATTAATAATGAAAAGTGAGACAGGCACTCGAGAATTCAAAACCTCCAAAACCGAACCTCTCAAAGTAAGAAGCATTGACTATCAAGTCCCTGCGCGGTTACAGTGATATCATAATACTACCAGCTGACAAAGGCAATGCGACAGTGTTAATCAATAGAGCAGAATATTCCAAGAATTTGGCAGATTTAATAGAATCTGGTGGCTACTGTAAAGTTAGAAAGAATCCGACTTTGAAAACGGAAAGTAATCTGTCACAGATCCTCAGTAAGAATAAGAATCTTATACCACCTGCGAAATACAGACAGCTAGTACAACATTACAGCAAGCTACCACACTTATACGACCTCTCTAAGATCTAGAAGAACGGTATTCCATTAAGACCCATTGTCAGTGCCCAAGGTTCAACATGCCATCCATTGAGCCGATTCTTGGTAGATATAATCACCCCAATCATCGGCAAATCATACGTCAAGAATTCAGCTCACTTCGTGGAAATAATAAACAATGCTCCCATTCATTCCAACATTATGATGAGTCTAGATATAGTGAGTCTGTTCACAAAAGTACCCACTGATGAGACTCTGGCAGTGGTACGGGATGAGCTGACATCGGATGCCTCACTGAAAGAACACACTTGCATCCCAATTGACAATATAATGGAGATGTTGACCTTCTGTGTAGAAACTACATACTTCGTGATGGATCTAATATATATCGGCAGGAAGAAGGTCTGGCGATGGGATCACAATTGCCCCCAGTATTGGCCAATGCATACATATAATACTTTGAGAAAATGGCATTAAGATCAACACCCTTAAAGCCAACAATGTGGTTGTGATATGTAGCTGACACATGTATACTCTGGCCCCATTAGGAAGATGTTCAAACGTTACTAGACTATATGAACTCGATCCGTCCAACCATACAGTTCACGATGGAAAAAGAACATAACAACAAATTATCGTTTCTAGATGTGCTGATAACCCACACTAGTCAGAGGTTCATGTCATCTGTATACCGAAAACCAACTTTCACTGGACAGTACCTAAACTTCAACTACCACCATCCATATAATATAAAGAAAGGAATCATCCGTTGCCTACAACACCAAGCAAAAACAATATGTAATAACAGCAATACATATTAAATGGAGATGGACAGTTTAAGAGAAACTCTCCACCGAAACAACTATCCAGAGAGCATGACATCAACTCCAAGAAATCTAGACCAGACACAAAAAGACACCTCTCAGAAACTCACCACAGTTTGTATACCATATATAAAGGACTTATCTGAAAAACTTCAACGAATATGTAATCCATATGAGATCAGGACAGTATTTAGGAGTGATTAAACTCTCCGGAAACAGCTTGTGAGAGTCAAGCCCTCTCCCCTAGAAAAAACCATGACTGTGTATATGAAATCCCATGTAAATGTGGAAAAGTATGCAAAGATGAGATGCATCGTCCACTAAAAGTACGATTAGAATAACATCGAAAAGCCGTAGTACGTGGAGAGATTGAAAGATCAGGTATAGATGACCATGTCTGGAAGGAAAAGTGAAACCATCTACCATTATGGGATGAAGTAAAAATCATAGACAGAGAAGAAAGGTGGAGAGTAAGACGATTCAAAGAAGCAGCCCATATTGCTAGCGAATAACCAATTACTACGTAGACTTTTTCCTCTTTTTTTTTTTTTCATTTTTCTTAAACTTTTTCTTCTAGGGGATGGGGCATCCAACCAGATGTCTGACATTTACCCCTATTTTAGTGAGTCCAACCAAGAGATATTTTCAGGATTCTAGCCGTCCCTTTCAGTGCAATCGTTTGTATTTCACTTGCACTTGGTTCACCGGGTATTTTGCTATGTACTATTTAAAGTTCTTTTTCATAAGCCCAGTTGCACCTATGATGACTGGTATAATTGAAACGTCTTTTAATTTCCAATTTCGTTTCATATCATACATAAGTCCTTGATACTTTGTTATCGTTTCCCTCTCAACTCTGTTAAGCCCTGTATCATTGGGTACACTGACCTCTATTACGGTCGCTTTTTTTTTTTTTAAATATGATATGGAAAGTATTAATTATAAACAATAGATAATATATACACGTAATAAGTATAAACATTAATGTATATATATATATATATATATATATATATATATATATATATACATATACGTTAATATTTAGTAATAATTAGTAATAAATAATAAATGATAGTAATATTTACAACTAGAAATAAAATATGGTTTCAGGCTCCTAAAATTCGTACTAGAATTGTCTGCAAGGATCTGTGGTTAGAGCACTTTGAAAAATCAATTGTAAAAAGTGATATTCTCTTGAATCTTGATGGTTTGGTTGTTTTTGTTTTACGGCATATCAACCCTTTTCAGGTTATTTAATATTAACGGCATATCAACCCTTTTCAGGTTATTTAATGTCGAATCCAAAGATTTTGAAGAAAGATTTTTTAATAGAATATATTTGTTGTTTTCAAGTCAGTTTCTATTTAACCCATAGTTGGCACTACCAGAGTGGACTTGGGAGCAATGGCAATTAAAAGATGGCTCCACACTCCCCAAAGCCCGCAAGCTGGGGCCTCACCACTGGATATAGTTTAAGGTCATATCCAGGACCCTTGAAGGTTGAAGGTTCAATCCTCAGTGTGGGTAACCAAAAAATACAATTGCGAATTATTTAAGACATTAATCCAGTCATGGCTGACGAAACAAGAGCATGCTAACCCGTGAAGAAAATAAAAGGTTCCGCTCGATATTTTGTCCAAATTCCTGAGTTCGACAGAAACCTTCCCGAGCTCGAGAAGATACACATGAAGAAGGTCGGAAGTTTTTTTTTTTTTTTTTTTTTACACAGTGATCACCACTTATCAAGGCCCGGAAGCCACTCAGGGATAAGGGTTATTGCAAGTACATTACATTAGTGAGGGGATTTGCTGATATGTTTACTTAAGGGGGCGGTTCATTAGGAATTTGTTAACATTGGACTTGAAGACAACCAAGTTGTAGTCCGGAGAGAAGCAGGCAGACGGAACAGAGTTCCACAGGCGTGCAGTTCTAAGAAAGAAGCTTTGTTCATGGAATCTGCGTTTTGATTTTCGTGAAAGATTGGCGAGGGGGGACCAGAGATTGGAGTTCAGATGAGCATCTGCCATGGAAATAACGATAAAACAAGGACAGGCTCGCAACGTCTCTTCTGTGGGAGAGAGGTTGCAGGGTAGAGAAAAGGGCATCCCCCACTAAGCCACGAAGTCTATTTTGTACTCTGTCAAGGCAGGATAGGCTGTTTTTAGCAGCCCCTGCCCAGATATGGCAACAGTATTCCATCCTTGGACGTACTTGGCTTTTATATAGATAGAGAATTGCATTATATCGACCGAAACTTTGTGAAAATCACGCTCAAGATGAGAACATTAGTCTAATGAATCCAAATAATACGCAATATTTCGGTCAAGTAATGACCTTCATCGGTTGCCTAAACTTCCAATTGAAAAGAGTCATACTCTCAAAATAAAAGCAATAAAAACAAAGCCGTCAAGGTTTTTGATAGTAATTTAAGGCTTGCATCACGTGATTTACATATTTTTAAACAACAAATTGCCGATTGTTACATTTTTTTTTGACAAATCCGTGCTTCATCCGGTGCTCCAATGTTTTCTCTGGACTCTGAATAAAAAGTGGGTCCCCTCTACCGTGTTTGAAAATTACTTACACCTGAGAGCATCCTATATATCTGCAAATCCACCATTCGCATACCATGCATAGGGTGTCGTTGCCACATCTGAGCTAATGAATATACCACTAGTCTCACCCTCTTGGATAGGGTCCAAAAAAAGAGTATTTAATCTAATAGGGCTAGCACTATTTGCCAAACTCCAACCTCTGTCCTACCACTACAATGTTGCATCCCGGGACAGTTTTATAAGTATTATGATGAAATATAATTTGATAAACTCATAGCAGTTGTGCTTCCTTGACGAACATACTCCTCACTAACTCTATAAGCAGCAACATTCCACCCATTCACTGCTGATATCCCTTCATGCTGGAAATCCTTCTACTCTAATAGTTTCTTCGTATATATTCCTAGAAATTGGAATTCCCTCCTTGCTTCTTGCTTCCCTCACTCTACTAACATACAAAAGTTTACATGTAATGTGAATAGAGATCTTGCTGCTCGACTCCCCATAGCCTCTCCTGTAGACATGATCCTGATCATTAGCCTCTCATATCCAAGTGGCAGTATGTCTTGTTTCGGATGAAAATAAGTAAAAGAAAACTATGTGATATCCTCATTTGATGAATCCAAGATGAAAGTTATGATGATTCTGAGGGAAAAGATATAATTCTGTTGTGCACACTCTTGGGAATTTCTAAACTAACCCTTGGTTCTCCATTTGTTCAACAGGTTTAACCTTTCCAGAAGAAATTATGTCTGATCTCATCTAGAAGGCGAAGTTTGGATATTGCAATAGAACATCTGCTGAACAACTGGGTGATTGCGGGTTTCTCTCTCTCTCACGTATTTCTCAGATTCCAGAAAGATAGGGTCAATGTTAAGATTCTTTCCAACTCCCCCAAACCTTTAAAATGACGAGTTTTATAAGTTTTTAAAAGTGGCGTAGAGAAATAGTTCTCATAATATAAAGAAATTGCTATTATAAAAAGTGGGAATCACTTTTCTATATAAATTTAACCTAAAATGACCACCCACTTTCAGGCCACAAATTTTATCTGTTTGTTTGTTTCTTGTGCTGATTGAAAGCTTTTTAAATAAAATTTTACTCATTTTCCACATTAACGATCACCTTTAAAATGATGACTTTTTAAAGGTTTTCGAGTATGCTGAAAACAAATATCGCATTTAAATTTTCCACAAATAGTTGTGGCCATTTCTGTACGCACAAGCGCGCACATATTTTTACATGCGCATATGTTGATGCAGAATTTGTGAGAATAGTATTTTTTTATTTTTCTTGCGGTTGCATGTTTAATTTTGTCCGCATCTTTTTATGTTGAATTATCGCCATGTTGAACAACTGCCAACCACGATAAACTGAACTGATTACAATTAGGTAAGAAATGTTTCGGGCACTGTTTCTAGTAAAAATATATAAAAAAACAATAATTCTTAATATATATATATATATATATATATATATATATATATATATATATATATATATGCATGTATATATATTAAGTGGATAGTCCTAGTACTATCCACTTATTTAGTGCTTACTTTTTAAAATTAAATATGTTTTTAATTCTTTTCAAAGTGTTTTTTTAACATGTTTTATCAACTACTTGTTCTTATTATAAGCTCTATCTCCTATTTGGTTTTATCGAGCTTTTACATCTGGTTGAGATTACTTTATAAATATTAATTCTTTAATATTTATAATTTACTTTAGTTTTTCCATCAATTTGGTAAACATAACTGTAATTCTTATATATATATATATATATATATATATATATATATATATATATATATATATATATATATATATATATATATATATATATATATATACTCGTGTTCAAAAATAATGGTCCAAAAATTTTTTATACATCTTATTGCACTAAAAGCTATATTGAACAAAGAACAAGGAAGCTTAAACGAGACTAATAACACAAAACAAGGCATTTACTTTAATAAATGCTTTGTATGGAATCGCATTCCCTTTTGATTTCTTTAAAAGATCAATCATTTTAGACATGCTTTCAACCATGTGAAGAGGAGATGCTATTCCATTCATTTTGCACAGCTTTCAACAGCTTGTCATTGTTCAAAAAAGTTCTTCCAGCCAATGCACGAGATATTATGGACCAAATATTCTCGATTGAATTTAAATCGGGACTTTGACCTGGCCAAAATATCACATTAATTGAATTATCAGAAAACCATTTTTTGTGACTTTAGCAGTGTGTGCAGGGGCATTATCATGTAGAAAAATAATGTTCTGGGATATTCCCAGCTTCTGGATACTTGGTAACAGTCCTGTTTCTAATATTCGAATGTATTCATTTGCATTGATTGACTTCTCACATCTAATAAGTTCTCAAACTCCTGCTGCAGTAAAAGTTCCCGATACCATTATCCCTCCATTCCTGTGTTTAACTGTCGTTTTTATTAAACTTGGCGAACATCTTTCTCCAGTTCTTCGAATGCACCGGTCGGGAGTGTCACTAATAAGACAAAATCTTGATTCATCTGACCAAAATACATCCCTGAACCAGTCTGTATCTTTCTTGCCATAACACGAGAAAATCTCTTTCTATCATTGATGTTCTTCTTAGATAAAAATGACTCCTTTGTACACTTTTTAGAAGAAAATCCTATTTCTTTCATTCGTCTAGATATTGTATATCTAGAAAGAGAATTTCCAGCCTCTGTTTTGAATTGTTTGCTATGGTCGACTTAAGTTTTCTTTCAATCCTTCAAAACAGTTAATTTAAGCCTGTGGTTGTCCTTCAAAGTTGATGCTATTTCCTTTTTACAGAGCGTTCGACTTCGAGCCTTCGAAAATGCGCTTCACTGCCGAAAGAGATGTTTTCACATTTTCTTTTCTTAAAATATCAAAAATCTGCTTGAAAGTCATTTTGGACTGCCTTAATCCTGCTATTTGTTTTTTATATCCTCGCCAAGATGCGGTCTTTACATTTTTAGGATTCATTTTTCCACTTATTATTATATGCTATAATAATAATGATCTGCAAAATAAAAATTTTCAGTTAAAATTAACAAAAATTCAGGGAAAAATATTGAAGAATCGATTACTTCCTTCTTTCATTCTTGGCCCATTTTTTGCTCATGAGTACACACACACACACACACACACACACACACACACACACACACACACATACATATATATATATATATATATATATATATATATATATAAATAAGGGATGTGTATTTTTTAACATAATTTTATTATTCCGTGTCTTGGTTTTTCATTGGGAATTATGTTTGGATCATTGTAATAATGGTTTTAAGTCATTGAAATATATATATATATATATATATATATATATATATATATATATATATATATATATATATATATATATATATATATATAGTCTAAAAAAGCTTCGAATAAAAGAATGTACAAATAAAAATGAAGAATACAGTAGTTTCTTCCCCAGAACCGCTAGACTTTGGAACTCCCTGTCAGGTTCCTGCTTCCTTAACTGTACTGGCATGCAGAAGTTCAAGTGTAACGTGAACCGACATCTTGCTTCCCAACTCCCCACCCAGTACCTTGTAGCCTGTGTCCCTAATAGTAGCCCCCTACATCAAAGTGGCAATGTGCCTTGTTAAGGGTGAAAATGTAAAAAAAAAAAAAATCCCGGAAGAAAAACCTGACAATTCGAAAAATTGAAAAATTACAAAAAAAGCACATTCAGCAAGAACACTCTTTGCTATTCAATAATACTTTTCTGAATATATATATATATATATATATACGCGTGCGTGCGTGTGTGTGTGTGTGCGCGCGCGCGTGTGTGTGTGTGTGTGTGTGTGTGTGTGTGTGTGTGTGTGTGTGTGTGTGTGTGTGTGTGTGGAAAGGATTGAGATTTGATCAGAATAATAACAATAAAAACGAGATCGGTCCTTCATGAAACACATTACCAATATTTACAATTTTGAATAAAGTGGAAGTAATTGGATGCAAATGATCCCCTGAAAAATCTTTTAAATGACGAAATTTAATTGGATAATAATTCATAAATAATTGGCCAATCGGCGAGAGAAGTTGACTTCCTTATTTTTAACCAATCGCTGTTCATCGTGTCACGAAAATATCTGCACCATAAAAAAAGTAAGCAAAAAAGATATTAATGTATTAGATAGGTGATACAAGTTGTCAGAAGAGATGACCAAACGAAACGCAAGATGTTCGCCGTGGGGTGGGAATGAGAATGTGCGTGGGTGGGATGATTCGTGACCGCGGATGTTGCCGCTACAGCTGGTAGATCGATTTCTTCCAGCCGGATGTAGACTGACCAGGAACATGTAAGATGAGGAAACTGGGAGCTTTATGATTCATTGCATGTCTCGGAAAAGGGTTGGATTTCCTAAAACTTTTTATCAAGAGCAGATTTGAAAAAGATCCGTCTTAAGTTGAATGCGTGTGAGATTATTGGCGTTTGCAACAAGAAATTAACCTTTTTTTTTTAATTTAAGATGAAAACAATGAGCTTTTCAAGAGGGGCAACCTCCACCAGGGCGCAACAATACTTCCACTTGATCAGTTGATTTGATGAAGCGATTTTTATATCTTTGATAAGATTTCTGCAGTGATAATTACATGTTTTCAATAATAGTTACATGTTTTCAAATAATTACTACAATAACTATTATTTTTATTTTTATTTTGTGTGATCGAAAAAACATTAAAATGCTTTGGTTATAGCAACAAGAAAGAAAATCAGTAATGTCCAAAATTTCAGTATGCAAAGTTAAGACGCCAGAAGTTGACTCGAGTTTACTTAAATATGGAATGGAAGTCAGTAAACATGAAACGAAATACGAAACCATATGGAAAGAATTTATTTAAGAAAATTATTTTAGTTTTAACACTTGTGCTATCATGAAACAATTAAAAAAATAAAGTTTCATTTTTTACATTTCTATAAATATTGTTTTTTGGTTTAACACTTGTTTTATCACGAAAAGAAATCTTTACATTTCTATAAATAATGTCTTTTTGAAATAATATATTTATGCTTTACGCAAGTTTTATCGTAGAATTTCGTCATAAATAATGTATGGCAGTTTGTTTATTCCTCTTTTATAAAAACACTAATTTTAAACATTTGTATAAAAAAATCTCAGACAGGTTGTTTTCAAAGATAATTCTTGGATGCCTGTGTGAAAACTTCTAGTGAATAATAATAATAATAATAATAATAATAATAATAATAATAATAATAATAATAATAATAATGCAAGTCACAAAATTCTACTTGACATGGACAGACAAACGGATAAACCCATCAAAGCAAGAAACCCACATGTCATAATAGTTAACAAGAAGGAAAAGTTCTGCCAGATTGTAGATTTTGCCGTTCCAACAGATCACAGAGTGAAGATCAAGGAGACAAAGAAGCAGCGCAGATACACGGAACTGGCCAGAGAGCTCAAAGGAATCTGGAAGATTAAGAAACACCAATAATAATAGGATCGGTAGGTACAATTACGAAAAACTTTGAAAAAATAATGGGAGAGATTGGAATTAGAGGGATGACTGAGACGTTACAACTGATAACAACAATAAAAACGACTGTAAATATTAAGGAAACCCTTTGGATACGGAGACTAACACACATGAACTACAGACACAAGCCGGACATATAGAAACTGCTACATACGTAAAACACAAAGGAACATCACTTGGAATCATGAAAACCGAAACGGTATAATCGTAAGTTACCCCCTCCCCCCGCGCCCCTGCCTCCGTCCTCTCTTTTGTGTGTGTATGAGTATGTCACCATATAAGTAAGGAGGGTTAAAGAGGATAGAAAGACCGAAAACAGAAAGCACTAACCAGACCTCCGCTGGATGAGTGCAAAGAGGACTGGGACCTTGGGAAGGCTTATTGCCACTTAAATTCCAGTGAAAACCAATGGCCGCTGTCAACGAGAAATCAATGATAAGCGGTTGTTGTGATAACGCAAATTCATCTGCAAAGGTTATCGAAAGAGGTGGAGAGTACTGAAAATCTGGGGAAACTTAGACTCCGGCAAACACCGCAAGTTGTTCTCAAAGAGAAATCTTTGATGATGGCCTGTGTGACTACTCCTAGTGAGTAAATAATAATAATGTCTTAATATGTATCATTTATAGTAATTATTCGAATAACAATTATCTCATTATTAATTCTTGGTAATTTGATAATTTGCAATGGAATTAGATGCTTTGTTACAGACAATTTAACATTATACATATTTACGTATTCATTGATGAGTTTCAGGCAGACAAGAATTCAACCATCCTTGTTAGTTTAGAAAGACAATTTTTTTTATTCGGATAATTTGTTTTGTGTAGCAATCGCATATATACACACACATATTATATATACACACATATTATATATACACACATATTATATATACATGGTATGAACATTTTATAATACATGCAAGAGACAATGCATATTTCTATACTCTGTATACACGCATTCATTAGATATCAATATACACCACTAGACGATGCATGAGCACATGTAATATATATTGACATATATAAGAAATATAGACACGTATAAATACAAGACACACGTATATATATATATATATTTCTGTAGAAATATATTTTCTTATTATATATCAATCCTTATATAAGAAGCTCAATGTAATTACAGAGCAATATAGAGAGGAAATGACAAAAAGTTATATTCCAAAGTTCATGATGTTGACTATCTTATAATTTATTCCTTTAATTCAGTTGACTTATACAATTGTTGACAGTATCTGTTTCGTAGCACAAAATCAATCACTTAATTATTATATCAATCAGTGAATCTATTATGCCCTTAACTCATCAGAAGAAATAGCAACGCTCAGTCCGTCAAAAGGAATTGAAATGTGATTTGAAATGGTAAAAATCCGAAAATTGGAAGAGAAGCTTCAGTTACCTTTATATTTTTCCATTACGCCATATTGATTTTTTATCAAACAAAGTCATTAAACCCAACTATTTGTACTAACAATTTTAATTAATTTATGAATCTCCTACCAAAGTGTTCTATTTAATAATTAGTAAATTTATTTATTCTAAGTTTGGGTACATATTATGAAAATAATATCAACAAATTATAAACTATTATACATGTTTGTATATACGAAACTAAACTAAGCTAAAAAAAAAAAAAAACGATTGATCATTTCAGTCAGTTATCATAACTAAACAATTCATCCGAATGTAAAACCATGCATAATTCAAATCTATTAGCTATTACAAACTCCTCAATTCTTACAATTATAATTTTTAAAATCATACAATTCAAAAATTAGACTTACGTTTTGTTAAGTTTAAAAATAATCTGAAAATTCTTTTATATCGTAATTGTCAATAATTAAATTAATTATATATATATATATACATATATATATATATATATATATATATATATATATATATATATATATATATATATATATATATATATATATATTTAGACAAATATTATTGAATAGCACGGAATTATTCTGTTTTACAATTTTCCTTTTTATCTTCTCCAATCTCCGAATAGTCCTTTTTGTGTTTTTCTCGAAATTGTATATATTGGATCCATAATCGCGAGCGCTTTCGACAGAAGTACTTCTATTATCCTCAGGCATATTGTAGAAATAAATGTAGGGATTGTTTTTTTAATTTACTTATATATATATATATTTTCCTAGTCACGTGGTAATTTGTTACAAGTTAAGTGGGCGAATTTTTTTTTTTTTTTTTTTTTGCATATATTAAACAGATTTATATATACAAACACATATATACATTATTAAACATTTATCCCAAACATTTCAAAATGTTCCGGCTGCACTCATAATTAATATTATTTATTTGAGGCTTCTTTGTTTTAATGTACAATGCTTCGAGTATTCTTAGCCTATTTACATTTCTCTCACTCTGCAATACTCTTGTATTTTCTACCATAATTCTTCGAAATTCCGAATGTTGGCAGCCATGTCCCTTCAAATGTTGTGATATGGAGCTAGAGTCAGAGAGGTGGAGAGTAATCTTCGCGACAATGTGTTAGTTGTTGAACCAACATAGCTACTAATATTGGAGATACACGCTCCTATTGGGCAGCTAAATTTGTAAACTACATTGGTCCTTTCCAACAGGTCATTTGTTTGCGAAATGTTTTTCATTACAAGGCTTGTTGTCTGTATTTTTTAAAATTCGCCCACTTAACTTGTAACAAATTACCACGTGAATAGGAAATATATATATATATATAAGTAAATTAAAAAAACAATCCCTACATTTATTTCTACAATATGTCTAAGGATGATAGAAGTACTTCTGTCGAAAGCGCTCGCGATTATGGATCCAATATATACAATTTCGAGAAAAACACAAAAAGGACTATTCGGAGATTGGAGAAGATAAAAAGGAAAATTGTAAAACATGCTATTCAATAATATTTGTCTAAATGAGAAAATGCTGCCTATATATATATATATATATATATATATATATATATATATATATATATATATATATATATATATATATATATATATATGATTGTTGAGCTGGATTAAATCCGACGATATGAAATAAAATGGAGGTGGAAGGACCTGGATACTCAACGTTTCACCCGATTTATGCGGGCTTCTTCAAGAGGGATGGTCATTGACGAGAGAGTCGGAGGATTGGGACTATATATAATGATGGGGGAGAGCAAAGTGTTTTCCTTATGTAAATTAGATATATATACATATATATACATTTTATGAGGGGAAAAAAAATAAAATAAATTAGAGTAAATTAGTGTAGTGGATTACGTCTAAAAGTTAAAATATCGTAGAGATTAAAAAAAAATGTGTTTGGAAATATAGCGGTGATAGATTAAATAAATAAAATGACACGAGATTACGAAAGATTTTTTTTTTTTTTTAATTAGAAATAATTGAATTGGGATAAAATAGCGTAGTAACTTAAAAGATGGTGTCTAAAAATAAGAATAGGAGGTGATAAAATGGAGTCTAAAAATAGATAATGATAAAATAAAATACAGTAAATAAGGAAAATAAAAATAATAAAATTAAGTGAAATTACTAATTTTTTTTTATTTTTATTTTTTTTCTATCGTGTTTAACCGGTGTCTAAGTTGTTCTCTTTAATAATTATTTCCGACAGAAAGGGAGCAACGTGGAAAAAACCTTTTCTTTGCTTAATTATATTGCTGGAATGGGAGATTATAGCCGACTCAATTAAACGTCGTGTGGATCTGTTATGTATGTGTTTAAGGAAAGTTGCTTTGTTAAAATCAAAATGGTGGTCGTTTTCCATGATGTGACAAAATATGGCGTTGAGTGTATTGTTGTTTTTTACATCTCTTTTGTGTTCATATATTCTTTTATTTAAATTACACTGAGTTTCTCCTACGTATATTCTTCCACAATCAAGGCAGGGTATGGAATATATTCCGGCTTTGGTGTTAATATTGGTATTAGTTATAATTTTACGTGTTAGATCCCTAATTGTTAAAGAGTTTAGTTTTGTTATTTGAATGCCTGTCTTATTTAGGTTCTTATAGATTGTGTCGTTGTTTTTATTAGTTCGTAAAGATAATTCTCTGTTGTGTGTCTGGCTATTTAGGGAATGGTCTCGGTTTCGGTTATGGTAAATTTTTAGTGCTTTTCTTTTTGTATTTGCCAAAAAATGTTGAGGGTATTGCAAGTTCATGAATGTACGTTCGATATACTCAAATTCTTCCACGATGTATCTTTCACTGCATATTCTCAGGGCCCTAAGAAAAAATCCTATTAGAATACCTCTTTTTACTTTATCATCGTGATGAGAGTAAAAGTGTATGCAATCATTTTTATTCGTGACTTTCCGATGGACTTTAAAACTTAGATGATCATTGTTATTTATTATTGTTGTGGTTGCAAGGTTGAACAATAATTAGTAAGGAAATACAATGAAGACGCAAACAACAAGATAACGCAATAATAAGTGTATTAAAGAAAAGGTATATTTACAATATGTACAAATGACGGTGTCGAGTCAGAGAGTCTTGGTGGGAGGACATGTACGCTCTTCGGCGTCACTTCTGGTGGCATTTGAGTAAGACACACCAAGGCCAACCTAGGCTTGCCATTTATAGTGTTATGTTATTCGCATATGCAAATAAGTGGTTGCCACCACAACAATTATATTTATGTCCAGAAAAGGTATGGAGTTGTTATTTTCTCTTTCATACGTATAGTTAATAGTGGGTTCAATCTTGTTTAATTTATCAGTGATATTCTCTATTTTGGAAGATATAGGGAGAAAAATTAAAATATCATCAATATACCTATAATAGGAAGTGCCCTTGGGCAATTTATATTTCATGGGTCCGGTTTCTATGAATTCTAAAAATAGACATGCTAAACTAAATTTCATGGGTCCGGTTTCTATGAATTCTAAAAATAGACATGCTAAACTTGAAGAAGCCCGCATAAATCGGGCGAAACGTTGAGTATCCAGGTCCTTCCACTTCCATTTTATTTCATATATATATATATATATTTGGCAAGGTGATTGATAATCCGTTTCATAAGAAGGAGCACAACAAAGCCAATAAATTGTACGATCGTTTCGGAAACGATGTTTTTTATTGTGACAGACATTGAGTCAAGGACAATAATTTTAGCATATAGTTTTTTATGAAAACAAAGTCTCCTCATCAGCAAAATATTGGGTGGTTTTTTTGTTTGTTTTTTTAAATAAAAGACACCATAAATAAACCTAACATTTAAGTAGAGCAGATGAATCTGGAAAATATTAAAATATAAAGAAAAATAGTTAATTAATGATGCAGATAAGTAAAGTAATATTGGTTAATAATAAAAGTTAGAATAAAATTACATAGCTGTGTTTAGAGTAAACGTTAGAATAAAATTACAATAATGTATAAATTGCTCTAACCCCCTTTTAATTATATATATATATATATATATATATATATATATATATATATATATATATATAATATTTTAAACCATGGATCAGAAATGAAGATTAAGTTTTCCGTAGGTGCTTTTATATAGATCAATATTTATTGATTAATTAAAAAAATGTCGAAAAAATGTAATGATTGGTTGCTGTAGATAATATAATCAAACTCATGGATGTATAATGTAAGTTTTAAAGATACGCTTAGATCGATTATGTCTGATGAAGATTAAATTTGGACAATATGAACAGATGTTTGTAGAACAGGAGACTCTGTTGGTATGGTCGTATTAAAAATGAATAAGAGTTCTTGATTTAGTAAATGAAGGTAAGTTGAAGTAGCAGGTCAATTGGTAGGGAAAACGCCAAGAAAAACACGCGAGAATGTAATATGAATGAACTTGTGGAAATTAATTTCTATAAATCATTCATCATATATTAGCATGTAAAACAAACATTAAATCAATGACGACGTTGATGATGATGATGATGATGATGTCTATAATTATGTTAATGATGATGATGTTTATAATGATACCGACGACAATGTTTATAATGATAATGATGATGACGAAGATAACGACGACGATAATGACGATGATGATTATGATGATGACGACGACGATGATGATGATAATGATGAAGATGATGATGATGACGACGACGACGACGACGATGATGATGATGATGACGACGGCGACGATGACGGCGACGTCGTCGTCGTCATCATCATCATCATCATCGTCGTCGTCATCATCGACCAACGACAACAACGACGGTGATGATGATGATAATGATAATGATGACGATGACGATGTGTATAATGATGATGACGACGATAACGACGACCAACGACAACAACAACTGTGATGATGATGATGATGATGATGATGATGATGATGATGATGATGATGATGATGCTGATGATGATGATGATGATGACAACGACGATGACGATGACAACGACAACAATGACAATTTTTATGACGATGATGATAGTGATGATGATTACAATAATGATCATAACAAGATGACGATGTTTATGATAATGATGATGACGATAGCAGCAACGATGACGACGATGACGACAACGGCGATGACAATGTTGATGATGATGATGATGATGATGATGATGATGATGATGATGATGATGACGACGACGACGACGACGACGACGATTACAAGGTTTATCATGATAATGATGATGATAATGATGGTGATGATTTCATATTTGTATTTATTGATTACTTAAGATATATTGGAAAATTTAAGGTTTGTTGATGGGGAAATACAATCAGGCTGAAAGCCAGGTTCTAAAGTTTGGCGCGAGGATTGAGTTCATAAAAATCGCTGGCCTTCATCTACGAAAATAATTGCTATTCGTATTATTACCCGATATGACCTGGAATTCATTGACTTCATTCCATATTGAGGTATAATATCCCATCAACTCCGATACAAGGGGGGGGGGAGAGGCAAATATTTGATGAGCAGTTCATAATAGTTGTTTGAAATTAATAATTTACGACATTGGCCAATTCCAACCAGGAAAGTGTTAGTAGCTTAATGGATACTACCATAGACTATGAAATTGTTGATACTAATTCAAATCCTATTAGATCTATTGTAGTCAATTATTGATGCGGTAACTTAAAAACTTATGTACAAACGAAGTAGTGCCCTTTTATTTTAACAGAGCCGCGACAAATTAGAAAAACAGCAGCAGCTGCATTTAAAGAACATATGCAAATTGGCAAGTGTGCATCCGTGGACGTCACGGGAGGAAGAAGAAGAAGAAGAAGAAGAAGAAGAAGAAGAAGAAGAAGAAGAAGAAGAAGAAGAAGAAGAAGAAGAAGAAGAAGAAGAAGAAAAAGTAGTCCTCGTGGTCAGAAAAACAGGGAGAGGAGAGTTATTTGGCGCAAGATGAAGCGATATCAATGCGGGAAAACAAAAGACAGAAAAAAGGATAGCATGTGGTGTTTTGAATCGTGTGCGAGGTCGAAACAAACAAACAAACAAACAAACAAACGGAGAGACAAACGACGATAAAAACACGTGGGTCTTGACAAACATGTTCGACGCATCAGTGATATTTTGAACCACAGTAAAATGCGTCGGAAATTACTAGAATAAATGCTTTTTGTATTCACACACATACGCACACACTAAAACAATGCTAAATCGTATTTTTTTTAAACATCCTTCCTTGTTTGTTTGTTTGTTTGTTTGTTTGTTTCTGCGACGATACTAGATAATGTTTAGATCTGAGTGGCTGAAATGTAACTTAATTAAAATGTAACGACTCGGTTAAAATGTAAGGACACGTTACAGTAATGGACTTTCTTATCAGTATAAAAACCTGAGTTTAATACTGTCGTGGAATATTACAATGATGATGACGATGGTGTTTTGACTCGTGTGCGCTGCGAGGTCGAAACAAACAAACAAACAAACAAAAACGGAGAGACAAACGACGATAAAAAAACACGATAAAAACACGTGCGACTCTTTTTTGAACCCTTTCTAGGAGCGAGAGACAAGTGGCAGATGCACTAGCCCAGATGTGGCAACAATAATCCATGCATGGGCAAACAGTGGCCTTGTAGAGATACAGGATACTCTCCGGTGTGAGTAGCTTTTTAGCACGGTGGAGAAAGGCCACCTTCCTCGCAGCAGCCCTTGCAATTGTCTCAATGTATTTGTTCCAATTCATGCCGCATGTGAATGTTAATACCTAAGAGCTTGAGTGAATTACTTTCAGGCATTGTATCATTTGCCATGGCAATCAGTGGTTGAGAAGGTTTCTTGTAATTATTAAAGAAAATAAGCTAAGTCTTGGCAGCATTGAACATTAACAGACGTGTTACGGCCTCATTCTACTAGAGACGAGAAAGACCGTATCAAACACTTCCATCTAAATTGCATGGCACTTGTTATCCGCATCTATTGACTAATTATCGATGGATGTTTGTTATGACCATGTGATTTGATGGATTATAAAAATGGCCAATCGTAAAAATAAGGATAACAAGTGATTCAATGGATTGGAGAAAGAAAAGAGGAAGACAAAAATGAACTGGAAACAGACAATCGAGATTGATTTGATTGTAGCTGAAAAAACTGGAGGGATGCTGTGGATCTGGCTTCAGATTTTAAACGATGGCATACATTGCGCGAGCCTTTTCTAGTCTCACAAAAACACACGCGTTCACATTTCAAGCCATATTACTTGTCATATACATACGCGCACAAACATACGCGCGCACGTCCACACACGTACATATATTCACGTTCGCGTATATACACTCACATTCACATGTATACACGCACATGCTAACGTACACACATGTACTCACATACGCGCACACGTACGCACACATGGACAACATCACTTCCCCTTTCAAAGGAAATCTACACATGCGCAAAAGTCCACCGGAAACACCTATAAAAGCAAGAGCAATAAGCAGCATCTTTCTTTTCGGACCAGCTTCCGATGTGAGTGGTCGGCGCACCAGCCGCCGCCATTTCGGCAGGCGCGCGCCACGAGCCTCACGCCACTTACTACCATGTGGGGCAAAAAGCTAACAAATAGTACGTACACGTTATAAGCTTTCTCTCTCCCCAAACTGGATTGACATTCTCACTCTTTCTCTCTATATATATACAACTTGTGCCTGAGAATACCTTCGCGTAGCTGACTGCTAACATGACGCACATTTTAACTGATGTCAACCCTCTATCTTTTTCTTTGTCTACATTTTACACTACATTACTCACTTCTCTTCCCACGTGCAAACAAACGATAGTGACCCAAACGTGAGATGAACACACATTTCCTTTTTACTTCTATACTACCAGTCCCGCAGCAAACGATGGTTACACCCGCACGGACATGAACACGTGTTATACCTAAAACATTCATTCTTTCAACAGTAAATAAACGACACGTTTATCTTATCCAGCAATTGAGTTTTTGTTTCCTTCATTCCATTCGTTTCATTATTTTCTTTTGTAACAGGATTAGGACGGGAGTTCCTATGTCTTGTTGGTATTCATTTGCTTCTTCAGGAGAGCAAAATGTGACACAAGGTCGTTTTTAATGGGGAGAAAATTAGCTCCCCAAAAAGGGGGACTCTGGAAGTAGGCAAAAATTAAAAAAATGCATTAGTATAGAAGCGTTTTCCCTTTCATTGACTAAAGACAACTTAAATGTAACATGAATTTGTGTTAGAAACCCGTCTTTTACTGCATTACAATTCAAGTCACAAAAACATAACAGTTTTCATTCGAATCGTTTCTATCAAAGCCAGAAAAACTTTCGAGGGGATAAAAAAATCGGTTGCATTTACCATACTCATTATATGGCTGTAGTCGATTCTTTCTTTAGAAAAGTGGCGCCTACTGTTTTTGTTGGTTTAGAAACAAAAACGCCCTATGATATTGACTGTTCACCTATAGAAAATTCTAACTAAACAATGACTCTTTAAAATAACAGATTAAAGGCTTCAAAATCTCTTTCAAATTTTGCATGGCGAAGTTTTTTGTTATTGCAATTTCACCCCAAACAATGTAGAGTGCCACTTTGATGTAGGGGGCTACTATCTGGGGCATAATTTGTAGGAATACTGTGTAGGGAATGTAGCAGCAAGATGTCTGCTTTTAAAAAAAACAAGTTTTATTATATTTTCACCCCAAACAAGGCACATTGCCACTTTGGTGTAGGGGGCTACTATCTGGGGCAACAACTACTGGGGTACTATGTAGGGATTTGGGCAGCAGGATGTACGTTCACGTTACACTTGAACTTCTGCACGTCAGTAGAGTTGGGGAAGTAGGGACCTGGAATGGAATTTCAAAGTCTAGTGGTTCTGGGGAAGAAACTACTGGAGTAGAAAAATCTAGGGATCTCTACTGTGTGGGGGTGGGATTTAGCTGCCTGTCGGGTTTGTCGAGGGTGTCTACATCATGGGGGCACAAATGTCTGCAGTTCACCAGAGCATTCACCATTAAAATACTTGTAGAACAGGCAGAGGGATGCAACATTTCGTCGATGGGTAAGAGGCTGAAGCTTAGAAGCCATTTCAGGGCCTATCAGATTGGCGACTCTCTTTTGAACCTTTTCTAGGAGCAAGAGACTAGCAGCAGATGCACCAGCCCAAATATGACAATACTCCATGCATGGGCGAATGGTGGCCTTATAGAGGTACAGGATACTTTCGGGTGTTAGTAGTTTTCTAGCACGGTAGAGAGAGCCCACCTTCTTCGCAGCGGCCCTGGCAATGCTTTCAATGTAATTGTTCCAACTCATGTTTCCTGTGAACGTTAGGCCAAGCAGTGTGAAAGATGTACTCTCAGATAAAGAGTCACTGGCCATTGCTATTGGTGGCAGAGACGGTTTCTTGTAATTATTGAAGGAAACCAGTTTAGTCTTGGCAGCATTGAATGTGACCATCCATTTTTGTCCCCATTCCACTACAGATTGAAGGTCATCCTCTAGTGATTTTGCCATTTCTTTAGATATGTGTCCATTAGTTTTCCTCTCGTGCCTGTTATAGAGTGTGGTGTCATAAGCATATATACCCATCTCAGAGGCAATTTTGTCGGGGAGGTCATTTATGAATATTAGGAACAATAGAGGTCCAAGGATAGAACCCTGAGGCACTCCCCCATTTATATCCTATTGTTTAGATGTACGACTGGATTTTTCTCTTATCTAAGAATGATTTAATTATGTTAAGTATTCTACCAGTGATACCGCATGATCTAATTTTCCAAAGAAGCCCTTCATGCCATACCCTGTCAAAAGCCTTAGATATATCTAGAGCTACCGCTCTGCCCTCCCCTGCTTTGTCCAGTGAATGGTATATATGTTCAGAGATTACTGTGAGGATGTCTGCTGTGGAACGGGCTTGTCTAAATCCATATTGTTTGTCAGTCAGAAGTTTAGCATGTGTAAGGTGCCGGACTAGAGCATGGTTAATTATGGTCTCAAATGTTTTGGCGAAAAGTGGGAGGAGGCTAATGGGGCGATAATTTAATGGGTCAGTTCTTTCGTCAGAATTCTTGAATACTGGTACCACAGAAGCAGTTTTCCAATAGCCCAGAAAGCAAGATTCATTTAGGCATTTGTTGTAGAGTTTGGAGAGAACTGGAGCTACTTCGGCTGAGCACTTATTTAATAGCACAGCTGGGATAAGATCGGGTCCACATGCTTTTGAAGTGTCGAGGTTTTTTATGATAGCATGCACCTGAGCAGGGATGATTTTTAGATCGTCTAGCGTGGCGTCTGTCCACAAAGGAAAGTCAGATAGGGGGTGGTTGGAATGGTCCAGTGTGGAGTTTGAGGCAAACCGACTGGCAAGCATGTTAGCCTTCTCGGTTGCTGAGCAACCAACCTCGTGATTGTTTGTTAGTGGGGGAATTGTTGATTGCCCATTATTTACTACACTGTTGTAAATTTTCCAGAAGTCACGAGTTCCTAATTTTTGTGCTTCGATGCGTTTTTTAGTGGTTTCAGTAAATTCTCTCTTGGCTGTCGCTATTTCTTTCTTAACATTACTTCTAGCTTCTATATACTTATGTCTGTTTGAACTGGACTTATGTCGGTTAAATCTGCGGTATGCATGCTGCCTTTGAGCAATGGCAGTTGCGCAAGTTGAAGAAAACCATTGGGGAGAGTGGGGCTTGCTATAAAATTTCCGCAAAAATTCTATTGCTGTTTTGAACCATTCAGTGGTCTCATTTGCGCACTGTTCAGCAGGAAGAGAAAAAATATTTCCCCATGGGGCATCTCTGATAAGCTCTCTGATGGCTTCCCAGTCAGCCTTTTTATAATATCTCGTTGTTTTGAGCACTGGCTCTTCAGTGTTGGGTCTAGAGTTTAGGGCGATTTCAACCATTATCACTGCATGATCACTGTTCCCGAGTGGGCTGTCAGCATTTGTTATACAATCATCGGGAACTGTGGTTAGAAACAGATCTAGAAGTGATGCGTGAGGTTCTTGCTGGTCAGGGAAACGGGTTGGAAACAAAACCATTTGTGATAGCGAAGCTATGTGTTATGCTGCACGCTGCATCCGTGTAAGTAGAGAATCCAAGCCAGTTTTTGTGGTGGACATTAAAGTCATCAAATACATATATTTGTGCGCTAGAGTGCTGTGTCTATGCTGTCAGAGACTTTGTTTATTATGGTGCAGTCCTGGGTCGAGAGAGAGCGGTAGAGAAAATAAAAGTAGCTAATGTTATGTTGCATTTTTTGTCTAAAGAACATAAAGGCTTGATCGTCCGATTCTAGGTTTGTTTCTCTAGTCAAGGGGAGGGTGTTATGAATGTAGACTCCAAGTCCATGCATATGTCTGTCAGAGTCCTTACGGCAGAGTAGGAGATATCTAGGCATGTTAAAGTAGTTAGAGGGGATCGAGGAGTGTAGGTTAGTCTTACTTCGTGCTAAGATATCCGGGGTATTTGTTAGGAGAAATGCTTCAACATCAGCTAAATTAGTTCTAAGCCCATGGATGTTCGTGAATGCAAGCCTCAAGGGAGGAGACAAGTTGGATTTGTTTGACCCTAAGCCTGGTTTAAGCTTATTTTTTTTTTATTGTACTGCAATCATGATTTTAAAGAGTTTCAGTTAGGTAAGGGGGAGTTTAACAAGAGGTTATGCAGAGTATCAGACATGCAACACAATAGACCATCAGCTGACCTTTCTTCAACTAGGACTGTGGCCTCAGGAAAGCCCATCAGCCCCGAGAGGGTTTGTTCCACGCCTGGGTCCTAATCCGGGTATTTCTGCGACCCCACGTGGTTAGTTAATGTTACAGGTTTAGTTTGTAGACGTTATATATCTACTGAATAGTTAGTTTGTAGAGGTTATATATATACTGAATAGTTAGTTTGTAGAGGTTATATATCTACTGAATAGTTACACTCCTTGCATTAAACTTGGACTTTCATATGTCAGTGCAGTTAGGGAAGCATTTGTATTTGATGAAATGAATACGAGTACATCCGAGTTCTTTCTTACAAGAATATGATTGGCTAGTTAAGTAATAAATACCGACTAGTAGAGCTGCCTGGAAAAGATGCTGAAAAGGTACGCCAAGTCTCCGACTACAAATACTTGTTCAGATTTACCAGATAATTTATCAAATACAGTAGCTAAGTCCACTTAGCTATTTCAAACGAATATATCCCCTTTGTGAGATATGTCAACATTTTTTGTTGTGTATTATTTTTTAATTGAATTTATTTTTTAAAAAGAAGTTTAATTTAGAGTCTTGGAAAACGTTTTAAAATGGACACAGTTTTTGATATTATTTCTTCATTTTGGATTCTCACACAAAAATGATAAAAATTGAAAAAATAAACAAGTTATCACTAATGGATAAGCCATAAATACCGACTGGTAGAGTCGCCTGGAAGAGATTTCGAAAGATACGCCACAAGACTCACGCTAAGGATATACTAGTTCCGACCACGAACGCTCATTTAATAAGGCAACATACCAAATTATTATTCAAAATTGTAACCAAGACCACTCAACTACTACAAACGACATATATCCCTTTTGCGGGATATATCAGTATCGAAATCGGAAATTTAAAACAGAGTTGGTAATTGGATCGGAATCGGGATATTAGAACAAAATCGATAATTGTCGAAAGGTACATCGAATTCTAATTGCCGAAGGATATACAGGCTCGGATCATGAATACTCGTGTAATAAAACGACTCAAATGGTTGCTCAAATACTGTAGCCAAGTCTACTCAGCTACTTAAAACGAATATGTCCCTTTTGTGAGGAACATTAGTATCGGAATCGGAAATTTAAAACAGAGTTGATAATTGTATCGGAATCGGGAGTTAGAACCAAATCGGTAATTGTATCGGAACTGGGAAAATATTAGAAACGTTTCATCACTAATCTAAGGTAAATACTAACACTATTAAATATTAACCGAGTGAAACCCACTAGTATATCAAACAGTAAGTTGAGAATGACAGGAAATCAAAGGTCATTCGGGGTCAACTTGATGAATTCAGGCTGAGGAATGTTAAATTGTGGGAATTAATAGAAACGGATATGACGTCACATGACTCAATTTTCTTTTTAAATCATTTTCTTATGAAGAAAACTTCGGTTGTGTAGCCACGTTGAAAGAATGAATGAAAGTTATTAGTAAATATAGAAATACAGGTGAAATAGTTTGCCAATAAAAACTGAGGAGAAAGTGATAAAATGGAATTATGACGAACAAACATTGCTGCAACATTGTAAACTCCATGATTATAAAAACGTGTCACGTAACCCTCTGTGGTCGTGGGAGGAGGGCTGCATTATTTCATACAGGGTGTCTTATGCAAGAATAGCCTGGTGGCATCCATCCCTCTCCAGGCTACAAGCACATGCAGCACCTGACATTACCAAATAGTCACTCATTTTAGTATTGGCCAGGTCCAACTTCGTTTCTAATATTTTCCCAGTTCTGATACAATTACCGATTTGGTTCTGAATCCCGATTCCGATACAGTTACCAACTCTGTTTTAAATTTCCGATTCCGATACTGATATGTGCCACAAAAAGGACATATTCGTTTTAAGTAGCTGAGTAGACTTGGCTACTGTGTTTGAGTAACAATTTGAGTCGCTTGATTTCGGTGATTTAACAGGAACCGGTGTGTCAACATGATTATGCCGTAAATGATCATTGCCGTCAGTAAATGCATCCAAAGCATCGTTGAATGTAAAAAAAAAAGAAGGTTTACATGACCTGAATGACCTGCGAAAAAAACATCCGTTTCATGCGAGTCACTGGTGTCCCCTTGTAGTGATCACAGACAAAACAAAATAACTGCCTTTGTTTTCAGAATAAGGAAGCACTTAGAGAGTGTATACCTGTGTCAAATTCACATTCAAAAAAATTACGGATTACAGACTTTGCCTCGGCGAGAAAACCTAATCAAATTTCTGTATCACAGAGAAAGACGTATGTATAAAGACCTGGACAGAGATAGATCACATTCTTTTTTAAGCCGTCCAACACATGTCAACACGTAAAACAGGGTTATTATTTGGATTCTTCGGACTACTATTCTCACCTTAAGTCTAATTCTAAGAACGTTTCGGTCGATGTAACCTCTGACTTTCTGTAGGCGTATCTTGTCAAACTCTGGACTCTTTCTGCCGAACTGAGGAATCTTTCTGGCGACATGGGGAATCTTTCTGCCGAACTGGGGAATCTACACAGCATTTCGAATGGAATCCTTTATTTAATCCATGGGAGTAGTATGCTCTCGTTCCGTCAGCAATGACTGGGTAGAAGTCCTATGTAATTCGCAATCGTATTTTTGAGTGTCGCTCACACCAATGATTGTAATATATAACTTAAAGAAAAATGTAACTTACAACTGAATTTTACCAAGTACTTTAACTCGTATGCCAATAAAGTCTTGCGAATTATCAGTCCTCATCTAAAAGATTTTTCGGAAACATGTACAAAGGACATTAAACGAATATAATCATGAAAAGAGGATGAGAAAGAGAAAGCTGCCAAGCAACAATAAATGTCCTCTAGTAAATATGGTGTAATCTTCTTTCAGAATCGAAATTTTACCAACTTATCTTTATCTCTGTCTCTACTATTCTTTAAATGTCACTTTGAGTGTGTGTCTGTCTGTGTGTGTGAGTTTCTTTCCTCATAGGTTCCGAAACGGCTGAGCCTATCTTTTGCAAATTTCATACAAAGCTAATTTATATGTCTGGCAGAGTTCTTAGATATGTTTTGTAAAGAAATGTATCTGAAAAGTATCGAAAATCGAAAAACTCCGATCCTAAAATTAGTGTGTTTTTCTTATAGATAAAAAAAGAAGAATTTTTACAGTAGAATATTTTACGTTATGTTACGGCAAAAAGAAATAATAAAATCTAAGCAAATAATTTCTTTAAAAAATAGGATTATTGACATCTGTGTTAGGTTAATAAATAACCTTTGTTAGGTTTATTGTGAAGTAAATAAAGAGAACGTACTTTTTCTTCCTTAAATGATTTCATAATAGAAGCTATATTGACGATGACAAAAGAAACAAATTAATTAACAACGTATCACCTTTAGCCTTTTTACACACAAAGAGATGCAAAAAGACACGTTTGTTTATTTTGCAAGTTTACACGAAAGAGTACACGTGGCATACGCGCCTTTTATTAAAATACAGCGAAAGGGAAGATAATTCTGAGTCATCCAATTCTAAAACACACGTCATCAGTTAACACATAAAGGGAGACAACTCTAAGTTGCTTACATCACTGGTAAATGAGAATCAAAGGTAGACAACTCTTCAGTATTTCAAAAACTAGCCAACATTAGCAAATTTCCAATAACCTGATGATATAGCTTAGTAGTAGTGCATTCAACTACAGATCGAACGATCCCTAGTTCAAGCTAGGGTGTATCTCACCATTTTATTTCGTTTTTCTTATTAATGAATTTAATTTACGATAAAAGAAGAAATATCATTTAAAATCGCCGCAAATCATTAATTCGTTTGCATGTTTTAAAACTAAACATTAATCCAAACTGATTTTTCCAGGTCGTTCATCGTCAAACATAAATATCAGTTCCTTCTTCATAGGTTCCAAAACTAGTGGGCCTATCTTCTGCGAACTTCACACAAACCTAATTTATATGTCTGGCGGTGTTCTTAGATATGTTGTGTATAGAAACGCATCCGATAAGTATGATAAGTATCGAAAATCTAAAAGATCCGATCTTAAAAATAGTCTTTCTTTCTTATAGATAAAAAAGAATTATTACGGGGGAATCTTTTACGTTACACCGGCAAAAAGAGAAATTAAAATCTTAGCAAATAATTTCTTAATAATAAACAAACAAACAGAATTACTGGAATCTGGAGATATAGCTGAGTGGTAGAGCGTTCGACTACAAATTGAATGATCCTCTGTTCAAGTTTTTGTGTGCCTCACCATTTTATTTTAATTCTTTCTTACTAATGAATTCAATTTACGATAAAAGAAGAGGTGCTATTTAAAATCGCCGCAAATCATTTCTTCATTTGCATATTTTAAAACTAAACATTAATCAGAAGTGACTTTTCCAGGGCATTCATCGTCAAGCCCAAATATCAGCTGATGTAAACAAACACAGACAGAATTTGATGAACGACATTATTATTATTTTTATTATTTAATTAGTCCAACGGGCAAATTATTCCTCGTAATATATAATAATCAATAGAGGATTGGTTCTATAATAATACATAGATAATCTGTATAAATCAAAATATGTTTAAGTGTATTGTACGACCGGGCAACGCCTGACGTCCAACTGGTAAGAACCGAGCATAAATAATAGACGATGTCAGATTCTTTCCGTTTCTGTTTGAGACTAAGAATGTTCTTTATATGTTACTTTTTTCTGCATTCGCCATAATCGGCTTTTTCTTTTTATGCTGCTTGAATTGCAGCCAATGTATAATTGCAGGAAAATCAGATGCTGCCAATTCTTGCCAACAAAGCTTTAAAAGCAGTTAACCAATCAGTGGCCGCACGCAGAGATAATATCGACAAATCGCAGGAGGGTGCAATGCCGATAAATCTAATGGTTGACTGGACAAGCTGTTAACGTTTATGTAAATGTAATAGGCATGGTTCTGTTGATTACGGAAGCAGAGTTTGCTGATTCAAATCCGAATGTTTCCTTTTTTTTTTTCTTTTTTTTTTTTACAAATTTTATAATGAAATTTATTAACTCGAAAATAAAAGTTAAAAAAAAAAAAATTCTCCATTAAATTTTTTTGTACATTTCATATTATGCTGACGGCAAAACACACAAGTGCGTGTGAATAGCGTTATTTTTTTTAGTTGGGCATGTGTATGTTTTTGCATGTGCAAGATTCATTCATAAGCTAATTAATCGATCAGAATGAATTTTGTAACATAGCTGCTAAGAATAAAGGTGGGTAACGTGGTCTATATTTATTTTATTTTATACAAAGTAGGAAACAGATCGTGGAATCATTTTGTGAATTCAGATACTTTCGATTTTTGTAAAAATTTAACAATAAATGTTAGGCATCAATTAATAAGTATTTACCAAATTTCTGTTTCTTGGAACATTTAAAAAATGTGAGGAGCAAAATATGAGCATAATCCCTTTTTTTACAAAGGAGTAACCACTTTTTTTACAAAGGAGTAACCACTTGTCAAGGCCCAGATAAAGGTTTATGAATGTATACTAATCAATGTGACAGTATAATCGTTAGTAGTGGAGATTTCGTAAATTGGATTACTTAAGATAAAGTGATAAATGGAATTATGACGGATTGATGACGGATTGATGCCAAGGTCGCTGGAAAAATGGTGGGATTCTTCTACCGCTCCAGAAGATATCTCACTACTGATGCAATTCTTCATCTATATAAAAGCCAAGTGCGTCCAAGGATGGAATATTGTTGCCGTATCTGGGCAGGAGCTGCTAACAACAGCCTATCCTGCCTTGACAGAGTACAAAATAAACTTCGTAGCTTAGTGGGGGATGCCCTTTTCTCTACCCTGCAACCTCTCTCCCACAGAAGAGATGTTACGAGCCTATCCTTGTTTTATCGTTATTTCCATGGCAGATGCTCGTCTGAACTCCAATCTCTGGTCCTCCTCGCCAATTTTTCACAAAAAACACCCGTCTAGCTGAATCCACTGTGAAAAATTTCCCCCACTCTATATCTGTGCCTAAATCAAAACGCGGATTCCATGAACAAAGCTTCTTTCTTATAACTGCACGCCTGTGGAACTCTGTCCCGTCTGCCTTCTTCCCTCCGGACTACAACTTGGATGTCTTCAAGTCCAATGTTAAAAAATTCCTAATGACTCGCCCCCTTAAGTAAACACTTCATCAAATCTCCACACTAACGTAATGTACTTGCAATAACCCTTATCCCTGAGTGGCTTCTGGGCCTTGATAAGTGGTGATCACTGTGTAAAAAAAAAGAAGCTCATCAAGAACTTGTTTAGGTTTAACTTGAAGATGAACATATTGTAATAAGCTGGAAAGCAAAGAAACGGAAGAGAGTTGGTCAAAACGTGGTGAGACAACAACAACAACTATGGAAGGCAGTAATTACTGAAGATCCAGTTAAGAAATTCAGCATTCCTATCCCGTTGCGGTTAACAACCTGACGAAGTCCAGAGAAATAGTTGACCAAAACGTCGTGAAACAACAACTGTTAAGATAGAGATAACAGTCTACAAATAAATAAATATGCAAATTACTCATCCCAAAAGAATTCCAATAATTAAATAATATATACCATTCGGTACGGACAATGGAAGATCAGATAACAAAAAACTTGAATTTATAAGACTAAACAAAAAACAACCTTGATTGCCCTTTGGGGCCCATGGTGTGCTGAATAGAGATGTTGATTTTCTACGGTTCCAGGAAGGCATTGTCTGGAGATAGCGCTTTCAATCCTACCCAAAAGCTGATCAGAGGAATAGTTGGTCAAAACGTGTTGAGACAACAACTATAGAAGGCAGTAATTGCTGAGGATACAGTTAAGAGATTCAAAATTTCTATCCCATCGCGCTTAACCATCTGATGAAGGCCAGAGGAATAGTTGGCCGAAACGTCATGAAAGAACAAGTATAAAGATGAGGATAATAATCCGCAATAATCGAAAAACAACTTGGATTCATTCTTAATCAAACGACTGGTATCCGATTCTTCATCATAACCAAGAATCTTCATCATAAAAAAGATTCTTCATCATAACCAAGATTCTTCATCATAACCAAGATTCTTCATCATAAAAAAGATTCTTCATCATAACCAAGATTCTTCATCATAAACAAGATTCTTCATCATAACCAAGAATCTTCATCATAACCAAGATTCTTCATCATAAAAAAGATTCTTCATCATAACCAAGATTCTTCATCATAAAAAAGATTCTTCATCATAAACAAGATTCTTCATCATAACCAAGAATCTTCATCATAACCAAGATTCGTGATCACAAAGTTTTCAAACACAATCATTCTTTTCACAAGACATACTATTCATCCGACCATGTATGAGGTGCCTTCAATAATTTTCCAAACTTTTTTCGCATGGGTACTTTTATTGATAGTACACACAAGAAACACTAGTCCCCTTCGAAGTAATCTCCTCCGGCTGCAATGCAGTTGCTGTACTGCGCCAACAACTTCCGGAACGCCCCATTGGAAGTCCTCTTGTGACTTCTCTTCATTCTCCTCAATTGTTTCATAGTGACAGCCTCTAATGGGTTTCCTTGAGCTTAGGAAATAACCAAAAGTCACGGGGAGTAAAGTATTGACTATCGGGATGATGGGGATCTGTCTTGATGCCCATCTTGGTTAAATACTCTTTGACAAGGATGGATTTCTCTGAACACTCTTGGCGCAAATCTTCCGCATCTTCATTTCTTCTCAAATAATTATGTGTACAGTTCCCACACCGACATCAAACTGTGCACTTATTGTCTCTATAGACACACGACGGTCCTTATCCATGAAATTCTTTATTTGGCCAATCAACTATGATGTTCTGACTTTCTTACTCCTCCCACACCTCTCATCATCCTTTTCAAACTCCCTGCCTTCCTTGAATCTCTTGTGCCACTCAAAAACTGATGTTCAGTTCATGCAAGATGTCCAACATCAATTCAAAGCATTCCATACGTTTCTGTGTCATTTTTTCCAAATTAAAAACAGAATTTTATTGCATATCGTTCTTCTAAAGTGTCCTCACGTCCAGATTGCATTTTTGAAATTCAACAGCTGTGACAATGACGCTTTAGTAGGGTGTATTTCAATTCCTGCTGTAACTGTTCATTTGAATGTGAAATCATAAAGATTAGTCTGTCATCTTATAAGATATATAGAAATAACATACTGAATTTTCAAGAGTCTACGACAATTTTAAATTCCTGTACAAAAAAAGTCTGGAACCTCATTGAAGGCATCTCGAACATATAGATTTTCTTGAAATAAACAAATCCATGTCTCACAAACTGGCAATAAAATTGTTTCAATTCTCAGTTTTTAATTTAAATTCAAAGTAAACATCTATATTACATAGAAAAATGCGAGCATGAAAAGTAATATGATTAACATTAAAATAGTAAAAGGTCTAGGTCTAGTTGTTAAAACTGGCAAAGAAAAGGACAAGATATTCTAGTAAAAAATATAATAAATTGATAACTTAAACTATTGCAGCATTAAGAATAAAAAAAAATCAATTTTACACTAAATATAAATTTTGAATGTTGCAATATTTTAAGTTATAAATAGGTAAGAGTTTTTTTTTATTATTATGTTTATTATTTTGCAAACTTTAAATATCTCCATTTCATTTTTATCAACATTTTTTCATCACCTTTTTATTTCATGTGGGGGGAAACTCTCCAATTGTTTTCGTTTTTTTTCTGAGGAACGCAGGTCTGTCTCTGAAGTGTTGTTTAGTGTTCAACGAGACACGCGTAAGACGTACTACTATCAGTGTGAATTAAATATATCTTCTGGTTTTGGAATGCTAACATGCATTTCAGGATGGGTAAAATTAATTCCTCGTAGGCATAACTTTTTTATAAAATCAACGGCTATTAAACCTTATCTCTAGAAACTTATTCAACTTATATAGAGACAGCTTATTACAATCTTACGAACTCATAACAGTCGATACATTTGTACAAAAACATTTTTTCGTCTAAACCCGTTGAATATTACTTGATAAATTAATTCTCATCTTGAGTTTTATTTCCACAGCGTTTCGGTTTATGTAACTTCCGACCTTTTTCACGTGTATCTTGTCCAACCTGAGAATCTACGCGGAATTTCGAACAAACCTCTTTATTTATTTCACAGGAGTAGCATGTTCTCGTTCCGTCAGCCATGACTGAGTAGAAGTCATAAATAATTCGAAATTGTATTTTGAATGTCGTCTGCGCTGAGGATTGAACCTTCAACCTCTAGAAAAGTGTAACTAGTAACTGTATTACCAAGTACTTTATCCACTACGCCACGAGTTCTTGCGGACAAGTCTGAAGAATCCAAAATCCAAAATTCAGAAATATAATTTAATTTTGATTGAGATATTATGTATGGATAGATGTTGCGATTACTATTAATGAATATTTCCTCCACTAAATTGAAATAGAAAAAAGTTTTCTCATGTCTGGCTTAAATAATGCTTAACTTGCCATTCGCAGGTTTACTTGCCAACAAAGTTTTCTTTTCAGTGCAACTCTTCTGGTTGGATTTAGATTAAATCCTTTCATCTTAAGTTAATTCTCGTAATAGGAGAACCATACGAAATCCCTGTCAATTTGTTTTGGGTGACTTTTGGAGAAATAAAAACAGCCTCAAATGAAAATACTGTATTAGGAATTGTGTCAGTGACCAAAGCTTTTGTAACCTGACGTGAAGTACTAGCAATCAGGTTAATCCGTATCATGTTTCACATTACAAGAAAGAGACAGAGATCTCATCTATCTATATATGTGTGTGTGTGTGTGTGTGTGTGCGCGCGCGTGTGTGTGTGTGTGCGCGTGTAATAAATCAATGGCAAAAATCTACATTCCAAATTTGTTGTTAAGGAGTCAATATTGAAAAATTGGTACGTGGGAGTCATCGGATTTTTATCCGTCTGTCAACCGTTTCTCAAATACCCATGCGTGAATTGTTCACATGATAGACTGCTTATGTTAAGAATAAGTAGGCTTGAAAACACTTTTTAAAGAATCGTGTTAAGCTAGCCTAATGGTTATTGGGCTATTTGGCTAATAGTAATGCGCCGATCTTCCAAAATGGCAGCCTCAACTTGACGGACAGATGCCTCATCAATGGCAGAAGAGGGGCGACCAGGTCTGGGAGCTGTTTCCACAGACTTCCGGCCAGGTTTGAATTCACGATGCCAGCGTTTTACAAGGTCATATGATGGGGCATTATCACTATAATTTACTTTCATTTCATCAAAAGTCTCCTGTGGTGTGCGTCCTTTCAAATACAAAAACCGGATCACTGCTCGACACTCAACAGGTTCCATTTCACACCTGACTCAGTTCAAACACCTGTAAAACAGAAACCACAATTAGTTCAGAGCTGTAATTTGTCACATAACCTGTAGAGATATAAATCATTGCACATGCAAAATTTCAGCTAGATAATACAACTGGAAGTGGGTAAGGGCATTACTTATTGCACGCCACTCGTACGGTTAAATAGATGATGAGGTAGTTGCCTTGAAACACGCGTGCACGTAGATTACTGTTTTAAAATAATACGTGTACGTAGATTACTGTTTTAAAAATAATAAAAATAAATAAAATATTATATATATATACATATATATATATATATATATATGTATAGCATTAAAAGCTGATGACGTTACCTGACACGCATATAAAGTCATTGAAAATTCAAATTTAAAAGTAAACAAAGATGAATGTACAAAATGTTCAACGATTTATTCAATTTTGACCCATGTTTGACCCTTAAAAACAATTTTATCCGGCTGAAGACCCATAAAAATGTTATGTTTACAATTCTTATTCTAATTTTGGTTAAAGTCCATTACATGATCCGAAAAATGTATCGAATGTAAGCATTCAACTTAAGAAATTCAAATGTTGGTAATCTGCTTAATTGGTGTTTAATGATCCAGGATCAAATTTAATGTAAATCTGAAATATTTGAATTTTCAAATAGCAAATTGTGTAAATATCATGCCCCCTAAAACCCTTTATAACTCTGAAAAAAAGAAGAAAATGAAATTTTAGCATTTTTACTAAAGTGATTGTTAAAATTTTACAAAACTAGGAGTGAAAGGTATTGAAAGGTATTGAAAGGTAAGGCTTCCAACCTCTCTTTATCCCTCGGCATAAAACTAAGGAAACCCATCGCCAAACTTTCACAAAAAACACTCAAGCCACTATCAATAATTTACCCCACTCTTTATCTGTGTCTAAACCTAAATGTAGATTTCATATACAAAGCTTTCTGACTACAATATGGCCGTCTTTACATCTAACATAAACAAGTTCTTGATCATCCGTCTCCTTAAGTAATCCAGTTTACCAAATTTCCACTGCTAACGATTACTACAATATTACCCCATCGACTACAGTACATTCATTAACCCTTATCCCCGAGTGGCCCTCGGGCCTTGATATATGGTGACACCTTTGTAAAAAAAAAAATAAATATAGCTCACATTTGTACCCTTTACGCATATCAATTATGTGCTAAGATTCATAATGATCGGTTAATTAGTTTAGGAGTGAATCCTATGCATCGAAATACATCTACGCATACCTAACTTTATATTAATGTCGAAATATAAAAAGGTACAATTAAATGTAATCATTTTTCATGAACACTGTTTTTCGTGTTCGTTTTTTTTTTTTTTTTTTTGTTTTGTTTGCGAAGTAGTTTTTTATTTGAAACTAATCTAGACGAGTCGACACCAATTGAATTAACTGATGAAGTGGAATGTTGTCGGTCACACCCAACTGATCGCGGGTTATTTGCGATTTCCTCATTACCATAGAAAACTCACTCGACCGATCATGTCCTACTTAACAACTTGTTAGAATTCCAACAATAAATTCAATCGAGCCAACAATAACGCTTCATCCTCTCACATTGTTAACACTTTTGTCAAATTTGACCCAAAATTTGGAAGTAAAGGATTGGTTTCTTCATAACAATTATCTTTAACCTCTTCATTCACATTTGCTTAAAAAATTTCACCGGAAAGAAATATACTTAACAACGAAGGAAACCATTCTTCAATAGAGCAGATCATAAAGATTCTCCCCATTTAGAGTAGCACGACTGTACTGTAAAAATTTAGTCGATAAGTAAAGTGCTGTCATTTATATTTCTTTAGTTTTGAAGTAAAGGATTGGTTTCTTCATAACAATTATCTTTAACCTCTTCATTCACATTTGCTTAAAAAATTTCACCGGAAAGAAATATACTTAACAACGAAGGAAACCATTCTTCAATAGAGCAGATCATAAAGATTCTCCCCATTTAGAGTAGCACGACTGTAAAAATTTAGTCGATAAGTAAAGTGCTATCATTTATATTTCTTTAGTTTATTTAGCTTTTCCTCTGTAATTTGTAATGTTTTTTTTTACATTCTATATAATGAAATATATTTCGTCAGTCATATAAGGAAGATATTGATTTCTGTTGTTACAATTTTTTTTTATTTCCTATCGATTTTAATATTTTAATATTTAATCCTGATCGTTAATTTGATTTTGATTATTCATAAATAAAGAAAAGGAGAAGGCATTTCATTGTAACGACTTAATCGGTAGACCAGGAACTATCATTTGCATTTCTTTCATTTTATATACGAGGTGCCTTCAATAAGTTTCCAGACTTTTTTGTACAGGCATTTAAAATTATCATAGACGCTTGAAAATTCAGTATGTTATTGCTATACATCTTATGAGATAACTGACCAATGTTTATGGTTTCGCGTTCAAATAAACAGTAGGAATTGGAATAAACCCTACTAAAGCTTGATTGTCACAGTTGGTGAATTTTAAAAGTGCAATCTGGACGTGAGGACAATTTAGAAGAATGATATGCAATAAGATTCTCTTCTAAACTTAGAAAATGCCACAGAAACGTATGGAATGCTTCAGACTGCTTTTGGATCATCTTCCATATATCGAGCATTAGTTTTTGAGTGACATAAGAGATTCAAGGAAGGTCGGGACTGTGTGAGGGATGATGAGCGGTGTGGGAGAAGTAAGAAAATCAGAACATCGGAGTTGATTGGCCAAATAAAGAATTTCATGGATAAGGACCGTTGTGTGTCTATAAAGACAATAAGTGCACAGTTTGATGTCAGTGTGGGAACTGTACACACACTTATTCGCGAGGAACTGAAGATGCAGAAGATTTGTGCAAAGTTTGTCCCAAGGGTACTCCATCCTTGTTACAGATTATTTGACCAAGATGGACATCACGACAGATCCTCATCCTCCTTATAGTCCAGACATTGCTCCTTGTGATTTTTGGGTATTCCCTAAGATAGAGTAAAACCTTAGAGTAGTGGTTTGCAAAGCGGGCGGTACCGCTACCCGGAGGGCGATATGAACTTTCAGGCGTGTGCTGGCGAGTAAACAGGCAGGTGATCGCATTGAAATTGTGAAGGAGGTGTTAGAGCAATTACAGTAAAATGTGAGGTTAATGTCGGCAGAAAGGCCGGAAAAACGAGGCGATTTGATTAAGCGTTTCCCAATCGCTGCGATTAGATATACGTGCCTGTATAATCCAGTTTGAAAGCCTGTTCTGAGTTTCATTTTCTTAATTTCCATTTTGTAATCCTACCTATATCAATAAATTATCAGATGAATAACAATAGTTTTTGAGTAATAATATTTCGCCAATCATGTAAACCATCTTTTGGCAACACTCAATTTGTTTCGTATTTTTGAACAACAATGACCTACATATGTATGGTGCTTTTAAGCTCTCCAATCTTTATATTAACCTGTCCCAGGGAAAAGTTATCGAGCCTTTCACACCTTTCCATACAACTGTGTTTTTAAAACTATACATGCTTCATACATTTTTGCCTGATCTCAATCGTAGTTTCTAATCGTTATTCCATTTCCAGCCTCTAAAACAGTTTGCATTTTATCCAGGGATAACCATGGCTACTCTCGGAGCACCAAAAAAGAAGTGTGGGCAATACTCTGTAGAGTACTTGAAGTATGGATTCATACAATCACCGACCAATCCACAACAACCCATGTGTTTGGTTTGTGAGAAAACTTTTCTAATGAAGCCGTCTAGGCTTTTCGAACATTTACAGAAAATTCATCCCGATAAATCTGGTCAAACACTGGCGTTCTTTCAATCTCTTCGAGATCAATTTTTGCAACGAAAAACAATGAGTTTGTTTATTTCCTTATCGAAAAATTCAGATGACGGTCTAAAGGCTTCTTAAAACATTCCTTTGCTGATAGCGAAAGCTGGCAAGTCCCACACTATTGGAGAATAACTGATTCTGCCTGCAGTTAAAGAAGTTATTAAAACAGTTTTACACAAATCTGAATAAGTCATAAAATCGATTCCTTTCAGTGACAACTCAGTTCAACGAAGAGTGGACAAAACGACTGAAAATGTCGAAGAGACCCTCATGATGACAACTGTGTTCAGTTTGCAATTGGATGAATCCACTCTTCTGGAAACGAATCGCTACTTCTCGTGTATGTACGCTTCATCAAAAGTGGGTCGCTGTGTCAAGAATTATTGTTTGCACGTCTCCTTGAAACAGATACCAAAGGAGAATCAGGTTATCGAGCTGTTGAGGACTATTTCGAGAAGAAAAGCATTCCATTTACATACACAATCGCATGTGTTACAGATGGGTCCCTTCCATGGTATTTGTTGGTCGCCACCGTCAATTTCTAAGTTATTTGAAAAAGCTGTTCCTGAAGTCCTCACAGTTTACTGTGTGATCCATCGACAACACAATTTTCAATGTTTGCTTCTCCATACAGATGTTATGTGGTTGTCGAAAAGGGCTGTTTATAAAGGTTTTACACACTGTTTAACAGTGTTCTGACTTTTTTTCGAGAAGCTAACCCTGAGCGTTACGACAAACTGAAATTGAGTAAGACAGATATGTCTTACCTCATTGAAATGTTTTCCAAATTCAATGAAGTGGATTTGCAGCTGCAAGGTGATGAGACTTTTTTTCTTTTTTTTTTTTTTTACACAGTGATCACCACTTATCAAGGCCCGGAAGCCACTCAGGGATAAGGGTTATTGCAAGTACATTACGTTAGTGTGGAGATTTGCTGAAGTGTTTAATTAAGGGGGCGGTTCATTAGGAATTTGTTAACATTGGACTTGAAGACATCCAAGTTGTAGTCCGGAGGGAAGCAGGCAGACGGAACAGAGTTCCACAGGCGTGCAGTTCTAAGAAAGAAGCTTTGTTCATGGAATCCGCGTTTTGATTTAGGCACAGATATAGAGTGGGGGAACAAAGCCAAGTCCGCCCTCTCGGCATTCCTCTCCAAATTAAAGCTCTACATCAGAAACCTTGGACGCTGTAGATTTCGTCAGTTTCCTTTTTTGTCTGGTTTGGGGAAGAAAACAGGAGTGAATGAATTTTGACCTAATTAAAATAAAACAGCATTCTACATACATTATAAAAAAATTTAAATGTTTTCTTTATTTTTAATTGCTTTTTAATTTTTTTACCTACAAATATGTCAGATCATTTTGGGACACCTTGTATAAGGCAGATATTGATTTGTATTGTAAAAAATTAAGTTTTTTATTTTCGATCAATTCGAATATTTTAATATTTGATCCTGTTATCTTATGTGATTTTGATTCGTCATTAATAAAGAAAAGGGAGAGACATTTCACTCTCTAATTCAAATGTATACCTACTGTAGTAGTGAAACGTTTAAAACGCGACACACACACACACACACACGCGCACACACACACACACACACACACACACACACACACACACACACACACACACACACAAAAGTAAAATGTCCCACTATTGAAATGTACCCACAATTCTCCAAAATACAACAAGGCCAATTCTGAAAAAGTTTCGAATTATGATTAGCAATTCTACAAAATACAAATCTCGTTAATCGCGTAAAATTATACAAACGATGTCAACTTTATTCTGCTCGGAAAAAAGGTTGCTCTTCTTTTTATCTCAATGATAATTTGGCATGCAAAGAAATGCTCATTTGATTAAGTGAATTATCGTCACAAAACATGACAAGATTTTATCTTATAAGTTGAATGCTCTGAGTTCGTCGTTGTCGTCGTCGTTGTCGGAGGCGGCAGCATGCATTCATGTCCGAATATCATAGTTCCCAAGTCCAATACAAAAAAAGAAGCAAAAGAGAAAGCTTCGAGTTTCGTAAGAATTTTAGTCATTATCAGGATGGTGAGTCATTTTGTGGCTGGAAAAAACAATTTGAGCTCTGAATAGTCGGGTGCATTGGTCACGTTGTGTTGTGGAGGGTGGTTGCAGTATGTTGGCTCTAAAGGCCCTTTGTTGCCGTTTGGTTATTAGATTGGCTCTTCTATTTTCTTCGAATTGGCTTGCACCCATTTAGCCTCTGTTCCTCCATTCATGTCTGCTGTTCGATGAGGCTTCAAAGGTGTTTGGATCTATATTGGCCTCACCTAGAGATTTCTTCAGCTGGTCTTTGAATCTAAGTAGCGGGCAGCCTCGAGGTCGATTTCCTGCATTTAGTTGGCAGTCTAGTGTCCTCCATACGAGCCACATGGCCACACTATCTCAGTCGGTGTCTCATGATCAAGACCTCGATACTGGTTCAATCCCCGAAGAACGACACACGATGCGGCTTTCACTTTTTCTCTTTGTGGGTCTTATGATAAACCTACTTTATCAACCGGAAAAAAATGAATAAAACTAGTATTTAAAGAATCATCACCGAAAAAAGGAAAATAGGGTTTTGATTTGCAAGTCCAAAAGCAAATTATAAATTGCAAAACCATTTATCCATCCACTAAACGATTCAGGTTCCATATCTAAGACAAGAAAACTTTGTAACAACTGTTCTTATTATACAAAGATTGTTTATAAATATATTTTTTGGCCTAAATAAATTGCAATGGTAAATAAAACGATAATATTGAAGAATTTAAAAATTATCAATTAAGTATTCACCAACGTATTGTCTCGAATCAAAAAATGGTGTCTGATCTTTTATATTTCCGTGTAAAATGTAAATAATATTTACTTTTCATTAGACATTTGTATTTTCTCTTTCAGATAATCAACATCTGTACAGAACTGATTGAATGACTTGATGAAGTAAACCGGCAAACGTTTTTTAACGTAAACGAAATCATCATTTTGTTGTATTGTCGAGTGAAAACAACATATGGATATAAAATATAAAATAGATTTATCCTGCTAGGTACAATAATAGAAGTCCGCGTCGAGTAGCCACAAAAAATAAGTGAGTTGATAAGTAAATCGCTAGGTGTTCGCATACATTTTCGTAACTTTAACTGACTCCAACCAGTTTCGATCTCCTCAAGTATATGTGAACCGTAGTCCAGAGATATTTCAAGTACGAACCACGTGCCAGATCCGGGCCGTCAAGATCCTTCATCCATCCCGCAGAGCTTATTTTTTACTAAATAAAAACACTGTGGTAGTATATTTGTGCCTGCCTCCTCCGCCTCCTCCGCCTTCTCCTATATAATTATGTGCAACAGATGCATCAATTTCATACTTCCAAATAATACTAAATTATATAATATAATACTAAATTATACTACATATACTAACTTATACTAATGCATACTAAATAATATTAAGTTATACTAAATTATTATTATTTTTTTTTTATTCAATTTTCACCCCAAACAAGGCACAGTGCCACTTTGAAGCAGGGGGCTACTATTAGGGAATTAATTAGCGGGGTCATTATGAAGGGAGAAGAGTAGAAAGATGTTTGTTAACATTACACTTGAACTTCTGCATATCATTGCAGTTGGGAAAGCAGAATCCCGGAAGGGAGTTCCAAAGACCCGCAGTTCTGGGGAAGAAACTATTGGAGTAAAAGGCTTTCTTGCACCTAGGGATCTCTACTGTAAAGGGATGAGACTTAGTAGCTTGTCGGGTTTGTCGGGGGTAGTTACGTCGGGGAGGTACAAGTGTTTGCAGTTCGTCAGAGCATTCACCATTAAAGTATTTGTAGAACAGGCAGAGGGATGCAACATCTCGTCGATGGGACAGAGGTTGAAGCCTAGATGACAGTTCAGGACCTATCAGGTTGGCGACTCTTTTTTGAACCCTGTCCAGGAGCGAGAGACAAGCAGCAGATGCACCAGCCCAGATGTGACAACAGTACTCCATACATGGGCGAATGGTTGCCTTATAGAGGTATAGGATACTGGCAGGCGTAAGTAGTTTTCTAGTACGGTAGAGGGAGCCAACCTTCCTTGCAGCAGCCTTGGCAATGTTCTCAATGTATCTATTCCAGTTCATATTCCCTATAAACGTTAGGCCGAGGAGTTTAAAAGAAGTACTTTCAGGCAATGTGTTCTTGGCCATTGCTATTGGTGGTAGAGAAGGTTTCTTGTAGTTATTGAAGGAAACAAGCTTAGTCTTAGCAGCATTGAATGTGACCAACCATTTTTGTCCCCATTCCACTACGGATTGGAGGTCATCCTCTAGTGTTTCTGCCATTTTCTTGGATATGTGTTCATTTGTTTTCCTCTCATATCTGTTATAGAGAGTGGTGTCATCGGCAAATATACCCATCTCCGAAACAATATTATCAGGGAGGTCGTTTATGAATATCAGGAATAATAGAGGTCCAAGGATAGACCCCTGAGGTACTCCCGCATTTATGTCATATTGTTTGGATGTATGTCCGTCGAGGACAACTTTGATTTTTCTATTACTTAAGAAGGATTTAATTACATTATGAATTCTTCCAGTGATTCCATATGATCTAATTTTCCTTAGAAGACCATCGTGCCATACCCTGTCATAAGCCTTAGATATATCAAGGGCCACCGCTCTACCCTCCCCTGTTTTATCCAATGAACGGTATATACGTTCAGAAACTACAGTTAAGATATCTGCTGTTGAACGGGCTTGCCTGAATCCATATTGTTTGTCAGTCAGGAGTTTAGCAGCTGTTAGGTGCTGGACTAGGGCTTGATTAACTAAGGACTCAAATATTTTGGCGAAAAGCGGGAGGAGGCTAATGGGGCGATAATTTAGTGGGTCAGTTCTTTCACCAGAATTCTTGAAGACTGGTACCACAGAGGCGGTTTTCCAGCAGTCGGGAAAACAAGATTCGTTAAGGCATTTATTGTAAAGTTTGGACAGAACTGGAGCAACCTCGGCAGAGAATTTTTTTAATAGCACAGCCGGGATGAGATCTGGTCCACATGCTTTTGAGGTGTCTAGGTTTTTTATAATAGCATGTACCTGAGAACGGGTGATTTTCAAATCGTCAAGTGTGGCGTCTGTTCGCAGAGGAAAATCAGGGAGTGAGTGGTGTACCGAGTTCAGTGTGGAGTTTGAGGCAAACCGACTGGCAAGCAGATTAGCCTTGTCAGTTGCCGTGCAAGCAACCTCGTGATTGTTTGTTAGTGGGGGAATAATTGACTGTCCATTATTACTACTACGCTGTTGTAGATTTTCCAAAAATCCCGGGTTCCTAATTTCTGTGCTTCGATGCGCTTTCTGGTGGTTTCAGAGTAATCTGTCTTAGCTGTGTCTATCACTCTCTTACAATTATTTCTAGCTTCTATGAACTTCTGTTTATTTGAGCTGGACGTATGTAGGTTGAATCTGCGGAACGCACGCTGCCTTTGACAAATGGCAGCTGCACAAGCAGAAGTAAACCATTGGGGAGAGTGGGGCTTGCTATAGTATTTCCGTGCGGGAACATGTGCTTCAATAGCAGTTTTGAACCATTCAGTTGTCTCATTTGCACACTGTTCCGCTGGAAGAGTAAAGATATTTTGCCATGGGGCATCTCTGATGAGCTCCCTGATGGCTTCCCAATCAGCCTTTTTGTAATACCTCGTTGTTTTGAGTAGGGGGTCTTCAGTTTTAGGGCGAGAATTTAGGCTGATTTCTACCATTATCACAGCGTGATCAGCATTCCCGAGTGGGCTGTGGGCATTTGTTGTACAGTCATTGGGAACCGTTGTCAGAAAGAGATCTAGAAGTGAGGCATGTTGATCGTGCTGGTCTGGGAAACGTGTCGGAAATGTAACCAACTGAGATAGGGAATGAGATATAGAGAAGCTATGTGTTGCGCTACCAGCTACGTCTGTGTGATTTGAGAATCCTAGCCAGTTACTGTGGTGGACATTGAAGTCACCAAATACATGTATTTGTGCGCTAGTATCGAGGGAGAGTGCTATATCTATGCTGTCTGAGACTTTGTTTATTAGGGTACAGTCTTGGTTTGAGGGAGAGCGGTAGAGAAAATACAAGTAGCTAATATTGTGTTGCATATTTAGTCTGAAGCACATAAAGGCCTGGCCCTCTGATTCTAGTTTTATTTCTCTAGTTAGGGGGAGGGTGTTTCGAATATAGACTCCAAGTCCATGCATATGTCTGTCCGAGTCCTTACGGTAGAGTGGGAGATAACCAGGCATGTTAAAGTGGTTAGAGGGATACTATATAATACCGAATATAACTAAATAATATTAAGTTATACTAAATAATACTAAATTATGTTGAGTTATACTAAACTATACTAAATAATACTAAATTATACTAAATAATTTTTAAAAATACTAAATTATATTATATATTACTAAATTATACTATATAATACCATATAATACTAAATTCTACTAAATATATATATAATACCGAATATAACTAAATAATACTAAATTATACTAAATAACCTTGAAATATACTAAATTATACTATATAATACTAAATTATACTAAATTCTACTAAATATATATATATAATACCGAATATAACTAAATAATATTAAATTATACTAAATAATACAAAATTATGCTGAGTTATACTAAATTATACTAAATAATGCTAAATTATACTAAATAACCTTGAATTATACAAAATTATACTATATAATACCAAATTATACTATATAATAGTAACTTGCTAAATCATACTAAACAATAATAAATTATACTGAATAAAACTAAATGATACTAAATTATCCTAAATAATATTAAATTATACTTAGTTCTACTAAATTATACTAATGATGCTATATTATATTAAATAATTCTAAATAATACTAAATTATACTTAATAAGAAGAAATTATACTAAATTATACAAAATGATGTTAATTCATGCAAAATTATACTTAATATTACTTAATTATGCTAAATTATATTGAACTATACTAAATAATCATAAATAATACATATTAAAATATTAAAATTATACTAAATTATTCGAAATAATAAAAACTATATTAAACAATACTAAATTATACTAAATAATATTAGATTATGCTAAATAATATCAAATAGTACTAAAAAATACTAAATTATATTAAATGATGCTAAAGAATACGAAATTAACTATCATACAAAATATTACTAAGTAATACTAAATTATACAAAATAATACTTAATTATACTAAATTATACTAAATTACACTAAGTAATACTAAATTATACTAAATAATACTAAATTATACTAAATTATGCTAAATAATAATCAATTTACAAAATTATACTAAATAATAAAAAAATTATACTTAATAATAATGAAGTATGCAAAATAAAGCTAAATCATGTTAATTAATACTAAATTAATAAAATCATATTAAATCATAGTAAATAATACTGAATTAATTAAAATATACTAAATAATACTATATAATACCAAATTATAATAAATAATATTAAATTATACGAAATAATACTAAATTGTAGTAAATAATACTAAATTATACTAATCTAGACGAAAAATACTAAATTATACTAAAAAATCCTAAATTATACGAAAAAATGCTAAATTATACTAAATTATCCTAAATAATATTTAATTATACTAAATAATATTAAATTATACTAAATCATACTAAGTACTACTAAATTATACTTAATCATACTAAATAATACTAAAATCACTAAATCATACTAAATAATACTAAATTATACTAATATATACGAAATAATACTAAATTATAAGAAATAATACTAAATTATACATAATACAAAATTATAAATCATACCTAATAATAGTAAATTATACTAAATTATACTTAATTTTACTTAATAATACTAAATTATGCTTAATTATGCTTAATATAACTAAATTATACTTAATTATACTGTATAATACTTAATAATACTATATTATACTTAATTATAAATTATACTTAATAAAACTAAATAATACTAAATTACTAATACTAATAAATTAATACTAAATTATACTAAAGAATGTTAAATTAACTAAATCATACTAAATAATACCTAGTTGACTTAACTATACTAAATAATACTAAATTATACTAAATATATACTAAATAATACTAAATTATACGAAATAATACTAAATTATACGATATAATTCTAAATTATAAATAATACCTAATAATACTAAATAATACTTAATTATATTTAATAATACTAAATTAAACTTAATTATACTAACGAATAATAATAGAGATGAAAAGATTTTCGAATCTTAATTTTTTTACAGAAAATTCTCCACTCATTTAGTTAACATTGTTTCATTCAGTTTTTCTTTATCAATTTATTTTTAAAATTTGCCCGCGAAGCCATAAAACGCCAGCAATATGCCCCCCCCCCCGGTTCGAAAACTTTCGAGGTCCTTTTCGTAGTTGATTTGAGTCACGTTATAAACACTTTTTAAGGCGTGTTCATGTCAAAAGTCACGAACGAATGAACAAGAATTTGACATTTTCGAAATTTCTTTTATTTCGTATATGATGTCACAAATACAAAATAGTTACTTGTAGGGTTACATGAAATTACAAAATGAAAAAAAAATAACACAGCAAAAACAAATTAGAATGTGAGAGAAAACAAACTGTGGTTTTATTTTTTAATTTTATAAGATTTATAATAAATAATACTGACGAAAATAATTTATACGCATTTAAAAATCATTGGTGAATTAAGAATACACAAATAACCAACACTTAAATTCGAATAAAAGCATGAATAATGCACTTGAAGAAGCGCACATGAAGCGAAATATATAGTAAAAATGTTAACGTTCATTAATGTAATGATTTGAAAGAAAGAAAATACTGTTCCCATTTTTGCCAATGTAATATTAACCCGTGACGCAACGGATAAGGTGCTAAGTAAAACCAGTTCTGAGTAACATTTTCCGAGGGGTTGAATATTCAATACTGAGAATATGGTTAAGCATTACTTAAGACTTCTACCCGGTCATGACTGACAGAACGAGATCAATCTACCCTCCACATTGATTAAATTATAGCTCCGTTAGAAATTACGTACAGATTCCAGAAAGACAAAAAGATTCCAGAGTTCGACAAAATACTCCCTTAGAGTTAAAACTGAAGATTTCGGAGTCCGACATAACCCACCTTAAGAAGGCCGGATGTTACATGGGGCGGAAGATTGTGAGAGTAGCATCCAAATTGAGGGCAGTTGCGCGAATAGATTAAATAATACAACATTTGTCAGATAGATTGAACACAGTTTTGACAGTGGCTAACTAAAGCAAAACAGAATTTTCCATTAGATTTTAAAATATGGAAACGTTAGAGCAAAATATGTGTGTTTTGTTTTATTTATTATTACTTTTTGCTACGATAATCATGACTGCTTGAATGGCAAAGAAACTAGTGTTTAGGTTATTCGACCTCCTATCATATGGCGTGCGCACGATGGCAATGTATGGTCAATATTTTAGACGTAGGGACTAGAATGGTATAGAAATGTTGCATATGGAGACGTGGCGACGCACATTTCAAAGCAGAGGTGTGAACACACGCACATTCAAGAAGGATTGTGATTTACATTCTTGTGTCCCACACAATTATCGGAATTGTAATTATCACAAAAACAAAGAACAGGAACAATATTCCAGGCCGGGGGTTATGAATTGTACAATGTAAAATAGAAAAGAAGATTTAATATCTAAATATTTACATTGACAGGAATGTTGATAGATGTCTATATAAGAGATAACATAAACAACAAGAAGAGAGAAGACTGACAACAGTCGAGTGTGATTGACATCTTTGAAATCTGTCCGTCATCGTGCCACACACCAACCAACCTATACAACTAGCGTATCTCCCTCTCTCTCTCTCTCTCTCTCTCTCTCTCTCTCTCTCTCTCTCTCTCTCTCTCTCTCGCTTTGTCGATTGATAAAAAGTGTAATTGTAAATAAAACTTATATGTTGATTAATTCGTCTCTGTGTTGATTTTGAGAATAACTACAAAAGAATTGACATGTGTATAATATTAAATTATACTAAATAATACTAAATTATCCTTCTACTAAATGATACTAAATAATTCTAGATTATACTAAATAATTCTTAATATTATTAAATTATACTTAATAATAATAAATTATACTATATTATGCTTAATAACGCCAAATTATACTAAATTTACTCAGTTATAATAAATTATACTGAACTATACTAAATAATACTAAATAATACTAAATTATACTAAATTATTTGAAATAATAAGCAATTATATTAAATAATGCTAAATTATATTAAATAATACTAAATAATACTAAATTCCACTAAATAATGTTATATTAAATAATACTAGCAAGCATTTGAAAAGTGAATGCTAGAAAAGAAATTTTCCATTTAGCAGCTAGATTTAAGAGGAAGTCTCCAAAAAGTTTTAAAAATAAGCTGACGTGTTCAAGAAGTTGTGCCATGAGAGAAAGTCGTTACGGCAAAGAAGCAAAATAGATCCAACTGTTTGTGTGTTCGACATCAAAATAAACACACATCTTTTATTCGATAAATGGTCGGGAAAAATGAATTCTATACAATTTTCTCATGTGAATGATTTGTAAAACTAAAGACAACTAAAACTACCTTTCGATCAATGTAAACCTCCGACCTTTTTCGTGTGTATCTTGTCGAACTAGGAAATCTTTCTGTCGAACTCGGGAATTTGAACGGAATTTCGAATGTACACCTAGAAACAAAATAAGTTTAAAGCTCCTGAAATTCATTTGTCTGCAAGGACCCGTGGCGTAGTGGATAAAGTATTTGGTAAAATTCAGTTGTAAAGTTACATTTTTCTGGTTCAATCCTCAGTGTGAACGGGACTCAAAACACAATTCTACCATTCTACTCAGTCGTGGCTGATGGAACGAGAGCATGCTACTCACGTGGATTAAATAAAAAGTTCCGTGCAAAATTCCGTGCAAAATTCTTAGTTCGACAGAATGACACCCGATGAGATACACTTGAAGAAGGTCGAGCGAATGTTGTGAAAATCAAACTCAGTATAAGAACAATACTCCGAAGAATCTAACACTCAATGCCTCTTATCCTCAAGTGGTTTTCGGGCTTTGATAAGCAGTAACTCTCTTGTAAAATAAATGTGTAGAGATGATGCTAGCCCGTGTGTGTAATTGCAATAGATACGATATTTCTATACTTCAAAAAAAAAAACAAAAAAAAACATAAAAAGATTGTTACATTGAAAACATTAACGAAGCAGTAGGTGTGTCAGAAATTTCGTGAAAAATAATGAATAATTCGACCCTGTCTTTCCAAGCTTATAACTCCTAGAAAAATGTAATTCAAGCCCTAATTTCTTTTTCAATTAAAGGAGCAAGGACCAGGGTTTCATTAAAAAAAAACAAACGACGTGTTTTTCTTTAAAAAAAAAAAGGTTTTAAACTTCGGACTTTACAGGTAAATTTCTAAAAAAAAACACTACTTTTTTGTTTTAAATTTGAATATATTATTTATTGATCATTTATCTTCAATTTGTGATAAATAACACTTTGGTGAGTAAAGTAATTAATTACTTTTTAATAGACATTTCAAAATGGGAGGCGTGAAATCATCTGACCTCCTGTCTTTCAAAGCTTATAACTACTCGAAAAATGTAATTCAAGCTCTAATTTCTTTTTCAATTAAAGGAGCAAGGACTAAGGTTTCATTTAAAAAAAATAACAAAAGAAAAAACAAACAACGTGGTTTAAAAAAAAAGGTTTTAAACTTCGGACTTTAGAGGTAAATTTCTAAAAAACACTACTTTTTTGTTTTAAGTACGAATATATTATTTATTGATCTTTTATCTTCAATTTGTGATATATAAAACTTTGGTGAGTAAATTAATTATTTACTTTTTAATAGACACTTGAAAATGGGGGGGGGCGTGAATTAAAGAAAAACCTTTGTCTAAAATATTATGATCGTTTTATTGGAAAGAGCATAAAATTTCACATTGACTCTGAAAATATCGTAAAAATTGAACCAATAGAAAAATTTTGATAGATTTTTTAAAGTTTAAAAATTGAAAAATACTGAGCTCGTAAAATTCAATTAATTTCACTACTGTTTTTTTTTTTTTTTTTTTTTTAATAAAAAAAAATTCTATTACTTTAAAACAACTTTAATAGTTTATTTTGGAAGTATCATCCATAAAGAAAATAAACAACCCACTTTAAAAAGAGAAATTACGAGTTTTTTATATTTTATTCGCAGTTTTGTGTTAGGGGTGTCAAAAATTCCTACAAAAATTCTGATACACCTAACGAAAGCAAGTACTTCTTATTAATGAAAATAGTTTTCGAAGAAAATTAGCAAACATTGTGTTTTACTAAAAAAAAAAAAGCAAAAAAAAAAAAAATGAAAAAAGAAACAAAGCAACCGGAGAGTTCGATTCGTAACAATTTTCTGAAATCTTAGGTTAATTTAGCAAAACTCAATTTTGGTTAATTATCATTGAAATTTTTATTAATAATTTTTTTCTACCTTCTCGTTTTTCGTAATTTTTGGATATGTTCATTACTGTGACATGGCAATAAAGTAGATACAATTGGTTTTACTTGAAATTTAATATTTTGATTTTTAACTTTCGCTCTAATAACGAAGAAGCTCCGAAATCATTTAAAAGTCTCATCCAATGCTAAGATATTTTTAAAAATAAATTAAAACAATATAAATCAAATATTTCGGGCGATACTCGACCATTTTCAGTGAATTATATTACTAGCAGGACATGTGGAAATTATTCTGCGGCATCTTTTTTATGTAATATATTTCTGCTGAGCATTCGGTCGATGTTCAACTTGAATGAAGATCCTGCGATATTATTGTAATCCTCTTGTTAAAAGTGTAAAAGAATTTATCTAAGTAATCTTGTTAATGTAGTGTGAGAATAAATTTGGTTATTGCGGTTTATCTCCAATATTCTTCTAGGAGTCTTTGATATATTTCCATTGCATGGAAATATGGCGCAGATGAAAACCTCACAATATTATTATACCATCTTCAGACAGAACAAATACTATCCTTTCATCCTAACAAGAAGACCAAAAAGGCATATTTTAGTTTCACGTACAGCTCAAAAGCGACATCATTTATATTTATATATTTATTGTTTTACATTACGTCTTCAGTGATCGGGAGATCCTATTTATTAAAAAGGAAGATAGAAGGTGATAATATACTACAAACATTAAATTAGCGTCTCTATATACTAATTTAATGTTTGTAGTATGTTATCACCTTCTATCCACCTTTTAATAAATAGGATCTCCCGATCGAATAACTTATAATCTGAAAATCGTGACACACTTACGCACGTTAAAGGTAATGCGTTATTAATACGTAAATTACTAGAAGATGTATCCGGCGTTGCCCGGTATTTAACGTACGTTAAATTCCTTCAAGACAAATGAAGTAAAAAAAAAAACATACAGAAACTAAGACATGTGCATACGAGTATTATGTTTTTTTCTAAACAGTTCAATACTTGTAAGTAAAAAAAAGATACTCGAGCTGAGATCGATACCTAAACCTTAGAAAGTGAGTCAAGTAATAAGCCAGCTTGACATATCATTAAAAAGTGTTTTCAAACCGACTTATTCTTAACATAATTTGAATGATTCGTGCATATACAGTCCTGAGACAGTTGACGAACAGTTAAAAATACGACGATTCCCAAGTATCATTTTTCAATTTTGACTCCTTAGCAGCCCTTTTTCCGGATGAAAACCGATTAAAACGTTTTCCACGTATCTGAATACCCTATATACTAAATTTCAATAGGTAGGTCCAAAATCGTTAATTATATAGAAGTGTCTTCACACACGCACGCACATTCTCACTTTTATAAATTAAATATTTTGGTTTCAAGTATTTGAAGTAGCGAATTTTGTTAAGCGATGGCGAACTAAAAGGGTCAGCTTCCCAAACGTTCGTGGTGCCCTACTGCCTGGAAATGATCACGCATTTATTTTGAAGTTATGTGGGGTTGGTGGGTGAATGCATGGATGACATTCTTTTGCGAAGATTTTATACGGACGAGAACATTCTACATCATGACAGTTATCATTTATGTCCATCGCCATCAGGGTTAGCAAAAACCCCATCCACTCTTGTTAGGAGTGGATGTGATTTTTCTCGTGCCGATTACGTCAGCGTCTTGCTTCTTTTCACTGGAGGAAGGATATGGGAGATGTCTTTTGATGTTTCAGTGGCATGAAACATGAGCCGATTCAAAGACCTATTTGTTAAAAGTCTCAATACGAATAACTGTTTGTTTGACGTGTGAGGGAAGGGCTACGATTAAACCTTCAGCGAGTTTAGAAGTTACATTTTATTTTTATTTTAGTTTATATGTATTTATTTTATTTTATTTTTTTATTTTTGAATGTAAAGTGGTTCAAACATGTCTCGCTATTAGTGATGGGACGATTCCAATATTTTTACCGATTCCAATACAATTACCGATTTTGTACTAAATTCCCGAGTCCGATACTATTACTGATTCCGATTCTTTATAAATCTTTAAACTTTTAACTATAAAATGTCTATTTTGTCCCGATTACCGTAAAAACACATCTTAAATGTCTATATATTTTCTCAAACGTAAAAACACACTTGTGAGGAAGTGGTCTATAAATTTTAGCTTTACTGGAAGTTTAAATCAATAAATATTTCCTCTTTTATTATTACTAACAGCAGTGGAAGATTTTTCTTAAACCAAAATCAAATAAAAAAAGATAATCAACGGAATCGTTTTGGGCATCGGAAAATAGGCACACATTTTTCTGATTCAGATGCTGATCCCGATACCCCCTCCAAAAAAATGTCGATTGTTCGGATTCCCGATTCCGATTAATCGACCCAGCGCCACTCGGTATATATAAAGTTGTGGTTCTTGTTTGTCTGTTTGTCTGTTCACGCACATCTTATAGAGTTTTGGAGATAGACGTCGATGACCACATACAGAGACAATGATTACTTTTAGCGACATAAATTATTTGAAATGAAATACATTTGCGAAATTAGTCAACAAACATTTTATTTAGTTTTATCTACTTACTAGGCAGCAGCCCGACATTGCCCGGTCATACAATACGCTTAAACATGATAGTTTAATTTATGCAGATTGCGTATGTATTATTATAGAATCAATCCTATATTGATTATTATGTATTACGAAGAATAATTTACCCGGTGGAGTAAAAATTAAAAGAAAAGAAAAAAAAAGAATAATAGTTAGAAGAAGAGAGTAAGTTAAATTCTATAAGAAGAGACTTATCGGGATAATATGAAGCTCCAATATTTCCTTCCTGATGAATCCCACGCTAGACGTCACATCCCCATTATGTTATCCAGCATCTTCTCTACTCTTCTGATGAGAAGTATTAGGCTTCGAAATGCCTTGGCATACAGATTCCCTCTATCCTCCCAACTAAATGGGTATACCCTTATTGATAAATGAACCATTATATATTTACCAATAAATAGTTTTTGTGACTTCATTTTCCATTCTTATTGTTTTCATATATATATGTATATATATATATATATATATATATAAACACACACACACATATATATACACACACACACACACACACACACACACATATATATATATATATATATATATATATATATATGAATAAAATAAAGCAAAATATAAACGATGCTTTAGACGTTATGTGAATAAAAAGGAAAAACCTAAAAGAGTAAAAACAAAAATAAAATCAACGTTTCGTCCCCATTTCAGGGGACATCATCAGGATTTCTAGGCGAGGATGTACAGGAAAGACGGTCATATCACATGCGAAAGAGGAGAAGTTTAGTTCTTTCTGTTAACATGTGATATGACCGTCTTTCCTGTAAATCCTCACCTAGAAATCCTGATGATGTCCCCTGAAATGGGGACGAAACGTTGATTTTATTTTTGTTTTTACTCTTTTAGGTTTTTCCTTTTTATTCATATATATATATATATATATATATATATATATATATATATATATACGCTAGCAAGTTGACCCGATAAAATTTCAGCCAGATCGACTAAGTAGATTCTAAAGAAAAAAAAGAAGAGAAACGGACAGCCAGACAGACATACAGATAGACCGACAGACTAAAAGAAATATATGGATATATTGCTTATTATTGTTCTCGTTTTGTGAATATCTATAATATAAAGCTTAACGTCTGTGTGTGTGTGTGTGTGTGTGTGTGTGTGTGTGTGTGTGTGTGTGTGTGTGTGTGTGTGTGTGTGATCACGAATAGGCTCCTATATGGTTGACTATCTTTAAAAACTGATTACATATAATGATAGAAGATGTATCGAGACACAGGAATGGGTATTTTTGATCTGGCAGAACAGTGGTTCGTTAAAATTGTGGGGTCTGCGTTCCACAAAGTATGGAAATAAAAAATTTAAGAATTAAAAAAAAAACGTTTACAAGTGTTTTTGATATAGATGTACATAAGAATACTTTGATAAGTATGTTTTAACTTAAATAGGGATTGTATAATAAAATTGTGGGGTCTGCGTTCGCGCTTGGCCTCCACAGAATGGAAATAGGCACAAACTTTAATAAAGATTTTTCATATCTATCTGCGCAAGTATACTTTGATAATTATGTTTCAGTTTGAAGAAATATGGTATAATAAAATTATGGGGTGTTCGTTCGCGCCTGACCTCCATAGAATGGAAATATGTCACAAAGTTTAACAAGGTTTTTTAATATAGATCCACAGAATATTGTGATAAGTGTTTCAGTGTGAATAGGTATGGTATAATAAATTAGGGGTTTATCTATTTTATTTTTACTTTCATCATATTTTGATTTGGTTTTGATACCCCCAAATTCGAAGCTATCTCTTTACAACCTTTCTTTTCATAACCTATCATACTTTAATAAATCAGAGTCCATTTTCTTTAGGCTGTTTTTGAACCCAGTCAACGACGGGTACTTTTGCTAGTATATATATATATATATATATATATATATAGAGAGAGAGAGAGAGAGAGAGAGAGAGAGACAGAGAGAGAGAGAGAGAGAGCGAGAGAGAGAGAGAGAGAGAAATAGATAATCTTTTATATCATTTAATTTTATCACAAATTATCGTGCTAGTGAAAAATTAACGGCCCATTAATTGCGAATAATTTCTGTAATAGATCATCATCATCATCATCATCATCATCATCATCATCATCATCATCATCGCATTTATTATTAACAAATATTGATCTATTATACCAATAAATGATACAAAATGAATTGCTTATCATCAACATGAAAGTTATGCAAATTGGTTGTAAAGACAAGTCATTCCCGCGTAATTTCCTCGGAACAAAAACGAAATAACGATGAATGATTTTTAGAAAAAAAACAAAAAACGATAATTTCCCATTTTTATTTTTGATTCATTCAATAAATGCGCAGCAACAATCATACGCTACTTAATCTTTACTCATATATAAGGCACTTTGTTTGTGTGTGAGTTCGTCTCTATGGACTCGGAAACTACTGGATCGATTTTTAAAATAATATAGAAATACATTTTATGTGTGGGGCAAATACATAGGTCTTGTATTGGAATACCTTTTCCTAACCCCCTATCTGTGTCCGTATCTGGAAATGATAACTCGGCGTTTTGGGTGTTCCATTGGGAATGGGCTGTCTTTATTTCAGGTACTCGCTGTCAAAGAAGACGGAGCCAATAAATAAAGTATGTGAGAAGTAGACAAGGGTTTATTTGTTAAAGACTGTCCATTTTATTGACCCATTCGTTAATGTCGTGAGTATGTGAAAACACCCATATACACAGAGAAAGACTATTAAACATATACGTAACATATCAACACGTGCAGACACGTAACATATCAACACGTGCAGACACGTAACATATCAACACGTGTGCAGACACGTAACATATCAACACGTGCAGACACGTAACATATCGACACGTACAGACACGTAACATATCAACACGTGCAGACACATAACATATCAACACGTGCAGACACGTAACATATCGACACGTACAGACAAATAACATAGCAACATGTACAGACACGTAACATATCAACACGTGCAGACACGTAACATATCGACACGTACAGACACGTAACATATCAACACGTGCAGACACATAACATATCAACACGTGCAGACACGTAACATATCGACACGTACAGACAAATAACATAGCAACATGTGCAGACACGTAACATATCAACACGTGCAGACACGTAATATATCGACACGTACAGACACGTAACATATCAACACGTGCACACACGTAACATATCAACACGTGCACAAACTTAACATATAAACACGTGCAGACACATAACATATCAACACGTGCAGACACATAACATATCGACACGTGTGCAGACACGTAACATATCGACATGTACAGACATGTAACATATCAACACGTGCAGACACGTAACATATCGACACGTGTGCAGACACGTTACATATCAACACGTGCAGACACGTAACATATCAACACGTGCATACATGTAACATATCGACACGTACAGACAAATTACATAGCAACATGTGCAGACACGTAACATATCAACATGTGCAGACACGTAACATATCGACACGTACAGACAAGTAACATATCAACACATGCACACACGTAACATATCAACACGTGCACACACGTAAGATATCAACACGTGCAGACACGTAACATATTGACACGTACAGACAAGTAACATATCGACACATACAGACACGTAACATATCGACACGTACAGATACATAACATCTCGACACATACAGACACATAACATATTGACACATACAGACACATAACATATCGACACATACAGACACATAGCATATCGATACATACAGACACGTAACATATCGACACATACAGGCACGTAACATATCGACACATACAGATATATACAAAGAAAGGTAACTGTCCTTATAACCACTAGACGATACACGAGCATCGATTATATAAACAAGACATACATAGAAATGGTTATATATAAACACGAAAATACATTTGTTCGATTTGGTATACAACCCTCTCGCGGCTTTCACTATTCTTAATTTTCAATGAGATTTGCACAATGATTATTGCGCAAAGGCAAACGCATCTGCAGCAAACATTTGTGGAATCATTGCACATACTTCATGCATTCTGACTACATCATTTGGTATTTCAAGTTGGAAGATATCCTAAAGTATCTTATCTAAATTTTTTAGCGAAGATTTCCGTTTCCAAAAGAACAATTTTTTTGTGTTCGTTAAACGTTGTAATGGGACTTTAAAAGAGTGAAAACAAAAAGAAAGCCAGAAATATGAAAGCAGAATTACCAACAGGAAATCGAAAAAAAAAAAAACACGACGATGAATAAAATATCAAAATATACATGACGGCCACAGAAAAGATCACGTGACATATGCAAATGTGGCAAAATAGAAAGTGTATAAAAAGACGAACGATAAGGAATGTAACGTTGTACACGTTTACACACGGGGCCCAACACGTTGTAGCAGTCTACGTCGCAAAGGAAACCAAGGCAAAGAATAATTCGAACTCACTTCTTCGTGTAACAATGACATTTATTTCCTCATTCTATCGCCGCGCGTGACTTCTCGTTACGGCTGTGACGTCACCCACGTCAATAACATGATAGTCTCACCTTTTTATGGTCATTTGCTTTCCTTACCATTTCGTCATTTCGTATACGGCTAGGCATCTACAGATAGCTGCCGTAGTCTGTTACAGGAGTTCAATGAGCGGGATTTCTGTTCAGACGATTGAAAGAAGTGCTGTAGTAGTAGTTGTTGTTACTGTTGTTGTTGTTGTTGTTGTTGCTGTTGAGGAGGAGGAGGAGGAGGAGGAGGAGAAGGGAGAACACCTAAGATATATTGATCAAAATAAAAGATGCCCGATGAGACATGTTAATATAAAGGCAACTCCTTAAATTTTCTGCACTCATGTTAGAGTGACTCGTATTTTACCATTTAAAGAACAACCTGAATGATCTTAAGACAAATGAACAAAGGAATAGAAAGGAACAGTGTTATCGTGAAAACCACAAGTGTTTCCTTGTGGTCGGTTATCAACGTTTGGAATCTGTGGTTTCGTACCAAAAGACTGTTTCAACAGAAATAGAATGGTGGTATCTCAAATGGCCGACTGGAATATCTATCTTCGAGACAGAACATTCAGTCACAGAATTGAGAAAAATGAATCATTCTTAAAAAAGAATAGACACATGTACATGTATATGTGTGTGAGAGTTTCTGTGTATATACATATATGCACATATGTATATGTGTGTTTCTGCATATATACATATTTGGACACACACATATACACACGCACATATATATGATGATTGCAACGTCTTGTCAGACGAGTGCCACTCCCTCAGTCACTGAAAGTCCATAAGCCCGAAGATAACCTTTTTTTTTTCTTGCCAGTGAATTCACACGCTCAAGCAGACATGACATTGAAGACGGTCCTTGGCATACATACATATATATATACATATACAGCCATACATACACATGCATACCCATAAACATACACACATGCACACATCCATCCATACATACATACACAATAGATATAACACATGCATACAAACATATACAAACATATACATACGCATATACACACACATATACATACATATGCATACACATATATACAAACACATACAAATACATACACACATATACATACATATTCACATACATATACGTACACATGTATGCACATACACATACACATAAAGTTACCTACATATACCTATACATACGTATATATGCACTTATACGCATACATATATATGCATATATACATATACATACATACACACAAATATATATATATATACGTATATACATATAACACACAAACATATATACACAAAAAATAAATAAATAAATAAAAATATATACACACATACATATACGAGGGGCGTGCAATAAGTAATGTCCCTAACCAACTTTCCATAGCAGTAGAGCAACAAAACTTGGTACAGTTATTAGTTTTTCTCTATATAGGAACCACCCAGAGTTATGCATTTCTCCCATCGTTTGATGCAGCTCTGGAGACCGTTTTTGTAGAACACCCAAGGTTGGTCCTCCAACTACGACGTGACTTCAGAAATCAGGACTACATCATATGGGAAACGTTTTCGTTTCAAAACAACTTTATGGCTGGGAAGAGGTGAAAGTCAGAGGATGCAAGTTCAGGAGAGTAGGGAGGATGGGGAAGGATTTCATAACCACACTCCCGTGCTTCTGATCTGGCGACATGCGAGTTGTGGACCGGAGCATTGTCCTGCAGGAGGAGGGCACCTTTGCTGATCTTGCCTCGCCTCTTGATTTTGATAGCTTCCCTTAATTTCCTCAAAAGTGAAGCATAATAGGCTCCTGTAATTGTGGTACACTTTGCCAGGAAATCTGTCATCACTACTCCGTTCTGGTCCCAGAAGACTGTGAGCATGACCTTGCCAGCGGAGGGATGCACCCTTGCCTTCTTTGGAGGTGGTGAGTCCAAGTGCTTCCACTGCATTGGCTGGGCTTTGGTCTCTGGATCATAGTGATGTATCCAGGTTTCATCCTGTGTAATCAGTCTTTTGAAAAACTTTAACTCATCTTCTTGGCACATCTCCAAATTCATCCTCGAGCACTCGACGCATTCTCCCTTCTGGAATGGTGTGAGCAACCTGGGAATCCATCTGGCAGACACCTTATGCATATGCAAATGGTCATGAATGATAGTTTCCACAGACCCTGTACTAATCTTGACATCTTGTGCTATTTGGCGAATAGTAATGCACCGATCTTCCAAAATGGCAGCCTCAACTTGACGGACAGATGCCTCATCAATGGCAGAAGGGGGAGGGCGATCAGTTCTGGGAGCTGTTTCCACAGACTTCCGGCCATGTTTAAATTTCCGATGCCAGCGTTTTACAAGGTCATATGATGGGGCATTATCACCATAAGTTTCTTTCATTTCATCAAAAGTCTCCTGTGGTGTGCGTCCTTTCAAATACAAAAACCGGATCACTGCTCTACATTCAACAGGATCCATTTTACACCTGACTTTTTTTTTTTTTTTTTTTTTTTTTTTTACACAGTGATCACCACTTATCAAGGCCCGGAAGCCACTCAGGGATAAGGGTTATTGCAAGTACATTACGTTAGTGAGGAGATTTGCTGAAATGTTTACTTAAGGGGGCGGTTCATTAGGAATTTGTTTACATTGGACTTGAAGACATCCAAGTTGTAGTCCGGAGGGAAGCAGGCAGACGGAACAGAGTTCCACAGCCGTGCAGTTCTAAGAAAGAAGCTTTGTTCATGGAATCTGCGTTTTGATTTAGGCACAGATATAGAGTGGGGGAAATTTTTCACAGTGGATTCAGCTAGACGGGTGTTTTTCGTGAAAGATTGGCGAGGGGGGACCAGAGATTGGAGTTCAGACGAGCATCTGCCATGGAAATAACGATAAAACAAGGACAGGCTCGCAACGTCTCTTCTGTGGGAGAGAGGTTGCAGGGTAGAGAAAAGGGCACCCCCACTAAGCCACGAAGTCTATTTTGTACTCTGTCAAGGCAGGATAGGCTGTTTTTAGCAGCTCCTGCCCAGATATCGCAACAGTATTCCATCCTTGGACGTACTTGGCTTTTATATAGATAGAGAATTGCATCCATAGTGAGATATCTTCTGGAGCGGTAGAAGGATCCCATCATCTTTCCAGCGACCTTGGCAACAGACTTGATGTACGTGTTCCATTTCAGATCAGGAGTAAAGGTCAAACCCAGAAGCTTGTCAAAACACGGGGCCTCACCCAGACGAGAGCCATCCATCACAATTGATGCCAGATGGGGATCAGAGCGTTGATGATGTAAGGATAGCAGTTTGGTTTTGGATGCATTAAAGGTAACCAGCCACATCTTCCCCCACTGAACCACGCGCTCGAGATCAGAGGAGAGAGAATCAGAGAGAACTTTGTCATTTACAGCCTTTGATGTGTTGCCGTAGATGGTCGAGTCATCAGCATAGATGTCAACGAATGATTTAAGTATGTGTTTAGGGAGGTCATTGATGTAGATCAGGAAGAGAGTTGGGCCCAGTATTGACCCCTGAGAGATTCCAGCATTTATATTGCAGGCCTCCGATTTTTGTCCATCTACCACTACTCTTATGAGCCTATCGGAGAGAAATGATTTAATGATTGAGAAAACATTTCCAGTTATACCGTAGCTGGAAATCTTGTGAAGTAGACCCTTATGCCATACCTTGTCGAAGGCCTTTGATATGTCGAGAGCAATTGCCCTAGAAAGGAAGCCTTTTTCAAGAGATTCACTAATCCTGTGGGATATAACCGTCAGCACATCTGCGGTAGATCTTGCAGAGCGGAAACCATATTGTGTGTCACTAAGAAGGTTATTCCTGCTGAGGTGGTTGACTATTTCTCTATTTAATATGGATTCCAGCAACTTACTCATAACACACAGGAGACTTATTGGTCTGTATTGAGAGGGAGATGACTGATCACCTGAATTCTTAAATACAGGGCAAACTGATGAGGTCTTCCAGGGAGTCGGAAAGCACTTCTCCTTAAGGCAGCGCTTAAATAGTTTCGTAAGTATGGGAGCAAGTTCTGGTTGAAGCTTTTTTAACACTATAATTGGGATGCCATCAGGGCCAGTTGCTTTACTGGAATCTAGGTTCTTTATTAGCTTGGAGACCTCATGCACGGATATTTGTATGTTACCTAGCTTGTTCTGTGTTATAGGAGGAAATATGGGGAGTTGATGGCCTTCGTCGCATAGGGTAGAATTAGCTGCAAAGTTCTTTGCAAATAGTTTGGCCTTGTCTGACTCAGTTCAAACACCTGTAAAACAGAAACCACAATTAGTTCAGAGCTGTAATTTGCCACATCACCCATAGAGATATAAATCATTGCACATGCAAAATTTCAGCTAGATCAGACAACTGGAAGTGGGTCAGGGGCAGTTCTTATTGCACGCCCCTCGTATACATACATATACAAATAGATATAAATACACATACACGTACTACTACATATATTAACATACATACATACATACATACATACATACACACACATATGCATATATAGAATGATGGCAGATCAATTATTACATGCTTCCAGCATTTCAGGGCTACACACGTGACAATTTTTCCATCGCCACGGACAATTTTTTATAGACAAATGCCTGAGGAAGTATCTATACAAAGATGATGTTACAGAGTTTTAGCTTTGTACGACAGCTAAGTCTCTCTCTCGGTTCAAAATGTTGAGATCCAGCAACAAGCTTGAACAAGATAGTCAGCAACAAGTCAAATTGCAGACCAACTTAATGCGGGTACTGGTCTCCCGCTTTATGTTTTTTTTTTTTAATATATACTAACTCGACGCCTGGCGTTCCCCTTCGTACAACCCGTTTAAACATGATATTTTAATTTATGCAGAATGCGTATATTATTATAGACTCAATTCTCTATTGAATATCATATATTACAGAGAACAATTTGGCCGATGGAATAAATAACCAAAATAAGGAAATATTAATAATGATAATGTCGTTCATCAAATTGCGTCTGTGTTTGTTTACAATACCACCTCAGCTGATGTTTGTGCTTGACGATGAATGCCCTGGAAAAGTCACTTCTGATTAATGTTTAGTTTTAACATCTGCAGACGAAGAAATGATTTGTAGGGATTTTAAATGGTACCTCTTCTTTTATCGTAAATTGAATTCTATAAATAAGAAAAAGAACACAAGTCCACCTGGGCTTGAACAGGAGATCATGCAACCTGTAGTCGAATGCTCTACCACTGTGCTATATTTCCAGATGCTAGCAGTTCCGTTTTTTGTTTTGTTTTGTTTTGTTCATTTGTTTTTTAGAAGAAATGATTTGTTGGGATTTTATTAACTTCCTTTGCCGGTGTAACGTAAAATATTCTCCTGTAAAAATTATTCTTTTTTATCTATCAGAAAGAAAATCTATTTTTAAGATCAGATTTTTTTGATTTTCGATACTTAACAGATGAATTTCTGCACACAGCATATCTAAGAACACTGCCAGACATATAAATTACCTTTGTGTGCAGTTTGCAAAAGATAGGCTCGGTTGTTTCGTAACCTAAGAAGAAGGAACTCACATGTATAACGATTTTTTTCAATTTGACTCATTTTTGACGTCTTTAAAACTATTTTAAATAGCTAATAGAATGGCCTGTAAAAAATCCAACCATTTGAGGTCCCTAGCACTGCTCTGTGACTTTTAGTTTCGGAGGAGATAGAGTTTGAAAATAACGAAACAGACAGACAGATAGACACACACACACACACACACACACACACACACACACACACACACACACACACACATATATATATATATATATATATATATATATATATATATATATATATATGACAATAGAATGATAAAATAAATCCAAAAGTAAGAGTTAAAATAGAAAATCGGAATACCAATAAGACTCAAAGGATCACCCAATAATTGCGCGAGCTCTTTCAAGAGTGAAAAGTATGTATCCTTCTCAAAATTGATAACATTTGTAATTTGGAGAAATATATGTATATAATAATCAGAGTACAATGAAATCAAATCTACGCAGAAAAAGAACATAAGTCGTTTAGTTTATTGTTAGGTTTGATGGTTCTTTTGTGCTCGAAAATTCTCTTGTCCACGCTGCAGGGACCGATATAGACCTTGTCACAATCTAGACAACGAGTAGAATATATGCTATCTTTGGCAGTAGGTGAAGTTTCGAATCTAGCAGACTTTCGGGTGATATCGATCATAGAAGATGAAGTTCTTTGAGCTATATTAATATCTAGTTTATTTATATTATCTTTTGATTGAGATTTGTTTAAATAAGAGTATTAATGGCGTTAATCAGTATATCAAAATATCTTTATTTTTTTGGTGAATTGTTGTTTTATTTGTAATTTCAGTGAATTAAGGAAGGGTTGTGTGTTAAATACGTAGATTATTGAAAAGTTTTGATAGTATGTTCAATGTATAAAAATTCCTCATTTGGATATTTGTTGCTGTATATTCTTAGTGCTTGGGAGTAGAATCCAAATATAATTCCTGCTTTTATGTTATTATTGTCGTACAAATAAAAATGTCCATAATCATTGGTATCGGTTAGTTTTTGGTGGACTTTATAATTTAATCCAATGTTATTGTTTATGAAGGTCAATAAAGCGTTATATTGTTTTGGTTTTATTTTCGAAAGTTAATTTAATGGTAGTATCTATTGTATTTAGTCTTGCGGTGATGATTTCTATTGTCATTGTTTAGGCAAGAGAATTCATGTATCTTCTATATATTTATAATACGATACTTTTTTAGTAGTTTATAATTGAAGGATGCGGTTTAAAGAAATTCCAACATCAAACAGAATAAGACATACCATAGGAGATTTTTCATGGTCAAATATCTAATTCCAATATAAACTATATAGTGTGTGTGCGCGCGCGCGTGTGTGTGTGTGTGGGCACACGCATGTGCGTATATATTTATATATCTGTATATATATACACATATATATATACATATATATATATATTGTTTTATAAAAATAGTGTTTTCGACTGTCTATTTATAATACAAAAATATAAATTGTTTTTACAATTTTTTATGTATTTTTTTTTTTTTTTTTTTGGCAAAGCTGATTGTCTGGACCGTCCCTCCCGCAAATGTAAACATCTAATATGGGGAGGGGGGCGGTCAACGTGTGGGTGGTCAGTTTGCGTTAAATTTAGTCCATTGCACGTACCCCCTCCTTAATAACAGTTGGGCATAAAGTGGGTGATCACTTTACGTAAAATTAGGAGATGAAAGTAATCTCCACTTTTTTAAATACACATTTCCTCATATCTTAGAAATTACGCGTTAGCAGTAATTGTAAACGTTATTTTTGTTTTAAGCGCCACGGAAAACCTGGGAAAGTGGTAATGTTAAATGATTTTTCTTGATGGTGGAAATATACATCCAGTCCCCCCCCCCGTTAAAAAAAAAACGCCTTCATAAAAAATAAAAAAATACCGATTAACTTGGCTTTAGTTTCAACCTAAATTACGTTGGCTACAGAAAGTTGTGTTTTTACCACTTTTGCTAGACTGCACACACGTTAATTTTGTATTTTATTTTTAACTTGTTTTTAATTTGTGGAGAGGGGGTATATTTTTAAATTAGTGCTACCTTCGCATTTACGCATTCCCTTACTTGCTGTTTTTATATTTCGGCCACTGCAGCCACAGCTCTATGTCTGCAATTGGCCATGGACGGCAGTGGGCACCACCATCACCAACTGTAGTTAAATGTTTTAACGAGGGGGGGTCATGTTTCCACCGAACAACGTTGGTTAATGAACCCTTCTAGTATATATATATATATATATATATATATATATATATATATATATATATATATATATACACGAACATTATTGGCTACATCTGTGCATACATGTGTCTGTTACACATTTAGATAGCTTTATTTGATTTTAAAAGAACAGTAGGCCTGATAACGTTATCTTTCTAAAATAGTTGCGGCAGAAAAATGTATGCACATATGTAGCTAATAATGTTTGTTTGAATAAATATACTATAATTATGCTCTGCGTGTCATTGTGCATTTTTTGACAAACACCGGAGTTTCAGTAGATTTCGTGTATATATATATATATATATATATATATATATATATATATATATATATATATATATATATATATAGTTAGTAATTTATAAAATATATATGGCGATTAAGCTACACTGAATATTCGGCGTTTCACCCACTCTAGGATTCGTCAGGCTTATGCGCGAATTCTGTGGTTGTTTATCGTTTTTATATGGTCCTCTTCTATTGAGGATTTTAGTTAGCCAATCAGCTTTCTAGTATCCACCGCACCCCTTCCTATCAGCAAATGAGCATGCATTTTATCGAACAAAGGATCTGTTTTAAAACTAGTTTAGTGGTTTAAGGCAGACATTTTCTTCTTTTTTTAATATATAAATATACATATGTGTACATACATATATGCACATATATATACATATATATACATACATATATGTGAAATCGTTTATGTATATTCATGTTTATTTAATTTATTTATTTGTTTATTTTCTATTGTTTTTGTTAGTTTTAAAACTCTTTTGTATCGCTATCCTAGAGTAAATTGTATTTTGTGAACACAGTTATTTGCTATTTCTCTTCTACAGTTTAATAGATTTTAGGGTTCTTTAAAGTACAGGATAGCAAATTTTTCATGAGGGCATAATTTACATGGGTCGTCTAAATACCTACACGTGGTAACTTGTCTTATTATTTTCCATTCGACTACCGGCGAATGTCCGCTTTCTTTGAGTTCCCAGTATTTATTCGCTAGTGTTGTTTTTATGCGGTGTTTTTTTTATTATTGAATGTACTTTGCCTACGTAATATTTCTTGTTATTCGGGTTTTCTTTCGCAAATATTGTTGCTTGATAAACTACGCTTTTTGTTAGACATTTATTTTGAACTGGGCAAAGTATGCGGTGTCTACGGTTGCATTTATATTGTTCGTTATTAGTATTTTTATTCATGGTATGGTTGTTCTTGTCCGGGGTTGGTTTGTTATTATTATTATTATTATTATTATTATTATTATTATTATTATTATTATTATTATTGTTGTTGTTGTTGTTTCTGCTAGTGTTTGTTTAATTTTTGTCATGGTGTCTACTTTTTTATTGTTTATTTTCTTGTTGTTTACACTGTTTTTATTTAGTATTTTGTTATTATGTGCTTTAATTATCATCTCTAAATTTTCGCAACAACTGTAGGATAACTTTAAGGTATTTTTATTGAAGATTTTGTGTAAGGGGTTGGTTGCGGGAAAGTGTTTTTCAATAAGGCCTAGAAATTTCTTGCCAAGTTTTGTTTTTAACATTTGATTGTATGGGGCCATATACCAGATTATAGTTCTTTTTCTTCTATTTTTAATTTTATTATAGTTATTGGTGTTTTGTTGCTTACATTTGACATCGATATTTTTGTATCCACTATTTTTTAGGGCTGTTTCGTAGAGATTGGTTGACCTGTTAAATGCATTTTCATCGCTTGAGTTATTACTGAGTCTACTTACGATCGAGTTAGGAATCTGTTTTATAATTGATGGTGGGTGATTGAACTTAGGGTTTACGTAAATTGAAGTAGCGTTATCTTTTAAGTATAGTTCATATGTGTTTTTTATCTAAGTTTAACGTGACGTCCAGGAAGTTTGTTATTTTTATGTTAGCTGATACGTCTGCTTTTAGGCCTAATTTTTTTTTCATTTCCTTGTGTATGATTTTCTTAGTTTTCTCCCTTGACTTTGTTGAAGTTTTTTATTATAGCTAGTCCGTCATCTCTATATAGGCCGATATCCGTAGTATCAAATATGCTTGTGAGGGTATATAGAATGAATAATCCCACAAAATCTGATGCCTCTGCAGAATCCCAGGCACCCATCGCCAAATCAAACGAATTTTTCATTTTAGTTTTTATCCGTTGGTTATTGATATTTATTAGAACTGATTTTCTACATTTTTTAATGATCTTGATTTCTTCCGAGGATATATCAGTGTATGCCTCGGCAAATTCTAGGGCAATGTTAAAAAGCTCTTCTGATATCGAGGGATAAAAGTCTATGATGTCAAACTGTATAAACGTACATTTATCTTTGTTTTCTATATTTTTAAACCAGGTGATTGCTTCGGTAGTATTTTCCCACTGGTTTAGTTCTAGGTCTTGTTTGATTTGTTTATTTACTCTAGAAAGTATAGTTTTGCTAATTCTACCTATTTCTGGTTTAGTTGGTTTTATCAAGCGGATGCTGGGATTATTATTAAAGTCCCATTTGTGGTCTTTAAGCAGAATGTATGCCTCTCTAGGTTTCAATTTGCCAACTTTATCGCTAATTTTTAATTTATCGGTAATTTGTTTACTTTCAGTATTTATTATATTTATGTAGTCGCATTCGTTTGTGTCTAGTTTTTTGTAGTTTTTTTTTTTTTTGTAATGTTTTCTGTGATTAGTTTGTTATATTTTTGCTTATCTATTTTATAAAAGTTTCTGGTTTTATCTGCTTTTACAAAGATTTTATTAGAGTTGTTTATGTTTCTAATGATTTTGTGTAGTTTCCGTTGGAAATTGTTAGGTTGATTGTGGAATTCCAAGTTTTTAATTACGTTTAAAAGGTCATTTTCAAAGTTTATCAAAAGGTCTACCGTTTTCGCATTTTTAAGGGTTTTAAAACCACAGGATTCTTTTTTGTTTACGTTTTCATTTTTAAGGAAGAAATTTGCTCGCCATCGCATTCGGCGTATTAGTTCATCTGTTTTTTGGATTAATTTAATAATATAGCTATGCTTGCTGGGTGTGGGGATGTTTTTTAGCGATGTTTCGAAATTAACTCTTTCCATATCTATTTTTAATGTGGTGAAATAAATTCTTTTGAGAGTGCTCGACTGTTTCAGGAGCTAAGTATAACTACTTCATTTACTCACATAAAATTAATATACGAAAGTATAGATTTATGCGTAAACTTTAAGTATTTACTTCAAAAGTGCTCAATACGTAGGTAGAGCTAGTTAGTAATTTATAAAATTTATATGGCGATTAAAAAATGATAAACAACCATAGAATTTGCGCATAAGCCTGAAGAATCCTAGAGTGGATTAAACGCCGAATATTCAGTGTAGCTTAATCGCCATATATATTTTATAAATTTCTAACTAGCTCTACCTACGTATTGAGCACTTTTGAAGTAAATACTTAAAGTTTACGCATAAATCTATACTTTCGTATATTAATTTTATGTGAGTAAATGAAGTATATATATATATATATATATATATATATATATATATATATATATATATATATACTTCATTTACTCACATAAAATTAATATATATATATATATATATATATATATATATATATATATATAATGGAGCTGATGTCATTCTTAAAGTTACAATTGCATTCTTTAATAAATTTCAACACAATAAATTATTCATTTATTGTTCGTTTCTTTTGTTTGTAATTGTATTATGACAAGCTATCTTTACAATATATGATCTGTAGTCAGAATGTTTTATATTTATTAAGTGTTTTAATAACGATGACTTATAATGGAGGTGTGTAATCGGGAGTATGTGTGCACTGTGTACGTGTGTTCATATGGGAGAGCTAGCTCTGTGTGTGTGTGTGTGTGTGTGTGTGTGTGTGTGTGTGTGTGTGTGTGTGTGTGTGTGTGTGTGCGTGTAGCGTGGGTGTTTCATTTCTCAGTCATGTACTGATTCTCTCCCACGTCTGCGGGTGATACGACGTTGACCGCGATACACGATTAGATCTATAATATCCGTTGATGTCAGATTTGGCATCAATCGTGAATTTGGACGTGAACGTATCATCGAATCCGCGAATGAAAATAGCCATGCACCACAAACACTGAAAAGTGAAAAGAAGAAGAAGAAGAAGAAGAAGAAGAAGAAGAATTGGTTAAATCCTTATATTGACACAAAAATTTCAACTTCGTGCAGCATCTAATGCTCTCTCTCTCTCTTTCTCTCTCTCTCTCTCTCTCTCTCTCTCTCTCTCTCTCTCTCTCTATATATATATATATATATATATATATATATATATATATATATATATATATATATACTAGCAGGACGTTGTTTAGTTTTCTCCCACTACAAGAATTTAAATACCAGGGTCGGAAAGCAATTCAGATGAGGGGCACTGGGCAGCCCCGTTGGCGGCCCCCAGCGAGAGCGCCTCAGGCGATTAGCATTAAAGTAATCCCCTTCTTAAAGAGAGGGGGCAAAACTTGGAAGGATGGACTTCCTAGAATTGCTCACCGCAAAATTAACATATCATTACAGAAATGGCCTAATCATTGTTAAATTTTGAAGGCCGAGGATAAAAATCCTTAGCCAAGCAGGACTATCCCTGATTGAATGCGATAGCCAATGTTCTTTTCCTTGGCTTAAACTCCCTTCAGTCATACCAAATTACTCATAATTATAAGCTCCGACCTTAATTTTCAATTTTTTTATTTCCATTATTTTGAAGTTTTAGATAATAAAAAACGAAGTCAGGAATCTTATTTCATCTTATGCATGGCAGTACCCCTAAACACCTCAAAATTACGATGAAATTACACACACACACACACACACACACACACACACACACACACACACACACACACACACACACATATATATATATATATATATATATATATATATAAGAGCAAACAGTTAATAAAACACGTTAAAAACACTTTGAAAAAGAGTTTAAAAAAACATTTAATCTGAAAAGGGAACACTTGATAAGTGGATAGTCCTTAATTCGCGGAGTTTCCTTCTCATCAGAGGGTAGGAATTAACAAAATGCAGGATCGGATTTTGCATACAAAAGTATTTGATGAAACTACAAGTAAGTCAAAGATCTTACTTGATAACAAAAAGTGGAGCAGAGGGTATATGGTGAAGAAAAGGGTGATTACACGTGAATGGATAGTCTGGTCAAAGGTAAATAATCCAATTACTGTATAATCCAAACATATAACTCCAAGAAAGTTAATTGAGTTTCCATTTGCACAAGTAAAATCCAAGGAAATCACGTAATTAGAAGATGGTCCAAAATAATCCAAAAGGCCGAAATCCATGGAATAATTCACAAATATATACAAAGAAAAGAAAAGGGGAAAATTCCAATAATATTAATAAAAGAAAAATAAGATATGCTTTTCACACGGCTGCCGAGACATAATGTAAATAAGAAAGATCTGGGAAGAAGAAGAGGAATAAAAAATTAAATGGTGATAGAATTAAATAGAAAATAGAAAAGCAAATGTCAACATGACCTAGACAAAAAGGATGTTAAAAGGCGTGAAAAAAACATAGGGCAAAAAATATAGGGCAAAAATAGGTCAGCTAAAATGTACAGGTTATTACTCAAGAAAATATCAGCAAGAGTTGTTAAAAGATACTAAATGGAAAAAATTAATTAATTAATTAAAATAATAATAAATAAAAAATAAAATATAAAATAAAAAACAATTTTTTTAAGGGGAGAGGATGGCCGGTATCTGCAAATTCAGGATAAAGCAAGTAAGTATGTAAGTAAATGCATATAGTAAAATATAGGTAAATACACATTTTATTTTATATATACATATATATATATATATATATATATATATATATATATATATATATATAAGAACAAGAACAAAGAATTAATAAAATATGTTATAACACTTTTAAGAAGAGTCAAAAACATATTTAATTTTCAAAAAAGAGACACAAATTAAGTGGATAGTCCTTAGTCCGCGGAGGTTCGAAAGAAATAATAAATATTGTAAGCTCTATTTCTTATTTTGTTTTATTGAGCTTTTACGTCTGATTAGGATTACTTCATGAATATTAAGCCTTTAATATTTAAAATATACTTAAAGTTTGCTATTTTGGATTATCTTTGTAAACTTAATTGTAATTCTTATTTGATTATATATATATATATATATATATATATATATATATATATATATATATATATATATATATATATATATGTACACATTGTGAGATGACCGTATTTCACACATTCCCCCTCCGTCCACGATGCACCGATGCGATGTATCCATACAAATTCTAATTATAGAAATCAGAAATGGTTTCATCCAAACATGCTTAGCAAAACTTGTGGCTCCACATGATTTTCCTGTCTACAATTTATTTTCATAACAAATCAATCGTTTTTGTTCGGTACAACATAAATACGAACACGCGTATTGCAAACGTAAAATTTATATATATATATATATGTGTGTGTGTCTGTGTGTGTGTGTGTGTGTGTGTATGTGTGTGTGTGCGCGCGTGTGTGTGAGTGTGTGTGTGTAAATATATGTAGTTATATTTTATTATATATATATAACTAGACACACACACACATACACACACATATATATAGAGAGAGAGAGAAAAAGAGAGAAAGAGAAAGAGATAGATAGATATATAGATATTTATATATGTATGTACCGACTTGCAACTAGATGGTCATAAGTTCCATAAATACGAACACGCGTATTGCAAACGTAAAATGTTATATATATATATATATATATATATATATATATATATATATATATATATATATATATGTGTGTGTGTGTGTGTGTGTGTGTGTGTGTGTGTGTAAATATATGTAGTTATATTTTATTATATATATATATATAACTAGACACACACACATACACACACACACATATATATATATAGAGAGAGAGGGAGAAAGAGATAGATAGATAGATAGATATTTATATATGTATGTACCGACTTGCAACTAGATGGTCATAAGTTCCATAAATACGAACACGCGTATTGCAAACGTAAAATTTATATATATATATATATATATATGTGTGTGTGTGTGTGTGTGTGTGTGTGTGTAAATATATGTAGTTATATTTTATTATATATATATATATAACTAGACATGCATATAACTACACACACACACATATATATATATATATATATATATATATATATATATAGAGAGAGAGAGAGAGAGAGAAAGAGAAAGAGATAGATAGATAGATAGATAGATAGATAGATATTTATATATGTATGTACCGACTTGCAACTAGATGGTCATAAGTTCGATTCCTGGGTCGGGATGGATGCGATGCAAGCCGTACTGAAGAAGTGTAATACAGTGAAACAGTGTGTTTGTGGATGATATACTCGCCTATAGAACTCTGTTTCGCTTGACTGCTTTCCTGCTGATGGTCGTCTTCAAGCACATCAAGGGATGGCGATAGGGTAAGACACCAAAATAAACTAGCATTTTTGTAGTAAGGTGGGTGTATCTGAAAATAGTTAGAAACATGACAAAATATTTTTTATGTAAATTAGGTTATTGATAATATTTTTTTTAAACATAGGATGCATAATGTGTAGTACAAACATTTTAAAAAATAAATTGATATTTAGAAAGAAATAATTGTTTCAAGTAATAATTGTGTCAATAATTGTTTTCAAGTTTGTCAATATATATATATATATATATATATATATATATATATATATATATATATATATATATATATATAAGCATGTTGGTTTTCTTGTTTTATGGGCACCAAGTATTGACTTAAGTATTTAGTGTTTATTTTTAAAAATTAAGACGCCGGATGAATAAAATGTTTTACTGCGTTTAAAAATAACTAATGTCTGATTTATGGGCGTTAATTTGGATATTATTTTAAGATGCAACGGAAATAACTAGATTTAAAAAAATAAATTTATATGTATAAACAATCTAAGGTGGATAACCGTTTAAATTTTAGATTTTTTCTAAATTAATTAATATTTAATATATTTGTAATTATTTTTATATTATTTTATATATTTTTTTATCTCAAATAGGGCAAAATATTGTATTGGTGTTGTATATATACGTTTATTTTATTTATTTTTTTCATATATTTTTAATTTTCATATGAAAAAATAATGACGTTATGAAATAAACGTATGAAAAAGAATGATGTTTATGTATATTTCTTAATTTAAAATTGGTAATTCTAATTTTATGTACGAGAGTACATATTTTGTTACTAGTAATATTTATTGATTATTAAAAAAAAATTAAATTAATGGTTAATAAAAGTAATAATTATGATAATATTTATAATATAAATGGTAAATAATAGATGATAAATAATAGTAATCATAATAATAATAATAATATAAATAATAGTAATAATAATAATAATAATAATGGTAAAATTTAATGAGAAAGTAAAGAATTTAATATACAACAGCAGATTAAAAAATACTCACAGACACTACATTCTTCAAAACTCAAATGAGAGGATTGAAATTCCTTACTGGAATTTACACAAATGTTACAACTAACATGGCCGTTCGGAACTACAGACATGAGATCATGGTTTTCACTAAAGATTTTATCCAAGGAATTATCTACAACCACACAATTAATGAACGCAATACAACCTTAACGACATATGGATGATGAATGTGTGTTTTAACTCTCTGGCATCTAGGGCGTCCATCCTTCTCCTGGTTTCAAAGCACATAAAGCACCTGATAATATCTAATGATCACCCATGGGCGCCATTTTATACAACATGACAGCTGAGATAACAAAAGACCGCTCGGCGAATGGAAAAGATATCCAGAAAAATCGGAAAAAAGAATAACTCCGTCGAGTTAAATCAGACATGTTTGAATATATATATATATATATATATATATATATATATATATATATATATATATATATATATATATATATATAATATATATATATATATACGACTACTTCGTTTCATCACATAAATTAATATACGAAAGTATAATTTTATGCTTAAACTTTAAGTATTTACTTCAACAGTGCTCAATACAAAGTAGTAATTTATAAAAATATATATGGCAATGCATATATATATATATATATATATATATATATATATATATATATATATATATATATATATATATATATATATATATATATAGGGCAAACATTTTTAAATAACCCTGTATTTTCGCTTAATAAAATACTTTTTAATTTTCTGAATCTTTCATTTAGTATTTTGGTAAAAAAATCTTCACGCATGTAAGTTATATATATATATATATATATATATATATATATATATATAGAGAGAGAGAGAGAGAGAGAGAGAGAGAGAGAGAGAGAAGAGAGAGAGAGAGAGAGAGAGAAAGAGAGAGAGAGAGGGAGAGGAGAGAGAGAGAGAGAAAGAAAAGATATGTATATATACAGCGAGTTCAAAAAGTCACTGAAGTGTTTTTAACTTAAATAGTTTTTTTATGACATGTTTCTTTAATTTTAACACAAACTAAGTAAGACGTTGTTTTGTTAAAATACAAAATTCAAACAATCTTTATTTATAAAGAAAAATGTCTTTAAATGTTACCCATTTTTATCTTCGCATATTTGTGCTCTTTCCAAAATATTATTCCTGACGGATTGCAGAATCTCTGGATTACGATTTACCCCCCCCTTTATTTCGTACCTGATGTTTTTCTCCCGTTCTTCCAAGGTTTGGGATTGTTAACATAGACTCTTTTTTTAGATATCCCTACAAGAAAAGTCTGGGGAACGTGCTTGCTATTTTACATTGCCATAGCGAGAGATAATGTTGTCGCCAAAATGCCTGAGAAGTTCTATGGTGTCTTTCGCCGTATGTGCCGTTGCCCCATCTGGTTGGAACCATAATTCGGGTCTATTTTTTATTTGTGGTCGCAGGAAGTCTGTAATCATAGTTCAGTATCTTTTTTCAGTAACAATGACAGCATTTCCGTTTTGATCTTTAAAAAAAAAAAAAGGTCCAATAATCTTCTCCTCCATACAGTGCACGTTATGGGATGCAACTGCTTTTGATGAATTGTCGTTGGAGAATTGGAGCTCAAAAATCTATAATTTTGTTTGTTAACGAATCCATTCAAATGAAATGGGCTTCATCTGACATAATCAACTTTTGCAGAAAATTGGGATTATTTCGGACAAGATTTTGCATTGAACTGCATAT
>NC_136493.1:1237500-1405000 GCF_053919585.1 Euprymna scolopes
CCAACATTAAACGTTATTAACCTCTGATTTCTCTAACCGGCATATCGAGCTTCCAATTTTTGTGATTGCTTCTTATTTGGAAACAATGCTTTCACTCTGCACCAAGCACTTACTGTATGTATGTATGTATGTATGTATGTATGTATGTATGTATGTATGAGTATACATGTGCATATAGGAGTATGCATGGGTGTGAGAGAAGAAAGAAAAAGAACAATCCGAATAATTTACTAAATTTTAATATGTTCGAACAAGAATAGAAAAAGTTAAGTAAATGATCAAAAGAATATTCTCCGTTTATTTAGATATTTTATTTCGTTTTATTTATTTTTTCCAACATTAAATGTTTGTATATATCAATTAACGAAATCTACAGGAGCGTTTAAAAAAAATAAATAAACGTGTGCGTGGGGGGGGGGCGTACGTGCAGACAATCCAGACAACCTAGACCCACAATAAATATATAAGTCCAAGCTCTTGGAAAAGACATTCTAATTCGCACCCACTTTGCTTATCATCTACATCTGCTCATCAATCTCCAGCTGTATATGTGAACACGTCCATAAACGTGAGTGCGCGTATCCTGTGTATGTATATGTACGTGAAGAAGCATTTGTGGTAGTGCGCGAGTGTATATACATGTATGTTCACGTATACGAGTGTGTTCGAGGGGTGGCGTGGAAGGACTTGGTTTTGAATAGAGGCCACACAAGTTGCTGACCATTCCAAGTCGAAAATGCCGAAAGGGTCATATTCAGATAGATCTTTACCTTAATGGCTATACCCGTGCCCCTCCTCTCGCTGCTAACTCTGCTCGCTCACTCATGTTTTCTATCATTCACACTGAGGAAGATCGAAGGATCGGTCGAAAATATGTGCTTTTGAAGGAAACATTCTTGTTTTTTTCAAAAGACTTTTTGTATTCCTACACGTCAACACACAGGAAATAAATACAGAAAAGATATAAACATTTATATATTTTTCGTATTGATTTTTTATTCATACATATTTAAATATATATATATATATATATATATATATATATATATATATATATATATATATATATGCAACCAACATTATATATTTACATAGTAAAACTCATTCTATTTTTAGTTCATATGAAAACTTTCAAAATAAATGTTATTGCAGAAACTATCAATCTTCAAACATTTCCCTCAAACTACTTCTGTTTGTAATTCTGAATATCTCTGCTAACCCCGTCATTACTTCCGATTATCTTATATTTTTCTTGGGCGTTGCTCTTAAGTGATGCTGATTCAAGAGAAATGCAGTTGTGGAATGCGCAACTCACTCAAAACTTGCTTCAATCTTGTTAATTGCTATTACCCAACTCTTGCTTTCAGTCATCTTAAATTTCTCCCTGCCAGTTGACTTGAGTTATGCTATTTTTATAAAAGTGCAGTTGATGATTGCGCAACATTTGCTTCATTACAAACTTGCGCGAATCTCGTTAGTTATTACTCACGCCTAACTTTCACTCGTCTTTGATTGTTTGCTAGTACTAGAGTCAAGCGATGTTGCTTCAAGGGAAATGCAGTTGGAGATTGCACAACTAATCAGTATAAACGTCTTCTTATGCAGACATCCATTTCAGAGGGTATCCCTTGTCTCTCGAAACAGACCGGAGAGAGAATGGGGAGATAGAATATCACATCAAATGTCCGTGTATAAAAATATATAATGTCGTATTTACTTATGTAGAATTCATATCTACATGTGTATAATTTATAAATGATGACGTTTGCAGACGTGTGTGTGTGTGTGTGTGTGTGTGTGTGTGTGTGTGTGTGTGTGTGTGTGTGTGTGTGTGTGTGTGTTGCCAAGGTTAATTAAGGTGCAAAGGTTAAATTGTCTTCTGCGATGACTATTAAGCTCCTGGTTTAATTTTATTTCAGGAAGAGACGCACGTTTAACATTACAGCTAAACAAACACAGAACATAACGAAGCTGAAATGAAAAAAACAGATGAAATAACCGTCCGTCCGTCCGCTCGTTCGTCTACCGGTCTATCTGTGGAATTGCTTTATAGCAATTGACATTTCTTTTATAAACCCGACCAATACAGGCATTTAAGACTTATAACAATGTTCTGAAACGAATCGTCTAAATTTAATTTGACAATCACAAAGCCAATGTTGAGCGATAGCGGAAGTAACGAGTGTCGTTCGAGTTTATTTATTTTGCTTTGATATCCAGAATGCTGAATCCGTTGCTAAAAAAGCAATTTTTAAATTGTAAAATTTCTGTTGGATTTCGGGTGCTTGGTATATCAACGGTATTCTGTTATTGTCTCGTGTTTTCTTTTTTCTTTCTTTTTTCTTCTTTTTTTTCTTCTTTTTTAAAAATTTTGGCTTAATTGGCGGGTTTGTATTACTGTACACATAGATTCGAAAAAGTTGTCAAAAAAGAAATATATAACAAATAAATGTTATCAAAGGCAAGGTCAGTTACTTTTCTGCCTAACTGGATATGTTTTTAGTATTTTTATTTGATGTAACATGTTTATTCAGCTCAAAAAACATACGGTGTTTACCGCGCGATGTATTGGAAAATTCAAAATGGCGGCCAACTCTTTCTTTCACACGGTAAGTTTTGGAAAAGGAGTTGAAAATAAAAGAAATATGCCAAATACTGTTTAAAACCCACCGGATATATGTCAGCCTTTGCTACGGTAACATATATTAAGCGAGTTTCTAACAGTATTTTGTCTAATTTTTTATTTATAACTCCTTTTCCCAAACTTACCGTGTCCAGACGCCATTTTAAATTTTCCAATACATCGGTAAACACTGCATGTTTTTCGAGCCGAACGTTACATTAAATAAAAACACTAGAAACTTATCCAGTTAGGAAGAAAAGTAACTTATCTTGCTTTTGATAACATTTATTTGTTATATATTTGTTTGTTTGTTTTTTTGACAACTTTTTCGAATCTATGTGTACAGTAATACAAATCCTAAGTGGCTTTACTTTTCTACCAGAATTCCATTGTTTATCTTAATTACTTTTTTTTTTTTCAGTTTTCTTTCATTTTTCCCCCCATTCTTTCTTATTTTCTGTTTGAATTTTGAGTGGTCAGCACTTTGCAGTTAAGTTCGAAAAAATGGACAGCAACAACAATAACAACAACAACAACAACAACACACGCACACACACACATCACACACACACACACATCACACACATACACACACACACATATCACAATTATGAAGGGAAGACTTTTAAAAATCAATGATTAAAAACGTTTTAAAATAAAGCAAACGGGGTGAAGAGAAGAAGAAAAAAGTGTGAGAGTCAGCTGACCGGTTTCGCTCGCGCTTTCTCAAAGTTATATCAAGGGATTTTTTTTAAAGGTGGGGGTCGGAAATATGTAAAATTTTAAATAAATTTTTATTTTTATGATTTGCTCAAAATCCAAATTTGATGACGAATTTAAAATAATTACTCATACCCATTCAAGAATGGGTACCCTGTGGATGTGATTAGGTCAGTTATGCAAAGGGAAATAGCTGAGTAAAATTCAAACAGTTAATAAATGTCCAATATATCTGCGTTTACTGTGGTTGGGGACAGTGAGAAATTCGCAAAGCAAATAAGTTCAACAGTGCAAAATTGTGATTTCAAATGTGCGTGTTGTGTTCTCTACGAGAACGTTAATGCCAACCTCTCGAAATGATGTTCTACCCCTCCATAATAGTAAAGTAATTTGCAATTTTGATTGTAATTGCAGTGCCAACTATGTGGGTCGAACAACATTGAGATTGGATGGAAGAATCCAACAACATGCACCTACCAAAATCAGAAATGCGACATATCAAACAACAGACCTACTTACCAGCACATACAGGTTTTCAATCACTGACCATCTTATAAAAACCGTCATGTGCAGCGAACTTTACAAGAACTCATTTTCAATCCTGAGTCGTGCTCACTCATTATTCCATTTAAAGGTCTTGTATTGTATATTTATCTAATAAGGGGGAACGTCGTGTGATCGTCTAATGGTAAGTCTATTAAATGATTTGTGTGTGTGTGTGTGTGTGTGTGTGTGTGTGTGTGTGTGTGTGTGTGTGTGTGTGTGTGTGTGTGTGTGTGTGTGTGTGTGTGTGGTACATGTATTTTTGAGACATACCTTCATGCGTCGTGATGCTGGTCCACCTGAATTCATCTCGTGTCTTGGAGGGAGACTGGTACCTGTTTGGGGACGAAGATTTATTCACTCCAAACGATGAATTGGTTTTATAGTTTTTATTCACCTTCCAGATGTCGACGGCAGAAGGATGGAAGTGAATCTCTTGCTTGCGTCGTACACGTCAGCGCCCCCCCCCAGTGAAGGGGAGGGAACGACTGTTAAGCTGTCCGTCGCTTTCTATGTCTCAAACCAATCTCTACGATCGAGCTAACCTGATCACGTGACTCACACGCACATCCGATCAGCTGACCCTCACTACCAGTCAACGTGTCTACAATATAATTTACACACTTCCTTCTCTTTCTCAATCCATTCTCTAACACTTGGAGACTGTGCACGCTTGGATGATAAGGTCTTTTCTCTGTAAACAGAGGGAATTCTCTTGGGTTTGAGTGTGATTAGTCTCTAGGATCTTCGAGTAATATAACGTTGCTTTATTTTAATCGTTTTCACCCATTTTTCCCACACATAACGTAATGCAGTGTTATTTTCGATTTCCCCCTTAAAAAAAAATCGCTCGATACAGCTTTGAGAAAACGAAGGCGAAACCGGTCAGTTGACTTCCCCCTTTATTTTTCTTCTGTTCATCCCGTTTACTTTATTTTAAAACGTTTTAATCATGAATTATAAAGGTCTTCCCTTCATGATTCCGATATTTAAATTCTGTAGCCCCCCCCCGCAAAGAATCATTATATATAAGTAGAACAAAAAATCATTATATATATATATATATATATATATATATATATATATATATATATATATATATATATATAAGCAAGTAGTTAATAAAGCATGTTAAAAACACTTTGAAAAAGAGTTAAAAACATCTAATTTTAAAAAAGAAGCACAAAATAAGTGGATAGTCCTTAATCCGCAGAGTTTCGAAGAAATACTTTCCTTCTCATCAGAGGGTAGGGATTAGCAAAAAAGCAGGATTCGATTTTGCTTGCAAAAGTATTTAATGAAACTACAAGTAAGTCATAGATCTTACTTGGTAAAAAATAGTGAAGCAGAGGGAATAGGGGGAAGAAAAAGGTGATTTCACGTGAATGGTCTGGTGACGGGTAAAATATCCAATAACGGTAAAATCCAAAAAAGTTGATATGACAAAAGACTATATTCCAATATCAAAATGTTGACCATCTTACTGTTTATTTCTTTATGTGCGTTCAAATGCAAAATTATTGACTGCACCTGTAGTGCAGAATTATTCACGTAATTATTATGTCAATTGTTTAATTTCCGCTTTTAACTCATCAGAAGAAAAGGAACTTTACAACTTTAAAAGGAAATGAAGGAATATGGGCATGATTACAACATCCGAAAATTGGAAGAAAAGTTGTAATTATTTTTTTATGCCATATTCTTTTGTCATTTATTGTATATGCTCTGTAGTTACATCGAGCTTCATAAATTAATGAACTGATATAAAGAAAAGATGAAATATAATTGAATAAATATATTTCGCCATATATATGCATATATTATTTCGCTCCTAATGTAATCATCGCTAGACGTCGCATCTCTAATATGTAACCTAGCATCTCTCTTCTAATGAGAAGCATTAGGCTCCGAAATACCTAGATATAAAGAGTTTACTTATTCTAAACCGCCAATTAATGTAATCTTCATATTGAATAAACCATTAGATTTATATGCATTATTATATGTTTTTATTTGTCGTTCTTTTATTCTTTATCGTCTCTCTCTCTCTCTCTCTCTCTCTCTCTCTCTCTATATATATATATATATATATATATATATATATATATATATATATATATATATATATATATATATATATATATATGTAGTCTTTGAAGTTTTTAACCTTTAAAACTGTACAAAAAAATATAATTTTTTATCATTCGTTAGAAAACCATCTAGTCAGTAAGTCATTCAATCACTTGCAATCACTGCATCAGACCGCTCTAGAATTTACTATAGCACTAATTATTTATTTTTTAATATATATATATATATATATATATATATATATATATATATATATATATATATATATATATATATAAGTAATGTGATTGATAATTTAAAATTTAAAAATCAAATTATAATTAAATTAAAAATTCGTTTCATAAGAAGGAACAACAACAAATCAATTATCTGTACGATCGTTTCGGAAAACAATGCTTTTTATTGTGGTATACATCAAGTTACGTATAATAATTACATATAGTTTTTTAATAAGCAAGGTCTCCTCGTCAGCAAATTTTGAAGGGTTTTTATTGAATTTAAAAGACACCATAAATAAACCTAGCATTAAAAGTAAGGCAAATGAATCTGAAAAAATTGAAATAAAAGGTCTGGATTTAAAATTTATAAGAAAATTAATATGGGTTAGAGATAGAAATAAGTAGAGAAAAATATAGATTTGATTTACATTATAAATTTGCTTTAAAAATATATAGAGATATTTACCTTTTAATTTTTCGCTTTTTGAAATCAGGAACTATAATTAAAATACTCATTTAGACGTTTGCTATAGCTTTTTATCTTATTGAATGATGAATTTTAAAAGGGGGGGGGGCGCTCGTGCAATAAATTATTTCCGTTAGCGTATTTTTGATTTAAAGACGCTACGGTTTATATATAGAATGTTGCTTGTGCAATTACATATTTTAAGGGGAGATAATTGTCATGTTTTTTTTACTTTATTTATTTGAAGGGTGTAAGGGAGATAATTAGTCTAACTTAATTTATTAAAATATATATATATATATATATATATATATATATATATATATATATATATATATATATATATATATATATATATATATGACAGGTAAGCTACAAGGGGACGTTCATATTTCATTCCCACAGGAAATAACAGGCATTCAGTCTGATGATTTTCTGCAGGAATGAAAGATGGACGCCTCTGTGTAGCTTAGCTGACATACATATAGTTTCGTACTAAGTTTTACTTGTATATTAAGCACTGTTGAAGTAAATACCCGAAATCCGGACACCAGTCTCTACCAACTCCGACTGTTCAAGCCGATGCTCTAACCATCTGAGCTAACGAACCTGCTACTAAAATTATTTACTCGCTTACATGTTACGCTATTGATAATAGACATGACTGAATTCATTTTTACAGAAGAGTATTGCATTACTCCAAGTGGAAGCCATAAATTATCTTTGGAGTGATTTTTCATAATTTATCTTGGTCTTCATAGTTTCATGAGTGTCTCAAAATGACCAACAACAGAGTTTGTCTTATTTGAATAAGTCGTTCAAGGAGTATTGCTTTCAAGGACTTTGATTTATCTCGAAAATAATACATCCTAATACGAACATCTTTTTGTTGAAATAGTAAAGTTTTTTTTAATATAACAATGATTCTGATTGTTTATAATGATTTTAACGTTTGACAATTTTGTTTATTTGTTGCATCTGTCAAGGAGGTTATGTTTCCGGTTAGGTTTGTTTGTTTGTGTACAGCTAAACATCCACATCGCTTTCCATCCTCTTTGACCTTCCTCGGTTATTTCATCAGTTGATGACGTCATCTTTTTGGGGTGGGGGTAACTTTTATTGATTCCATGTATTCTTATTGTTTTACTTGTGTTACAGTTTCTTTATCTCTGGTTTGCGACTATGACTCATGGATCAGCCTCAGCAATAAAGGATTTTCTATAATATTTTAACATTTTTCATTACTGCAATCGGTTGTATCTTTTTAGCCATTCTTTGATTCCAATTTCTCCTATTCTTTTTTCATGATTTTTTCGGAATTGTTCCTGATACTATTATTGGTGTTATTTTGACTTTCTGCATCGTTCATATTCTTTTCGAATTTCTGTCTAACATTCTATTCCTCTTCACAGTCTCCTTGATATTCACCCTATGGTCTGCTGGACCAGCGAAATCTACGATTTGGCAAAACATTTCTTTCTTAATTATTACGACATCCGGTCTTCTTGCTTGGATTGTTTATCTGATTGTATGTCTATGTCTCATAGGATTTTATGATTTCTGCTTTCAAGTACTGTTGCCGGTTTGTGCTTGTACCATTTATCTGGGTGTTGAAGATGCAGTTGTTTGCATAATTTCCAGCGTACTGTCTTCCCCACTTGATCGTGTCTATTATTATTATTATTATTATTATTATTATTATTATTATTATTATTATTATTATTATTCCACGGACTTCGCAGCGTTGTAGCGTTTTACAATTTTTTTTACTCAAGAGTTGGCTCTTACACCAAAGCTAGTAAGGATAGTCAAAGAGCCAATTAGATCGAAAGCAGCTGGTGTAGGATGTTTGCTAAGTCAAACAGAATTGACTTCTGGAGTACGGTGATGCTGCATCTGATTCCCAGGGAGTTTAGCTGTTTTATAAGATCATCAGGAATTGAGCCAAGTGCACTTATAATTATTGGCACGATAGAAGTTTTCTTATTCTACAAGCTAGAAATCTCCACCCTATTATTATTATTATTATTATTATTATTATTATTATTATTATTATTATTATTATTATTATTAACAACTCACTGGGAGTAGTTACATTGGCCATCATCAAAACTCTCTCTTTAAGAACAACTTGTGGTGTTCCTAGGAGTGAGTGACAACAAGTCTTCCCAGTCTTCCAGTACTCTCCACCTCTTTCGATAACCTTTGCAAAAAAATTTGCATTATCGCAACAGCTGCTTACCATTGATTTCTCGTTGGCGGCGACCATTGGTCTTCACTTGAATTTGGGTGGCAATAAGCCTCCACAAGATCTCAGTCCTCTTTGCACTGAGCCAGCAGAAGTCTGGTTAGTGGTTTTTCTCCTCTGTCTTTCCATCCTCCTTGACCCTCTTCGCTTATTTGCTATGGTGCCGTTTATGGTGACACTTACAAAAAGGGGGGGGGCGGTATCTTACAATGATACCATTTCAGTTTCCGTGATTCCATGTGATGTTCCTTTGTATTTTACATTTGTAGCATTTTCTGCATGTCCAGTTTGTGTGCAGTTTATGCGTGGTGTTAGTCTCTACATTCAAGCGTTTTCTTTAATATTTCTGAAGTTTTCAATATTGAAATCCGTCGTATCTTCTCTGCCATCCTTCTGATTCCAATCTCTCCCATTCTCTTTTCAAAGTTTTTCGGTATTGTTCGTAATTATTATTATTATTAATAATAATATTATTGTTACTATTATTAATATTTATTATTATTATTATTATTATTATTATTATTATTATTATTATTATTATTGGCCCACATGGAGCTTTCACACAAGTCAGCAAACGATCTGATTGGAGACCTGTGGTGTTCTCTGGAAGCTGAGTGACAACAAGTCTCCCCAGACGTCCAGCTATCTCCTCCTCCTTCGATAGCGTTTGCAAATAAATTTGCATCATCGCAACAGCCTTTTACCATTGATTTCTCGCTGACAGTGGCCATTGGTTTATACTGGAATTTGAGTGTCACTCAACCTCCCCAAGATCCTAGTTCTCTTTGCACTTATCCAGCGGAGGTCTGGCCAGTGCTTCCTCCTCGGTCTTTCCATCCTCCTTGACCTTTTTTTTTTACAAGGTAGTCACCACTTATCAAGGCCCAGAAGCCACTCGGGGATAAGGGTTATTGTGTTAGTTTTGGAGATCTGATAAAGTGTCTTACTTAAGGAGACGGTTCATCAGGAATTTGTTCACATTGGACTTGAAGACATCCAGGTTGTAGTCAGGTGGGAAACAGGCAAACGGAACAGAGTTCTACAGGCGTGCACTTCTAAGAAAGAAGCTTTGTTCATGGAATCTACGTTTTGATTTTGGCACAGATAAGGAGTGGGGAAAATTTTTGACAGTGGTTTCAGCTAGGCGGGTGTTTATCATGAAAGATTGGTGAGGTGGTACCAGAGATTGGAGTTCAGACGAACATCTGCCATGGTAGTAACGATAAAACAAACACCTGCTCGCAACGTCTCTCCTGTGGGAGAGAGGTTGCAGGGAAGAGAAAAAGGCATCGCCCACTAGGCCACAAAGTCTATTTTGTACTCTGTCAAGGCAGGATAGGCTGTTTTTAGCAGTTCCTGCCCAGATGTGGCAGCAGTACTCCATCCTTGGACGTACTTGGCTTTATACAGATAGAGAATTGCATCATTAGTGAGATATCTTCTGGAGGGGTAGAAGGATCCTACCATTTTTCTAGCGATCTTGGCAACTGACTTGATGTACGTGTTCCATTTCAGGTCAGGGGTAAAGGTCAAGCCCAGAAGCTTATCAAAACATGGAGCTTCCCCTAGACGAGAGCCACACATATCAATTGATGCCAGATGGGGGATCAGAGCGTTGATGATGTGAAGATAGGAGCTTGATTTTAGATGCATTAAAAGTAACCAGCTACCTCCTCCCCCACTCAAGATCAGAGTAGAGAGAATCTGAGAGAACTTTGTCATTTACGGCCTTTGATTTGTTGCCATAAATGGTCGTGTCATCAGCATAGATGTCAACGAATGATTTAAGTATGTGTTTTGGGAGATCATTGATGTAGATCAGGAACAGAGTTGGGCCTAGGATTGACCCCTGAGGGACTCCAGCATTAATATTGAGGGCCTCGGATTTCTGCCCATGAACTACTACTCTTATAAACCTATCGGAGAGAAATGATTTTATGACCGAGAAAACATTTCCAGTTGTACCGTAGCTGGAAATCTTGTGAAGTAGGCCCTTATGCCATACTCTATTGAAGGCCTTTGATATGTCAAGAGCAATTGCCCTAGTCTTTGTCAAGAGATTCGCTAATCCTATGAGATAGAACAGTTAGCACATCTGCTGTAGATCTGGCAGAACGGCTCTTTGGTATCAATTACTTTTCTATTGGGGAGAATCGTGGTGAAACAATGGAGGGATGCATGATGGGGGTGTAGAACATGTAGATCTGCAGCTTCGGTGATCTACATTCCCTGTAATGCTTCTTCATTATATTGTCTTGCGTTATTCTCCGCATTCAAGGGTTTCCTTAATATTTCAGCCGTTTTCCTTATCGTTAGGCGTATTTTTGCAGCCATTCCTCTGATTCCAATTTCTGCCATTCTTTTTTCCAGGTTTTTCGGAATTGTTCCTAGTGCTCCTACTATTATCGGTACTATTTTGATTTTCTTCATCATCCAAAGCCTTTTTAACTCTCTGCCTAGCTCTGTGTATTTGCTTCGTTTCTCCTTTTCTTTCATACTCACCCTGTGGTCAGCTGGGACAGCAAAGTCTACGATTTTACAGGATTTCTCTTTCTTGTTAATTATTACGACATCTGGTCTTCTTACTTGGATGAGTTTGTCCGACTGTATATCCATGTCCTATAGGATTTTGTGGTTCTCGTTTTCGAGTGTTGTTGCGGGTTTATGCTTGTATCATTTGTCTGTACGCTCAAAATGCAGCCGTTTGCACAATTCTCAGTGCACCGCTCACCCCACTTGGTCATGCCTGTTTTTGTATTCCTTTTGGGCCAGTTTGCTGCATTCACTTACTATATGGTTTATCGTTTCGTCTCTTTGTCCACAGAGTCTGCATTTGCTGTTTTCTTGTGTTTTATCGATTCTTGCTTTGATATGGTTGGTTCTTATCGAGTTATCTTGTGCTGCAGTTATTAGAGATTCAGTTTCTCAGTTTATATGCCCTTTTCGCATCCATGTCCAGGTGTTTTCGTTATTTTCATCTTTTGTCATTCTTATGAATCTTCCGTGGAGTTGTTTCTCTTCCCATTTTTCTTTTCTCGTTTTGTCATTTGTTTCTCTGTTTTCGGTTTTCTTGGTTTTCTCCGTATCTCTCGCTGCCATAATTATCCTTTCAGTGTTTTGCATTATGTATTTTTCTAGTTCTTTTTTGTGTCCTTCACACAGTCTTCTATACAGATCAGTCCTCTCCCGCCGTCTTTCCTTTTCACATAGAGTCTGTCAATATCGTCCTTTGGGTGTAGTGCATTATGCATGGCCATGAGTTTCCTGGTTTTCTGGTTGAGCTGTCTCAGTTCTTCTTTTGTCCACCCTATAAACGGTCCAGAATATCTCACTAGTGACACTGCCCATGTATTTATATCTTTTCTTAGGTTCCTACTATATAATTTAGTTTCCAGGAGTTTTCTTGTCCTCCTGAGGTATTCCTTTCCAATTTTCTCATTCATTTCTGTTGCTCTGATTGTGTCCACTTGCAGAATTCCCAAGTATTTATAGTCGTCTTGTTCCTCTAGTGCCTTCATTTCTATTTGTTTGGTTGGGTAGTTCCATGCCTTCTGTCGTTTCCAGTTTTCCCTTTCTTATAACTAGTAGTGCGCACTTTTCCATTCCAAATTCCATCTGGATATCTTGGCTGAAGATCCTTGTAGTGTTAATTAGTGTCTATAGCTCATTTTCGGTCCTTGCAAAAAGTTTCAGATCGTCCATGTACATCAGGTGGTTCTTTTTTTCCTCTGTATTGAGGAACTTGTATCCGGCTTGGCACTTTCTCAGAATACTATTCAAAGGAATCATGGCTATGATGAACAGTAATGGTGATAATGAGTCTCCTTTGAAGATGCCTCTTTGTATGTTAATTTCTGTTATGTGTTGTCCATCAGCTGTCAGTTCCAGTTATTATTATTATTATTATTATTATTATTATTATTATTATTATTGTTGGTCCCCTGACAAAAGAAGGATGGACCTGCAAATTCACCCTTGTCCGTTCGTCTGTCCACACTTTTCTCAATAACTACATCTTGGAATTTTTTGAAATTTTGCACAAACATCAAACATGATATGAGTAAAAAAAAGTAACAGAACGGATTTTCCAGGAAAACTCCGGTTGCCACCCTAGGGGCGACTTTCGGGTTAAAATGGCTAAAATTGACACTTTTGCGCTTATTTTTTTATTTTTTATTTATTTATTTATTTTTTTTATTCAATTTTCACCCCAAACAAGGCACAGTGCCACTTTGAAGCAGGGGGCTACTATTAAGGACTTAATTAGCGGGGCCATTATGAAGGGAGATGAGTAGAAAGATGTTTGTTAACATTACACTTGAACTTCTGCATATCATTGCAGTTGGGAAAGCAGAATCCCGGAAGGGAGTTCCAAAGACCCGCAGTTCTGGGGAAGAAACTATTGGAGTAAAAGGCTTTCTTGCACCTAGGGATCTCTACTGTAAAAGGATGAGACTTAGTAGCCTGTCGGGTTTGTCGGGGGTAATTACGTCGGGGAGGTACAAGTGTTTGCAGTTCGTCAGAGCATTCACCATTAAAGTATTTGTAGAACAGGCAGAGGGATGCAACATCTCGTCGATGGGACAGAGGCTGAAGCTTAGATGACAGTTCAGGACCTATCAGGTTGGTGACTCTCTTTTGAACCCTGTCCAGGAGCGAGAGACAAGCAGCAGATGCACCAGCCCAGATATGACAACAGTACTTCATACATGGGCAAATGGTGGCCTTATAGAGGCATAGGATACTTTTTTTTTTTAAATTGATGCCTTGGATTTTTATAAAACTTTCTGAAAAGTTGTAACTCGCAGATTTTTATATAATTTTGTTTGTCTATACTTCGTGATAACTCTTGGGTGTGCCTCAGGGGCTCTTTTGGCGCTAATAAAAACACTCCATTTTGGGGACTATTTCACCATATCTGTCCATATTTTCTGTGTATGTCTATTTAGCAGTTTTGCATGATGTTGAATTCAAATTTAAATATGTTAAGGCCTTGGGAACTTTCGGAGTTGAGTGGGGCGGGAGGGGCAAATGATGGACTTAGTCATTTCTTTTTTTTGCATGGTGCAGAACTCAAACTTACATATGTTAAGGCCGAAAACTGCACCATTTGTTCATTTTCACCAGGATTTGACGTCCACTGGGGACTTTTGGGGTTAAATGGGGGGGAGGCAAATGCTGAACTTAGTCATTTTTCATACCTCGTTCACTGTGCACTCACGGGGGACCATGCAGGCTTCACTTGTTGTTATTATTATTATTATTATTATTATTATTATTATTGGATCACATGGAGCTTTCACACAAATCATCAAAGATCTAATTGAAAAACCTGTGGTGTTCCCTGGAAACTGACAACAAGTCTCCCCAGATGTCCAGCACTCTCCACCTCCTTCGATAGCATTTGAAATTAAATTTGCGTCATCGCAACAACCTCTTACCATTGATTTCTCGCTGTAGCGGCCATTGGTCCATAATGGAATTTGAGTGGCACTAAGCCTCCTCAAGCTCCAATTTCTCTTCGCATTTGTCCAGCGGAGGTCTAGTCAGCGCTCTCTCTTCGATCCTTCCATCTTTCTTGACCCTTTTCGGGTCTTTGGTATCACTTTCTTTTTTTTTGGGTGGGGGGGAAGCCGATTAGACAATGGGAGGGGATGCGTGATGGGGGTGTAGAACTTGTAGATATGCAGCTTCAGTGTTCTTCATTATACTGTATACTTGTATTATTCTTCGCATTCAAGGGTCATTATTATTATTATTATTATTATTATAGAATATGGCAGCAGTTGCTGGTATTATAATATCAAGCGAATCACAATGCGCAAACAATTTCAAAGGAATGTATAATACAATGTGATAACTTTCAGGAGTGGAAAAAATGCAAATTTCTCAGCCATGTCCTTCCCAACTAATCTTGTTCACGGTCTCCAATTTCGCGAGTCGAACCACATCTCCCATTTAGATAAGCATAGGTTATTAAGACACATCTAGGCCACACGCATTAATGAAAAAAAAGCATTTGAATAGAATGGTTCACGGTTATCAGATACACCTCAATTATTTATTGGGGAGTGACACATAATTTACAAATAAATGTTGTGTCCTCAAATTCTTACCAAACTCTACACCAGAGGGCGCTAAAAAAATGTGTAGAGCTTATTTACAATTAAACTTATTTTCCAAACAAAAATACAGAACAATATTTTCAAAAGATTCTTTATGGTGTACGTACTCGTCACGGAACGAACATGTTATATTCCAAAAATCACGTAAACTGATCAGGCAGTTCTTTTTAATTAAGAAAATTAAATTTTACGACTAAGCGAGACGTCATAGTTTGACCTATCGAGATCAACGGTTTGTAATGGCTACAATTTCCTATTAAAATCGCTAAAAAAATGATTTTCTATGTATAAAAGAACAACTTGATCATTTTACGTAATTTTTGGAGCATGACATCACTCTGTGATGCATATGTACATCATAATGATTTTTTTTTTTTTTTGCAATTTAATTTTTTAAATAGTCTTCATTCTAAATAAACACCTTTTATTAAAAGAGTAAGTTATAACATTTGTTCATGAACACTAAACGGTTTTGTTTTTCTATCAATAGCATCTGACTGGCCGGATTTGGCACACGAGCCATAGGCCAGTAACCTCTCCGCCATAAAATTAATATATTTTCCAGTGTTTAAGAGTATATTGTTGCTTCTGCTACAGTTGCTTAAGAAACACCCAAGAAAATATCAGTACTTACGTCATCAACGGCGAGTTTCATCATTCATTTCCGAGACTGATGAACGGTAACGAGTTTTACCGAATGGTAAACGAGTTTTGCCGAACGGACTGAATGAACAACTGGTTATTCTTTGGACTATTATTATTATTATTATTATTATTATTATTATTATTATTATTATTATTATTATTATTTGCATGAAGAAATGTGATGAAAGAAACTGTGTTTAGTATATTTTGATAACTGTTTTCCTGTAAGTGTTTGTAAGAAAATTTACTTTGTGTGTGGTTTTCCGATGTATATATAATGCAGACTACAACTACTATTTGTCTTTTTTACGAAAACTGTCATTTTAAACGTGTTTTCATCTTTGTTATGACCGTATTTTAGTCTATTTTTTCAATCGGGGGTTCGAATGTATTGCTTTCATAAAGTGTATAGCTGGTGTCGGAATTTTATTTTTATCGATGTAGTCGCCTTTAGCAGTGCAAAGGAAATGGGGTAGGTCATCATTTTTGGTTAGCCTGTAGCATTCATCTTACCCCCTCCCCTTCTCATGTTGGTTCCGTTGTCTAGCAGTCGTTTGACCCGAAAGGTTTTTCAGCTGGCGAATGTGTGGGTGCGTGCGTCACTCTTTCTCTCCCTTTTTGTCATTTAAGTCCTCACGGACATTCCTTCTCCCCCCCTCTATCTCTCTCTCTCTCTCTCTCTCTCTCTGTCTTTCTTTCTCTCGCCCCCTTCTATTTCTATCCTTTTCGCTCGCGAATGGTTGCCGTGTGTTCTTGTTAGTGATTGGCTGTTCTGGAAACAATCCCAGAAATTCCCCTTCTTGCGCCATTTTTCAAATCAGTTCCGGAAAAGATTTATTGAGAGAAAGACTCTCATTTTCGGGATTCCGTCGTGTTATACGACGTAAATTCATTCAATCACTTCATTAAGGGTAGAGAGCCTTTATTGGAGAGGTTTGAAATTGGTGTTCTGAAATACACCATTCAAAGAAAAAGTGTGGCAGAGCCTGTCACCATTTTTATTTCAAGCTGTTGAACGAGAGACTCGTCAACATTGATTTATTTTCTTCGTCCCCTTTCGAACGAATGAAGAAGTAGCCAGACAAACTTTTTCAGAGAAAAGGAACATCATTTCCGAAGAAGAAGAAGAAGAAGAAGAAGAAGAAGAAGAAGAAGAAGAAACCTGACAACTTTTTCTGAGAAGGGAATTTTCTTTCAGACACTCTATAATTCAAAGAAGAAGAAGAAGAAGAAGAAGAAGAAGAAGAAGAAGAAGAAGAAGAAGAAGAAGAAGAAGAAGAAGAAGAAGAAACCAGATAACTTTTTCTGTGAAAGGGAATTTTATTTCGGACACTCCATACTACGAAGACAGAGATAGATAGATAGATAGATAGATAGATAGATAGAGAGAGGGAGGGAGAGAGAGAGAAAGAGAGAGAGAGAGAGAGAAACTAAAAAACTTTTTAAGGTTTCGTTTGTTTTGAAAAAAAATGGACAGAGTAGGAGAAAGGAAAAAACTTTAAAAGAACTTTGCAACTCAACCTTGCATGTTTTCTTTGTTGAACAAAAAACCTTTTTGTTGAAAGACTGAATTTAAAGACTTAAAAGAAATATTTTCTGTTTTTTGTATGTTCTTTTCTTTCAGCCTTTCTTTCATGTAAGATTTGTTTTCTTGTATTTGTTTTGTTTTGTTTTTTACTTCATATTTTACCTTAAAGGTTTTTTTTTAAACTTAGCTTTGGAAAATAAAAAGCAATAATAATATTTTATTCTCTTTCAATAAAATTCGGATCATTTAAATCACATTCCGGTTCTGTGCCTCATTTGCTCATTTCTTTAGTTTCCTATTTCCGGAAAATTTACTTTACTTGTTTATCTTTTTATCCCCCCCTCCTCTCAATTCGTTACCCCCCCCCCCTCCAAAAAAAAAACGGATTTTGGTAACGATCCCAAAGTTCAGTCATTGGGACTAAATTTGTACTTTTCTTATCCGCAACCCTAATCGCTCTCTTGTTAAGATAACGAGTATGGGTATGTGTGAAAAAATCAGCAGCGGCAATACGATAGCTGACTAGCATATTAGCGATGTGCAAATTAAGTAAGTGAAATGCATTTTAGTTTCACTTTAAAAAAATGCCGAGTCGGACTTTTATTTCTTACTATTCTTTTTTTCTTTGAGACGAAATATCAGAAACGTCTGTGTTCAAGTGATTGAAGTGTAACGACACTGTTAAAGTGTAACGGCCACTTTACACTCTAACCCAAACTCTAAATACTAGCTCTAACTTAACCCTAAATCCTAATGCTAAACCCTAACTAAATCTAACTTTAAACCCTAAATCCTAATCTTAAACCCTAAACCTTAAACCCTGAAGCATTCTAACTAACCATAAACCTAACCCTAATCCAAAAGTTTCGAAAAAGATGGCAACTAAAACAGCTGACCATAAAAAACACACGTTTGTAATGCAATATGCGAAAAAAAATGACATACCAAATGTATTATAAATGTCGACTGGTATGTATATACGGCATAATTCAAGTTAACACACCGGTTCCCGTTAGGTCACCAAAGTTAAGCAACGTTAAGCCTGGTCAGTACTAAAATGAGTGACCATTTGGGAATTGTAAGTGCTCTCGGCATTGTTTCCTGTCGCCCTCGACTGCTTCTTCAAGCAGCACCGATTCAACAGAGGTGTGGTTAGAGATTGCTCAACCCTTGCCTCACAGTTACGCACGCAGCTGCCCTTATAGGGAGTATCCATTGTCTTTCGAGACTGAACGGAAGCATCATCATCTGTATGCACAAATTCAAAATGAAAAATCTTAGAAAAATTACATTTGGAAATTAATGATTTCATAAAAAAAAACGTCATGTTTATTCGAATGATTTTGTTCGTAAGCGAAAACATCACGTTACGGCTGCTTACGTCATGCTACGTCATACCTATGTCATGCCTACGTCGCGTATGTAAATCTCTGGGTGTTTTTAATCAACTCTCAGCTCTTCAACTTGTGCATTTGTCTTTGTTTTTGTAGAAATATAGCATTTATTAAAGGGGATTCTTATATTTGTGCACTAAAGGAACTGGCCGAGAGAGCAAAGGTCGTGTGCGTGTTTTTGCTGTGGACAGCTGCATTAAGTGAGGTTAATCTTGTCGATGCCATTTTTATTATAAATAGCGCATGCGTCATGACCCAACACGAGATTGACGTGAGTGCGAGATTTACAACTAGGAAATTAATACGAAAAGAAACGTTTTTTTTTTTAGCTGCTGCAGTAGTTCGAGCTGGAGACGTGTGTTGATCAGATCGAACGTGGTGAGAGAGGATCTCGGTGTACGTGAAATCAATAGTTATCTGCCTCTCCACGAGGGTAGATTAGGGCACAATGTCAGTTTTTAATGTGGGGAAAATACAGTTCCCCCAAAGGGGCAGTAGATTGAGACAAAAGTAAATATATATATATATTTGAAAAGTAAATGTCTAGAAGAACTTCTCCACTGATCAAGGACAGAATCGATGAATCGTTACACTCGAACAGATACTACACTTTAATTCATATATTTTATTTCGCAAACAAAAAAGTTTAACAAAACAAAATTAGGAACAAGGCAAAAAAAAAAGTGAGGAGGAGGTTATCCATGTCACTGTACCTTAGCCGTGTCTAAGCTATTCCTAACTAGAATTCTTGGTTACCATAATGCCACATTCAGACCAGGGATCATCCCAAATGAAGTCTTTTTTTTTAAATGGCACCGATCGCTTATCACATTTAAACTTTCTGAAAATAAAAATATAAATAATACACTCTTAATTTTAGAATTTTTTCCTTATTATAGCGCACTCTGCTGGAATCCCTTTTTTTAATACAACTATATATATTATATATGTTGGGACAATTAATCGGAATCGAAATCGGGAATCGGAAAAATCGGAGCTTTTTGGGATATTGGAATCGGAAAAATTTGAACCTATTTTCCGATGCCAAAACCGATTCCTTAAATTATCTTTTTTTATTTAATTTCGTTTAAGAAACACCTTCTACTGTTTGTAGTAATGATAAAATAATAAATATTTATTTATTCAAACTTTCAGTAAGACTAAAATCTCTAGATCACCCCATCACAAATGTATTTTTACTTTTGAGAAAACATAGGCACATTTAAGATGTGTTTTTACAGTAATCGGGACAAAATATAACTTTTATATTTAAATATTAAGAGATTTATAAAGAATCGGAATCAGAATCAGTAATTGTATCGGAATCGGGGAAAAAATTGGAATTCTCCCATCATTAATATATATATATATATATATATATATATATATATATATATATATATATATAATTATAAGAGCAAACAGTTAATAAAACATGTTAAAAATACTTTGAAAACATATTTAATCTGAAAAGAAAACACTTGATAAGTGGATAGTCCTTAATCCGCGGAGTTTCGAAGAAATACTTTCCTTCTCATCAGAGGGTAGGAATTAGCAAAATGCGGGATTGGATTTTGCATACAAAAGTATTTGATGAAACTACAAGTAAGTCAAAGATCTCACTTGATAACAAAAAGTGAAGCAGAGGGAACATGGTGAAGAAAAAGGTGAATGGATAATCTAGTGAAAGGTAAATAATCCAATGACGGTAAAATCCAAAAAATATAAATCCAAGAAAGTTAATTGAGTTTCCATTTGCACAAGTAAAATCCAAGGAAATCACGTAATTGGAAGATGGTCCAAAATAATTCAAAAGACCGAAATCCATGGAATAATTCACAAATATGTACAAAGAAAAGAAAAGGGAAAAATTCCAATAATATTAATAAAAGAAAAATAAGATATGCTTTTCACACGACTGCCGAGACATAAATATAAATAAGAAGGACCAGGGAAGAAGAAGAGGAAGAAAAGGAAAAAAATTAAATGGTGATAGATTTAAATATAAGATATTATTCCTGATATTCATAAATGACCTCCCTGATAAAAGTTTTTTCTGAGATGGGTATATTTGCTGATGACACCACTCTCTATAACAGGCACGAGGGGAAAACAAATGGCAGAAACACTAGAGGATGACCTCCAATCTGTAGTGGAATGGGGACAAAAATGGATGGTCACATTCAATGCTGCTAAGACTAAGCTTGGTTCCTTCAATAATTACAAGAAACCTTCTCTACCACCAATAGCAATGGCTAAAAACACATTAAGTACACACATTAAGTACTTCCTTTAAACTCATCGGCCTAACGATTACAGGGAACATGAAATGGAATAGATACATTGAGAGCATTGCCAAGGCTGCTGCGAAGAAGGTGGTCTCTCTCTCTCTCTCTCTCTCTCTCTCTCTCTCTCTCTCTCTCTCTCTCTCTCTACCATGCTAGAAAACTACTTACGCTTGAAAGTATCCTGTACCTGTACAGGGTGACCCCCCCCCCCAAAAAAAAGGCAAAAGCTAAATGGAGACCATCTAAAACATATGCTGTAGAACGGAGAAAAAAAGACCAAAACATCCTAGTGTTTTGATGTAATGTTTTGAATATAATAAACTAGTTATGACCAAAGTTTCATTTCATTCGGAAAAATACTAAGAAACGGGGCCTAATTAGAGTTAGGGCCCGTTTTTTTTGGGGGGGGGGGTATCCTGTATAAGGACACTATTCGCCCATGTATGGAATACTGTTGTCATATTTGAGTTGGTTCATCTGCTGCTTGTCTCTCACACCTGGACAGGGTTCAAAAGAGAGTCACCAACCTGATAGGTCCTGAGCTGTCATCTAGGCTTCAATCTCTGTCCCACCGACGAAATGTTGCATCCCTCTGCCTTTTCTGCAAGTACTTTAATGGTGAATGCTTTGACGAACTACAATCACTTGTATCCCCTCGACGTGACTACCCCCGACAAACAGCTAACTCCCACCCCTTCACAGTAGATATCCTTAGGTGTATGAAAGCTTTTTACTCCAATGGTTTCTTCCTTAGAACTGCTAGATTTTGGAACTCCCTTCCGGGATTCTGCTTTCCCAACTGTACTAACATGCAGAAGTTCAAGTGTAATGTGAACAAATATCTTGCTAATCATCAACGTTCATAATGCCCCTGCAACTTTCATAACTGCAACTTCATAATGCCCCGATAGTAGCCCTCTACTTTAAAGTGGCACTGTGCCTTGTTTGGGGTGAAAATTGATTATATATATACTTCAAAACAAAAACCACTTATATATATAAGTGGTTTTTGTTTTGATTTTTTGAACGATAGTAATGTTTATGACTCCGCCTCGAAAGTTGCCCTTTTTTATTTGGACGTATTATTTATATATTTATTTATTTTTTTTTTTAAGTAATCTACGGACACGCGCGTTTCAGAGCCCTACTCCTCTTCAGCGTAGCTTGACTGTTGGTAGGATTCGAACCTTGGACCTTATGTATTTCAGCCCAGCGCCCTAATCCACTGCGCTATGTTCCCATAGATAATTCACTGCTTCGTTTTTATCGTTATCTGTTTAAGTGGTTTTTGTTTTGATTTTTTGAACGATAATAATGTTTATGGCTCCGCCTCGGAGAACCGGTGTTTTTCTTAGAAAGTCGCCCTTTTTTATTTGGACGTATTATTTATTATTTATTTATTTATTTTTTTTTTTTTTAAACAGTAATCTACGGACACGTGTGTTTCGGAGCCCTACTCCTCTTCAGCGTAGCTTGACTGTTGGTAGGATTCGAACCTTGGACCTTATGTGTATATATATATATATATATATATATATATATATATATATATATATATATATATATATATATATTCCCTTACTCTTTTTATGCTTTTATGAAATTTTGCTTTGTTTTATTTTATATTTTATATTAAATGCTATTAATCATATTTTTATCCCTTTTAACAAACAATATCCACTTTTCATTTTAATTTCCATCAATTGCGAACAAAACGACCAATGGTTAACATTATTCGTTCGTAAACAATTTTTTCCAATAAAAAACAGTAAATTTATTTTCACTCATCAACTAAAAAAAACTTGGCAAAACCGATTTCAAATCTATTTTTTTTTTACTGTAGAAATGAGAACAAATGCAAGAACTATTTTCTGATTAACAAATTTACGTGAAAGAAAACAGAAAATAATATGGCGTACACAACAAGTCATTTTCTTTAAAAGCTTTACCAACAAAGACTGATATTGAACTGCTTTCCATATATTTTCCCTTAGTTACATTTAACTACAAATTCTTACGAAAACTACAACTTTATACAACATAAATAAATGTTTTGTTTGCCTTGGGATTTTTATCTGTGAGAAATATCTCTCATAGCCTGAAGGGGGCCCGATGTCAGAAATAAGGCAATGAACAGAAACTTACCGATGGCCGTTGTCGGGTCGTTTTATTTTGCTGGCACGGGCTGAGTAGTCCTTAATCCCTTGTTGAGATTAATTTGGTATAGTTCATATTTAGACCCTGGGAGACTTAGATGTTTCTGTCAATCCTGTTGTGAATTACGACTACCAGAACCATTAGTCCGGTGTCTTCCTTTTTTTCTTCTCGACAGTTCCCACCCGGGAAAATCCTTATCCTGTTTTTTTTTTACTTTTCCCGCTGAAGAAAAAGGGGGTCAGGTGGGGAGGCCCTTAGTGACCAATCACCGACCTTGTCTCATTATGGTCAAGACCAATCAGTGGTCCTGTATCATCGTGTTATTTCTGACATATCCGCCGCCGCGAAAATCAACAGAAATTAGACCATTCCAGTAATGATCCAATCCCTGTTGATTTTGCAATGGGAGTTTAGTTCTGTGCAGTTCTAGGAGGTCCACTCACCCAAGTCTTGCCTTCTCTCTTTGAGAAGAGGTTAGTTCATTGTTAATCGCCTGAGGTGCCCTTACCAGGGAACACCGACGAGGCTGACCAGGCAGGTCAGAGTGCTCCTCCTTGAGGGCGCTGACTTCTTCATCTCACTTTCCGACCCTAGTGTATAAGTTCTTGCAGTGGGAGAGAACTAAACAACTGTTTCCATTGAGTTCGTATTTATCGATTTTCTCTCTTCAAACATTATTTTATACATTACTTATTCGTATTAATTTGACAGTCGTTAGACTTTCTCTTTGTCTTTGTGATTTCTAAATCTGGTAACCAAGTTGCAGACGTATTGACCTGCGATACACACCAATATCCTAACAACACCAAGGATTGAAGATGAACATTATTTCTTTAAGTATGATATAAGAGACATGGAGATGCAAAATAAAATAAACACTTCCGGTTGAGAAGCAGACAAGCAAACATGTTGATAAAGAGACAGTTGGAATATAGTTACACAAAGAGAAAGACTGAAAGAGACAGACTTTTCCAAAACTGCCCCCCCCCCTGTGGAACACTGTTCTGCTGTCCTGCTTCCCGGTTGAATACAACACAGTCGCCTTCAAATCCAATGTAAACAAGTTCTTGTTGAGCCGTCCCCATAAATAATCAAATTTTACACAATTAACGATTACTACACTACCATCTTACATTCATTAACCTTTATCCTCGAGTCGCATTCGGGCCTTGATAAGTAGTGACTCACAAGTAAAAAAAATGGTAGATTCATGTCACGTATATTAGATTGCTAAAGAAGGTTGCGATTACAGATTATCTTTACTATAATATAAAAGTCACTTTGTGTGTTTGTGTGTTTGCGTGTTTGCGTGAGTGCGTGACTTCCTCATAAGTTCCGAAACGGCTGAGCCTATCTTTTTCAAATTTCACACAAAGCTAAATTATATGTATGGCAGTGTTTTTAAATATGTTTTGTACAGAAATCCATTCGATTAGTATCGAAAATCGAAAAAAATCCGATCTTCAAAAATAGTTATTCTTCTTTTATAGATAAAATAGAATTTTTACAGCGGAATATTTTACGTTACACCGTGTAACCTTGGCCGGTGTAACGTAAACTATTCTTCTTTTTATCTATAAGAGAAGAAATTTCAAATCGTCAATCCCAAATATCAGCTGACGAGATATTGTAAACAAACACAAACGGAATTCGATGAACGGCATTATCATTATTATTTTTAATTTTTTTTTAACGAATTAGTCTACCGGGCAAATTATTCCTCGTAAAATATAATAATCAATGGAGGACTGATTCTACGATCATGCACGCACAATCTGCGTAAATTAAAATATCATGTTTAAGCGTATTGTACGACCAAGTAACATAAAATACGATCAATAAACGTGATGAAAATTAGAATCAACTGAGATTTTCGATGCTCAGAAAGGGGGGAAAATTACGTCAAGCAGAAACGAAAGTTTACACAGTGTAGATGAAGAATGTCTCATCTGAAAAGATATCAAGTTAGGGTTTGATTATTTCTCTCCAACTACAAGAACTTAGACACCAGGGTCGAAAAGTGTGATTGAGAAGTCAGCACCTCCGAGTAGGGACACTCTGACCTGCAAAAACTGGGCAGCCCGTCAGCATTCCCCGGTAAGGGCATCTTAGGCGACTAGTAATAAACTTACCCTTGAGAGAAGGCAAGGCCTAGGAGGGTTGACCTCCTAAAACTGCACAGAACTAAACTCCCACCGCAATATCGACAAGGACCGATCGTTATATGAATGGTCTAATCTCTGCTTATTTTGGGGGTCTAGGATAAAAATCTGTAGCCGATAGATATCAAGCAAGGGCAAAATTCGAAATATTTTTTTTAAATGTCTTCAAACTTAATCATCTGAGGTATTTGAGATAATAGCATTTTGGTCTTGTTTTTGTTTTGTTTTTAGAAATTGTTTTATTATTATTGTTTTTAAATATTTACTCAAAAATATATTTCTTTCTGGACGAATGTTAAAAAGTAATATTTTTGCATTTTTGACTTTTTTAAAAATTAATAACAGTGTCTTTTATATCCAAATCGCATGGTTATTTCTTTTATATTACTTCTTTTTGAACACGTATCCTCTTACCCGGACTGCTTCTTAAGAGTTTTTTTTATATATGTTTCTTATTTATGTGTGAATGCAGACACCACAATATTATAAGCATGCCATAATTAAAATACTCTTCTCTCCTTCACACACACACACACACACACACACACACACACACACACACACACACACACACACACACACACTCTCTCTCTCTCTCTCTCTCTCTCTCTCTCTCACACACACACATATTAATATATTATATAGTAACGTTACATTCTTTTAAAAAATGAAGTTAAAAATACGGAAAAAAACTGAGACATATTCATGCGAGTATTATGCTTTTTAAATAGTTTACTTCTTGTAAGTAAAAAAATACTCGAGCTAAGATCAAAACCAGTGAGTGAAGTACGATAACCATCAGGCCAGCTTGCCACGGTCTTTAAAAGTATTTTTAAACTTACTTAAGGAAGATGTAATGTGAACGATTCGCGCATGCGCAGTTGTGAAACAGTTGACAAACAGATAAAAATCTGATGACTCACCAAATACGATTTTTTCAATTCGAACCCTTAACAGCCTTTATTTCCGGATAAAGACCAATTTAAAAAATTTTCACATGACTGAATATTCGATATACCATTTTTCAAGTTTGTCAATAAAAGAATTCGTTGAGTACATAGGTTGAGAGTTGTCCTAACACGCACACACACACACACACACACTGAACGCCTGTGGAACTCTGTTCCGTCTGCCTGCTTCCCTCCAGACTACAACTTGGATGTCTTCAAGTCCAACGTTAACAAATTCCTAATGAACCGCCCCCTTAAGTAAACATTTCAGCAAATCTCCTCACTAACGTAATGTACTTGCAATAACCCTTATCCCTGAGTGGCTTCCGGGCCTTCATAAGTGGTGATCACTGTGTAAAAAAAAAAAAAAGAAAACACACACACACACACATTCTTACCTTTATGAATATAGTAGAAGAACGGAAATAATCTGAGACATGTGCATGCGAGTAGTATGTTTTTTAACAGTTCACTTCTTGTAAATAAAAAAGAAAATACTCCAGCTGAGATCGTAACCAAAACCTAAAAACAGTGAGTCAAGTACGATAACCATTAGACCAGCGTGACATGATCTTCAAAAAGGTGTTTTCAAACTATTTATTCTTAACATAAGTAATCTGTAATGTAAACTATTCACACATGCACATTCGTGAAACAATTAGCAAACAAATAAAAAGCAGATAACTCCTAAGTACCAATTTTTAATTTTGATCGATTTCAGCTTTTTTTTTCCAGATGAAAACCGATTTTAAAGCTTTCCACATGAATGAATACCTTGTATACCAAATTTCAAGTCAGTAAATAAAAATTATTTAAGTTGAGTGTCCTTCACACACACACACACACACACACACACACACACACGAGTGCACATTCTCACTTTTATAGATATATACATAACTAGGCATGTTTATATGTTTATATATTTGTATTTACAGAGTTCACTTTTAAACTACTGAACCGATCATTAAAATATTGGAATACATATGGTTTGTGATGTATACTATATTTAGCCTAATTTTAGTTCATGCAAAGTGGCTACAAACCTCTGATGTTTTGTGAAGTTTTTCCAGATCGGGAAAGCAGTCAGTTTACTGGAGTTCGGGCTTGGCTCGTCATTTTTACGTCCATGGAATCTAATACATGCATTTTAGAAGATGTAGAACCCCAGAGATATGTTTGTAAACTCCGAGATGCGGGATACAAAATAAAGTTGTATAAAATATAATCTGAGTGTAATAATGTTTCCTTCAAGTGGAGATATCTTTCTTTTCAGAAATTTCAAGTCAAACATAAACCGCTAAGAGAAAAGGAACAGTGGGAAATGGTATGTTTCTCTTTTTCTATGCCACACAGAGAGGATTTTCTATATATACGTGTTAAAGTACTGTCTCTAAAATGTTTGTCCGACAGTTTTTTTTTGTTTTGTTTTTTCAAAGTAACCAGATATATAAAAATGTAACAAAATTAATCACTGATTCATTTATGATTCATGTTTTTGCAAGAAGCATTCTCGAAATTTAATGCGTTTGCAATTGTGTCAAATAATGGAACATAGCTTACATCTAAAGCGTTAAAAAATGTTCAAACGTTTTTGCTGTGGAGAATTAAAGTAGATCCCTGTGACCCAAGAAATAACGGGAAGACGGAATCTGTGGTGACTTTAACGTCCACAACGTGGAATGGAGACGTCATGACAGAACCTCCCCCCTCATCATCTGTCTTGTTTGAGTGGGTCAGCTATTCCACATAGTGGCCTGAAAGATTTTGTAATGGAAATTGCGCCCGACAGTGCGTGAAACCACTTGACGTAAGAAGCTAACAAGAACAAAAGATGCTTATCAAAAAGACGGGCAATTTTTATTGACTTCGTCTTGAAAAGATTAAGGCTATAGATAAAACAGTCAGCAAGAAGGGAGTTCCAAAAGCATACAGTTCTTGGAAAAAAGCTACTGGAATAGGAAGCTGTATTACAATGAGGCATCAAAACGGCGAATTGATGGAGACACTAGTTTAACGAATAAAACGAGCTGGAACACATGACATAAAAAGAAAAAATGGAAAAGATTGAGACTAGCAACATCATGTCTGTGAGAGAGAAGTTGCAGAGAAGGATGGGTGAGGCCAATTTAATTGCAGATACATTTCTGCACCCTATTAATAACCCTCAAATAGAACAGATATTCATCAGTCCAAGTACAACAACAATACTCCATATATGGTCTCATTGTAAATTTGTAGAAAATTGCCGCAGGTGTGAGAAAATGTTTCGAGCGATAGAAAGAAATAATTTTACGAGAAGCATAAAGATTAGTAGAAAGATTCCGGAAGCTGTAAAAAAAAGATATATAATCGAAACCCTGATACCATTTCTATACATGCATCTGGGATGTTTTCCGCAGAACATATGTTGTAAGAAAGACAAGATTAGTCTTTGAATTCGATTTCACCGTGTATCAAACAGTGAGAGGAACTTTATATCGATTTCAAAAATAGAAAAAATTCTATCATTGTAAAATGTTTTAATAGTAATCCAACTCCACAAAACTGACATTTTTTCTAAGACCATAACTTCAGTTGTGCACATTTTTATAATATGCCTTTCATTGCTTGCAGGAATTAGCATCATCACTCCGTATCCTAAGATAAAACAAAAAAACTTCTGTTGCTATATCTTAATTTTGTCTGTGACGATGGCGATTAAAAACAGAAAAAAAAGAAAAGAAAGGGAAATACAAAGACGTCGCGACTATATAAGTTAACTACCTAGAACGTTTAAGAATTTTAGAGATGAGGGTTGATAATTTATATTAGTGGATGCTTCAAACTCTGGAATCTTTTTTCGCAAGGGCGCGTTATGTAACAGATAAAGTACTAAGTAAAATCTAATTCTAAGCGACACTACTCTGGAGGTTGAAGGTTCAATCCTCAGTTACATTATGAAACGATAAAATTGTCGACTTAGAAAAGACGACATGATTCCATTTTCTTTTCATGAAAACCGATTTATTCTTTTCGTTGCAGACAATCTACTAGTTGGCTAATTGTTTACAAATGCCCAGAGCGATAGGAGCCTTCTATCATGTTTGAAAGTGACACAGTGTTCAACGAGCGAGATCGGAGATGCGCCACTGCACAGTTCATGCTCTTTACCGATTCAAGGTATGATAACAGGATCATTGTCAGAATCCTCAAGATGCAAATCCGAACGGTCCAACGCTTGAGGGCACAGTTCAACGCATCGGATGACCCACGGTTATGATCTTTGGTGTGGTTTCAAATGAGGGCCACATCATGCCATATCAAATCTTCAAAGTCGGCTTGAAAATCAGCACCAAAGAGTACCCAGATGTGTTGAAGAGCTCCCGCCGGCGCTTGTGTGAAAGGCACGCTCCCAGTTCCGGACCCGTATCGAGGCGGTGATTCAGGCTGAAAGTAGCTACATTAAATAGATGTCAGCTCTACTACATAATCAAGTTACCTGAATTGATTTTTATAATAAAAGTTTTAAAAGAAAGCTGTAGTGTTTTTTTCAATGTGTAATCTCCAGCGTAACGGATTTTTTTATATAGTCTTGCAAGTATAAATAAAAATGTTACACCAGGAAAACAGAAAAATAATTAAATTTAAAAAATGATAAAATTATCTAAACGTTCACGATAGGATGTACGGATGCACAAATGAAAAAAAAAGAAAAATAGTGGAATTTGCACCTCCTCCCTCCATCCAACGACCCATTATTTTCAGATAGCCTTTGGACTTTCTGACATTTTAACCTACCGTAGAACCAATACACGACAACTTTCCTTTGGTTTTCGTTGTCTCGCTTTTTTGTCTCAATTGAGACAAAAATGCCTTGGTCAAGAATGATTTCTGGTTACCTTTGTATTTTCTAAGAGTTTCATTTTTTTTCCACGTCTATATACATGCACTTTATAAACAATTAGTATTAATTGTTGGTGTGGTGTTTGGTAGAATTATTAATCACCATAATACCACATTTACTCCAAGGGGCGTCCTACTAACATTTCCCGAATAGTTTTAAAAAGTTTATTGAAAATAAATGATGTCTACATATGATAATTCAATTGGTAGATGGAGTGAGGGAGAAAACAAAGAATAATTGAAAAAAAAAAAAAAGAACAATTTTGCTCATAGCCAAACGAACAAGCTGGGATTGACCTCATGACTGGACGTGAGGACTGACTAACAGGGCATGGGTGATTCATTAACGCTGTTTTTTTTTTTTTTTTTTTTTTTTTTTTCGAAAATAAATAGCTGATTCTTCTAAAAGATTATTGCTGATAAACGTATCAATTTTATGGCGCCGTAGTAAGAGTGGGGGGTGATTTATTTAAAGAGAAAAGAACAATGGTTTCTTTTCTTATAAAGTTGCCATTGAGTAGACGAACTTAACACAATTGCGGACGCGTTTTTTTATTTTATTTTATTTTTTTTTTTTTATGTCCAATTACTCGCAAACAGCGGATATACACAGACGTTCCACTATTTATAAATGTGTAAGTAACGGATTTTAAGAGCTTCGTACAAAACAAAGCTATCCAGCTTTTCCTTTTCACCGGACAATAGCCAGAGAAATTATCTCATTCAGCCATCCACGTTCTGTATTTTCTTGACTTCACAAAAGCACCTCCCCCCCTCTCACCGACAAATGCCACAGATAAATCCAATTGTTCTCCAACCGAAATGTTAACAGATATTAGATCAAAAAAAAAAGTAAATCAATATTGTATGACTTTTTTTACCTGATCGATTCTGTTATTGGTATTGGTTTCCTCAATTCTTTCTAGATTCAAGTACTTACAGAAGGGACCAAGTCAAGGTTGCCAACATCCACCAGTAAAATTGGTACTAGAGAATCGAGATGTTTTGAAATTGGCACACCAAGGTCTTTAGTCTTTATCAACATCACCATAGGTACTGAATGATATATATATATATATATATATATATATATATATATATATATATATATATATATATATATATATATCTTTATATATATATATATATATATATATATATATATATATATATATATATATATATATATATATATATATATATAAAAGCATTTCATCCAAGACATGAAAATTGTTAAACAAAATGTTTTTACTATAGGCTTTAAAAATAAAGGTACAAGATTCAATTTGAAATTTATTTATCTTCAGAGTGCACTTTTATAAATTTTACAAAGTAAGGTATAAAAATTTAATTTAAATTGAATTTAAAAAAATTACCTTTCTCCTCACACCACAGCACATTTTTGCAACCCCTCTTTGTAATACAGGTCTGAATAATGAGAAAATCTGAATTTTTGTTAACAAAAACTTTAAAATAACTTTTCTAGATTAAATTATTTTAAAATTCTTTCAGAATAGAAAATCTTTAAAATTTAATAAGGAACATATTTTATATAGGTTTCATTAATTCAGTACATAACGAGAAAAATAGAGATGAAAAGTTCAAAAGGACTGTATAACTGGTTACTGTCAATAGTAGTCCTCGCCAGCGAAAGTCTTTGTTATAGTTATTCTATTATTATCATTATTTAAAACATTTTGTGTCCTGCTCTTTCGCGCGAGGACTAATATATATATATATATATATATATATATATATATATATATATATATATATATATATATATATATATATATATATATATATATAATTCTTGGTTCGTTCGTTATTAGTAGTCTAAATAACCACTGGACGGATGGCTTCCACATTTTGGTATAATATGTTTACTGTACCCATGCGTGTTTTTATATACCTTTTTTTTTAGTTATAACGTTATACTTCAATTTTGTTATAAATAGGTGGTTTTCTTTGTACCGATGAGACATTTTTTTTATTTGAGGACGTATCACCGCTTGCTGTCACGTGACATCACTAAAAGGATCTTTTGTTCTCACAACATTACAGGCCGTGCTGGTCTCGTTTAATGTAAACAGAATGTGTTTATTTTTGCTTTTTTTATATATAAATTAAGCATCGTAATTTGTAACAATAAAAAATAATTTTTACAGGAACATTATAAAAAAAAGCCCCTAACGTTCGTATTAATGAATTTGATATAACTCGAAGCAAAATGAATTTCTCGCACTACCGATGCTATTTTTAGCACAAACAAGGTGTTTTCTTTTTTTATTTAATTCAATATCTTAGGACTTTACTTTATTAATTATCTTTGAAAACTAATATTTATCTCTAAAAGGATTTTTACAATGAATTTATTTAACTTCAAAATTTAGCTGAATTGGTAAGATCGCCATAAAAACATTTTTCATAACTTTTTTTTTACGTCTACAAATATTTTTTTTCCTTTTGGGAAATTAAGTTTAGTCCTTAATCTTTCAAATACAATCAAAATGTCGGAAACCTACAAAAAACTTACCTAAACAATGGATATTAGCAGCAAATCTACCATTGTGGATCATTTTTTTTTTACTATCCAGGAAATTAAAGATTCAATTAGATTCCTATTTCAGTCACCTAAATTATTTAGTGTGGAATGAGTTCAGGAATTCATATCCAAACCTAAATATTATTTTTACTTAAAAATAACAACATTAATACGCTAAGTTAGGTAAAATTTGCATTGAATGCTCTGCTTTATGGTTGTTGTAAAAATGGAACGGAAATTTAAATTTCGTTCCCTTTTAAATTCGTCATGTCAACTTTTATAAGTTTTCGGGTATGCTGACAAGGTTAGGGGTGTCTATTTCGAAAGCCGTTCTTAACATGTGGAGGTTTGTGGTGTCTATTCCGAGAGCCGTTCTTAACATGGGTAGATTGGAGTGTTTATTCGTTGTAAACGTACCCGACAACCTATAAATGTCGACATTTCCAATGTGAACGGTAAGTTGGACTTATGTAAAAAATAACAAAATGGTATACCAAACTGACTTTTTTCGTTTAAAAATGGGATTATTTCCCTTTCGTTAATAACTTTTTTTTTTTTTTTAATATTTTGTGTTTTGTATATATAAAGTACAATTGTTGAATGTTATTCTTTGGGTTATATTTGTTTGGGGAGGGGAATAATTTAAGAAAAAAAAAGATTAAAACGGAGTGAAATTTAAGTTTCCGTTCCATTTTTACAACAACCGTGCCAATAAGAGGGACTGATTTACTAGGATTTGTATTAGAAGCTGAGCACTAGGTGTATCAAAATTTTGGAGAAATTTTTGACACCCCTAACACGAACCTGCGAATAAAATATAAAAAAAAAACTCGTAATTTCTCTTTTAAAAGTGTGTTGTTTATTTTCTTTATGGAATATACTTCCAAAATACACTATTAAAGTTCTTTAAAAAATAATAGAAATATTATTTTTCAGTTTTAAAAAAACAGTGTTTACAAAGTGCCGGCGCGCCTTCATGCAGCCATTTTTTTACATAATGAAATCAATTGAATTTTACGAGTTAAGTATTTTTCAATTTTTAAAGTTTAAAAATCTATCAAGATTTTTCTATTTGTAAAATTTTTACGATATTTTACGGGTTAATGTGAAATTTTATGGTCTTTTCAATAAACCGAATATAATATTTTAGATAAACGTTTTTTATTTTTAAATTCACCCTCCCATTTTGAAATGTCTATTAAAATTTTAATAATTAATTTATGTACCAAAGTTTTTATATCACAAATTGAAGATAAAAGATCAATAAATAATATATTGTAGATTAAAACAAAAAAAGAAGTGTGGTCCAAAGTGTAAAACCTTTTTTTTAAAAACACGTTGACTTTTTTTAATTGGAAGCCTATGTTCTGCTTATATTGTCCAGTAAGTAATGACGACAATTTTTTCTATTTCATTCAATGTTTTCTTTTTTATATATTAAAAAAAAGAATTCACTCGACAAAAAAGAATGAAACTATAATAAATCAAAAATTTATGTATTTCTTTGAGAAAAGAAAAATAATTCTCGAGTGTCTTTAAGGCAAAATCTTATAAGTAAAATTTGACTATTTTTAACCTATGGGAACACATATTTCTTCACAGACAAGACTAGAGGATTAACGCGAAGTGTGGTTTTTATTTCCTTCTGTCCATCCGTAGTTCAAAACAATAAATAAAAACAACTTCCGGTTTTCGATAAAAACGCAAAATTCTTGCGCTATGGCGCCTTTTTCAAATAGGCGTTTAAAAAATTATTTTATTGAAAAAATAAATGGATTCTAAAATATAAATATGGATAAATTCTTAAAGAATAAAGAATGAAACTACACATTGATTAGTAATTTTTATAGATTTTTTTGGAATTTATATCGATTTTTTATAATCGAAGTAAGTTAAATTTCGTTTATTTTCTTCAAATCTTTTTTAAAGAAAACCGATTAAAATAAACAAATATTGCCTAATTTTCTATTAAACCTGTTATTGTTTTAAAATTTGGTCTTTGCTCCTTTAATTGAAAAAAGAATTAGGGGTTGAATTACATTTTTCAAGTAGTTATAAGCTTGGAAAGATAGGAGGTTGAATTATTCAATATTTTTTCACGCATTCGTAAGGTCGGTTTCTGACACACCTAGCTGAGCACTTATTAAAATTATTTAATTGTTGAATTTTTTGCATTTGTTAGTTTGCAATCGCTGATAGCCCACTCAAAAACTTGAACGCAAGACGAAATTAAAAAGAATGGTACTCATGCAGAATTTGACCCGCTCCCCCTTGATTCCAATTACGGTTAGGGTTCGACCAGCAATCACCGGATTCAACCGAACGCTGTCCAAATGTTGAAACACTAAATCAACATGTTATTTATTTTTTGCATAATTAATTAATTAATGATGGGAGTATTTTTTCTGTTTATTTTCTTAACATCTGTTGACAAAAAAATAATTCGTACATTCTCTTAAAAAGAAAAATCAAACTTCTCTACTTTCACCTAACTATTTACAGTGTTAATATAAAGCATTAATCTTTTCTTTTTATAATAAAAATTCCGTTTTCAAAAAGAAACGTTTACTGCCAAATTTCTTTTAAAAAAAAAGGGGAGGTGGCAAGTTTTCCTGAAAGCAAAAACATTTCCCCGAATAATTTATGGTAAAAAATGAATCTCTTTTAGAGAAAAAAAACCCACAACTTTTATTGATAAAAAAATTGCAAAAAATAATAAAAGTAAATAAACAGTACAAAACGCAATTTTTCTTGAGGAATGTGTTCCATTTTAACAAACTGAGACACAGCAATGCGTGGCCGGGGACAGCTAGTAAATATATATACATACATACATACATACATACATACATACATATACATATATATATATATATATAGAGAGAGAGAGAGAGAGAGAGAGATTGCTACTGCTTGACAGAAGTTTGCCATTTCTTCCTCAAGTGTTATTGCGTCCGTGTGCACGTACATGACTCTTTAATCCAGCTGTTGTCATATATGAAAGTTCACAAATGCGACATAAAAACTTTTCTTCTTGTAAAGGTGAAAGCGTGATAATATTGTGAATCCTCGAATGGTGTCAGATCCATTTTAGATTTGCAGATTAGACTACCCATAATACAACTTAGTGCTGTAAGGTGTGCTGCATAAGCAACCTCATAAAACTGTCGTTCCTATCTTTTTTTTCTTCCTTTGAAGATTGTAATGCTGGGTATGGGGCAGCCAAACCAGCTGCCAACATTGCCCCGCTTTTTTATTGAAACCAACCGAGAGCTCTTTTTAGTATCCTTGCTGTTCCCTTAAGTGCAATTGTCTGAATCTCTTTTGCACTTGGTTCACCAGGAATATTACTTAGGTAGGACTTCAGGTTCTTCTTCATAAGTCCTGTGGCACCTATGATAACTGGTATGATCGATATCCCCTTTAGGTTCCAGTTTCTTTTCATATCATACATGAGACCTTGGTATTTGGTCTGTTTCCCTCTTTCAGCTCTGTTAAGACCGCCATCATTAGGAACACTCACTTCAATCAAGGTTGCAACTCTCTCTGACTTATTCCATATAACTATGTCAGGTTTCACAGCAGCATTTTCAAGGTTTGATTGTGTGATTTCATATGATTAACAAAAACAGATACATACATACATATACATACATATATATATATATATATATATATATATATATATATTATTATTATTATTATTATTATACTGTTGGTAGAATCTTTTCAGTAACTCATAACAACAACACAATATGTCATTCCAAAGAGTGCTCAATGCATGAAACAGAGCAATATATTGATTGTTGGAGAGCTATTGGCTACACATTAGCAAACGTGTTTCAATGACCCCCTAGCAGGGAAAATCACCTCATCTGGCCAAAAACCATCCACTGGATGGTTTTTGGCCTGATGAGGTGATGAGGTGATTTTCCCTGCTAGGGGGTCATTGAAACACGTTTGCTAATGTGTAGCCAATAGCTCTCCAACAATCAATCAATATATATATATATATATATATATATATATATATATATATATATATATATATATATATATATTTATATATATATATATATATATGAAAAATAGAATATCATCAGGCGCGCTTGAAAGCCAAATCACAACGCAATATTACGAAAATAAACAAATATTTTATTTGCATGAAATTCATAATTTAAATATATTTCGAAGTCAACCCCCGTCCTCAGTATTTTGTACTTTTTTCTTCTTTTTTCTTATCATGTTATTAAGTTTGAGAAAGAAAAGTCAGTTGGTAAAGATCGGTACTCACACCCTAGACGTTAATATCGTGTAGCAAACGCACCGTTCCGGCATTTAAAAATACAACCGCTGAGAGACAACGCGCGGATCTTTACAAACTTACTTTTCTTTCTTCGACTTAACAACATGGCAAGAAAGAAGAAGAAAAAAAAGAAACAAACAACATACTGAGGATGGAGTCTAACTTCGAAATATATTTAAATTATAAATTTCAGACAAGTAAAATATTGTGATTTGGCTTTTCAGCAGCGCATTTTATGCGTAGTCTTTTTTCAAATTATATCAACGCTTCTATAACGGACTCACACCCTGAATATATATATATATATATATATATATGTATATATATATATATATATATATATATATATATATATTTAAATAAGGGAGTAGTCACCAACAATGTGTATTTTTTAACATTATTTGATTATTCCGTGTCTTGGTTTTTCATTGAGAATTATGTTTGGATCATTGTAATAATGTTTTTAAGTCATTGAAATCGTTTACGTATGTTTCAGACGATCTGATGCATCCTCGTCAGAAATTATTTTCAAATGTGTAAAAATGGCGATTTTCGTAGTTAGTTTGAAGTTTTTCCAAGGGGTGGAGGCTTGTAAGTGTGTATTATACATTGGTATGCTGAATTTTTATTGCTTTTTTAATTGCTTTTTTATTTGGTTTGTCCAGGGAGACTTTGACCTCGCTGTAGTCAGTCGCTATCTCTTTCTGCTAATGTGTTTTTCTTTTCCTTTAGGGTGGGGTAAGGTGTGTGTGTGTGTGTGTGTGTGTGTGTGTGTGTGTGTGTGTGTGTGTTTATGTGTGTGTGTGTGCGCGTGTGTGTGCGTGTGTGTGTTTGCTTTTATTGGTTTGGGAATGTGTATATTGTTTTATAGTATTTTGGTGTTATTTGCTTTCTTATGAAGGCGGCTGTGGTCCGAGGTCGTTACTAATGTGTATGTGTGGGGAGGGGGACTGGCTCTTCTGAAGTAAGGGTAGGGGTGCTTTCATTCTATTTTGATATTTATTTTTTGGATTCTTGGATTTTAGTATTGTGATTTTTCGTTTTAGTCTTATATTATGTTTGTTTAGAAAGAGGGGTGTATTTAAAATAGGGGATTTTTTAATGTTTCTATTTATTTGTCTCCCCATGTGGGTATGGCCAGATCCAGGATCGGTTCCTAGTGTGGGGAAGATTTTGTTCCCCAGAGGGGGGGCATTGGGGGTGTAGGTATGGGAGGGGGATGATAGAAGGGAAGATAGTCGTTTCAGTCATGAGGGGGTTCTCCTCCCCTGACTGAGGAGGGAGCGAGGTGTTGGAACAGATATTATACTACGGTTCTAGGTGTCTCTTAGTGTTGTTGGTTTCGAGGTTAAGTAGGGTTGGTATTGTTCAGTGTGTTGTATTAGAGATAGGGGTGTTATGTCTGTGTGTGGTTGTATGCGCGCACGTGTGTGTGTTTTAATGTGTCGGTTCTGATTTATGTGTGGGTGTGTGTATGTGTATGTGTATGGGTGTGCATGCGAGTGTACCTTGCATTTCATGTTTTTGTGTGATATATATATATATATATATATATATATATATATATTATAAAAGGCCCTATATATAATATAAAAGGCTTTATATATAAATGTCTGTCTGTCTGTTAGTCTCCTTATTTTCAAACTCTATCTCATCCGAAACTAAAAGTCGCAGAGCGGCGCTAAGAGCTTCAAATGATTGCGTTTTTTACGGACCGTTCTTGTATGGGTCTTTAACCCGTTAAAATAGTTTTAAGGGGTCAAAAATCGGTCAAAATTTTAAAAAAATCGTTATACATTTTGTGCATTCATCTTAATTTATTCTTACGTTTTAGTGTCACGTGGATACAGTGGTAATGTCACCAACTTTGAATAATGCAGTTCAAGTTTCGGTTCTAAGTGACAGAGATAGCACCCAAGTACTTTTTTTACTTTTGAAATCACGAATCTATATAGATATCTCGACAAATTCTGCAAAATAAAATGGTAAAATAAATTTTTAAAAAACTAAATAAAACTTAAAAAAATTAAAAATAAATTGAAAATAAAAATATAACGCGACAGTGACGGACGATGAGCGACGTGTTCCAAAACTTGGTTTACACACGCAAACATTATTGTGTAATAAAACGAACTTTTGCGTACTAATCCAGTTTAGCGAGGTAAGCTAAACATAGTAAAATCATAAACAAACTCAACTATTAATAAATTGTCATCGGTAAAAACATGAACTAAACAATTAATCTCAACTCACACATGATCAACAAAACACACATGCAACAATACACACAACACACATACTCTTATTCGTTTTCTACTAAAATGCATTGTTTGTATAAAAACGTATAAATGTTTTCTACTTGTCTTTAATAAATTCTACAGGGTTCAAGTATATAAATTTGACATCTATCTTTATTAATTTTTAAGTCGTTTGAATACGTAATGCTGCCGCAACATATGTTTTCAGAGATGACCGTTAGTAGAATGTGATTTCGTTAATCCATGCTATTGATTCGAGATAAGTTTAGCATTTTCGAGTCGAATGACTGTCGTTAAATGGATTAATGATTGAAAGATTTTAACAAAAAGCGGGAGGAAACATTCGCTCACCAGAATTCTTGAAAACTGATACCACAGAGACAATTTTCTAGTAATCAAGAAAATAAGATTCGATAGAGCATTTGTTGTAAAATTTGGGCAGGACGAGCAAACTCATCAAAGCATTTTATATTACTACTAGCAGGCCTCCCGGCGTTGCCCGGTTGTAAAATACGCATAAATATTATATTTAATTCACGCAGAAATTGAGACATGTGCATGCGAGTATTATTTTTCTAAACAGTTCACTTATTGTAAGTAAATATTGAAACCTCAACCTAAAGACAGTGAGTCAAGTACAATAGCCATTAGGCCAGCTTGCCATGTTCTTTAAAGAGTGTTTTCAAACCTACTTATTCTTAACATAAGGAAGCTATCACATGAACAAGTCGTGCGTGCGCAGTTGTGAAACAGTTGACAAACAGATAAAAATCTGATGATCCCCTCAAGTACCAATTTTTCAATTTTGACCCCTTAGCAGCCTTTTGTTTCGGATAAAAACACGTTAAAATTTTTTCCACGTGTCTAAATGCCCTATATACTAACTTTCAAGTTTATACATCAAACATTCGTATTGTGTATAGGTTGAGAATTGTCACTACACAAACATTCTCACTTTTATAGATATATAGATAACCGCGATAAGATTACGTCCACATGCTTTGGAAAATGTGTATATCCGATCATCAAGTGTGGTTTCTTCTAGTAGAATTTTTTTGGTTTGTGGCGGCCAAAGTTGAGAAATGCGAACCGCTAGAAAGAAGTTCATCCGCATTTGTTGCCTTATAACGGCATCATGGTGGTTAGATAGTTAAGGAATTATTGATTGCACAATATTTAACACACTATAAAAGATTTCTTACAGATTGCGAGTTCCTAATTTCTGCGACATAATGCACTTTTTGTTCATCTCAGTATACTTATATTTAGCTGTAACTATTACACTTTTACAATAGTTTCTAACTGACTTATGGCGGTTAAATCGACAGCAGCTGCAGAGGTCGCATTGAACAATTGGAGAATGTGGTGCTTATTATAGAATTTTCATATGGGAAAAACTGGATTGAAGCATTCTGTTATCTAATTTGTACACAGTTCAACAGAGAGTGAAAAGCTTTGCTCCATAACATTTTTTATGAGATTCCCGATTAACCTTTTTTGTGAATATTTCGAATTTTTAGGGGATATCAACCATTATCACAAGGTGATTACCGTTCCTGATTGGGCTATGGGCATCTGTCATACAAGCTTCAGGTGCTGTTGTCAAGAATAGGCTGGTTGGGAAAGTCACAGGTTGTGAAAGGGAGGCAGAAGGCGTTAGTATTGTTAATTTTGTATTTTTCAACCTCATCTACGTGCCAAAAGTTCACGTAAATCATACCATAATTTTTCCATAATTTTTAATATAGTGTAACGCATTTATATCGAAAGATGATTTCTATGAATTATTTTCAGCGACGTTCTAAGTATTAATCTCTCTCACGGCGATAAGATGCGACACAAGAATCGAAAATGAGATTGATGAGTCAGTGCTCCAGAGGAGGCGCACTATGGGCGACAAAAAATACCTGGGCAGCGTCGGCGGCATTCTTCGGTAATATGCCTTAGGTGATTAGCAATAAATTAATCACTTTCTAGAAGAATTCGACTGTAGAGGACCAACAATATGCTGCAGTCAACGAGGAAAAGGGCATATCAGTAATGGCATGGATTCTGTTGACTTTGGTGACGAGGGAAAATTTCCTGGCCGAAACGGTTTCCGATTCTATGCTGTTAACTTTTAACACTAAAAGAAAATAATGTTGTATTGCCCAATTTTAGTGGATTTCTAGGCTTCAGCCTAGCCAGACTTTGGACTAATGTGTATCCGATAACTAATAGATAGAGATTATCTAATGGATATTAAAAGTGCCCCGAAGGGAAGAACATTCTGCCAACGTTTGTTGTACATTTAAAAGATAATCGGAATTAACTTACAAAAACGTCTGCCTTCAGTCCTTTATAATAATGTGTGTACATGTGTGTGTTGTGTGTTATGTATGCGTGTGTTGTGTATGTGTGTATGTATATTATGTATGTGTATGCTGTGTATGTGTGTATTGTCTTTTGTGTTTTGTGTGCATGTATATGTTTTTTTTTTTTTTGTTTTTTTTTTCTTCCTTTGAAGATTGTAATGCCGGGTATGGGGCAGCCAAACCAGCTGCCAACATTGCCCCGCTTTTTTATTGAAACCAACCGAGAGCTCTTTTTAGTATCCTCGCTGTTCCCTTAAGTGCAATTGTCTGAATCTCTTTTGCACTTGGTTCACCAGGAATATTACTTAGGTAGGACTTCAGGTTCTTCTTCATAAGTCCTGTGGCACCTATGATAACTGGTATGATCGATATCCCCTTTAGGTTCCAGTTTCTTTTCATATCATACATGAGACCTTGGTATTTGGTCTGTTTCCCTCTTTCAGCTCTGTTAAGACCGCCATCATTAGGAACACTCACTTCAATCAAGGTTGCAACTCTCTCTGACTTATTCCATATAACTATGTCAGGTTTCACAGCAGCATTTTCAAGGTAGGTGGCTGTAGGGATTACATGGTCGTAATGTATGGTATATAAATCATTTCCAACTGTTTTTTCAGGTTGATGTTCCCAAATATGTGTATATGTGTGCGCATGTGTGCATTGAGTATTGTGTGTGTTGTGTGTAGTGTGTGCGTTATTCGTGTATGTGCGTTGTGTGTGCGCGCGTGTGTGTGTGTGTTGTGTATGTATGTATGTATGTGTGTGTTGTGTGTTATGTATGTGCGTGTTGTGTGTTATGCATGTGTGTGTGCTGTGTGTTATGTATGTGAATGTTGTGTATGTGTGTTGTCTTGTGTGTGTTGTCTTTATGTGTGTGCACGTGTGTGTTGCGTGTGTGGTGTATGTGTGTTGTGTGTGCTGTGTGTGTCCGTTATTCGCGTGTGCGTTGTGTGTGTGCGTTATTCGTGCATGTGTGTGTATGTGCGTAGGTGTTTGTGTTTCTTTTTAATTTATCCGTTATCTCTGACTTCAGCGTGCGCGACCTGCCTAGCAGCATCCCACACCAACACATTGAAAAGAAACGGACGATAGTGTTACAAATGTGGGATGGGTGAGGAAATCACTGATTACGAGTTTCCCAATTATTTGATGACCCACGCACCCAACCGCTGGTTCGCTAATGGGTGCAGAGCGGCGATGACACCGAACCGTCCAACATAATAGGCGAGATTTGGGGAGTAAGGGCAAAAATAAAATAGAATTAACTAAAATAATCTCAAAGAAGAAGTATGCCAGGGCAACACGAAACCTATCAGATGAACTCTTTAGTGACGTTCTTACATTATCTTTTAAAATGACGATATATATATATATATATATATATATATATATATATATATATATATATATATATATATATAACTACTTAATTTACTCACATAAAATTAATATACGAAATATAACTTACTATAGCCCCCCTCGCCAAACTTTCACGAGAAACACTCGTCTAGCTGAAAACACTATCAATAATTCTCCCCATTCTTTATCTGTGCCTAAACCTAAACATAGATTCCATGATCAAAGCTTCTTTCTTAGAACTGCACGCCTGTGGAATTGTCTTCCGTTTTCCTGCTTTCCAGCTGTCTATAATATGGTTGTCTTCAAGTCCAACGTGAACAAGTTTCTGATGAGCCGTTCTACTTAAGTTAACAAAGTTACCGAACTTCCATTACTATCGATTACTATATTGTCCTTTTGACTGCTGTACACTCTTTAAACCTTATCCTTGAGTGGCCTATCGGCCTTGATAAGTGGTGACGCCTATGGAAAAGTATTGGAAGTTTCTTTAAAGCATTTAAAACTATTTTTTTTTGGAAAATTATTTTGTTAGACAATCAATCAATTTCCCATATCGCTGAATAGTTTTACTTACATGAACAAACAATAGTACCAATGTTCTTAAAAGTGACCATCAGTTATTTTCCATTAAACACTCTTTCGGAGATTAAAAAACAAAACAATATATTAAACCATGGCTCCCTAACAGTGTTGATCCAACATCACCTCCCTTAAAACATATTAACAAAACGTTGTTGTTGTTGGTGGTGGTAAGGACGACTTTCGGAATAGACACCCATTTTATCAGGGGGGGGGTATTAAAGTATTTGCCCCAAGTTCAACCTTGATACATGTTGTCAGCATACCCAACCGCAAAGACTATAAATCAAAAGAAAAAGTAGGGGTGCGTGGCAGTGTCGTGCGGAGAGGAGTACAATGTCCGGCTGACTGTGCTGACTTCGATCTGGACTCGACTGCCTGACTGCCCGACTTCCTGACTGCTCCTGATCTTCGACTGACTAGCTCCTATATTGAGAAATTACCTTTCTGTTATGACGTCATGTATGGCTTCAAAACGTGATCGACTCACGTGGCCTAAACATACGTGGCTCGGCACATGTTCCCAAACCATTTCTGCAGACAAAGAATTCTCAGTAACCTATTTTTCAACCTAACCTATTTTCAATATATTTCTAAATTGCATTGTTCATTATTTTCTAACTGACCTTATTTTAATTCAGTTTTCATAAAAAGAATTGAACAATTAATTTCTTTTTACAAACAAACAAATTGAACAATTAAATCAAACATATCTAAACTATTTTATATGAAATTGAACAATGCGAAATTCTTTTCTGAAACTATTTCTGAACCTTGCTTACACGGTTCGAATCTCGGTCTATCCTAATCTCATTTTCCACTTATCTAAAGTTCTTCTTACAAGAAAGGGGGTCCCTTTTTCTTGTAACATCCCTCTCCTCCCCATTTTCCAAAATGTACGCATTTTTCAATTCTAGTACATTTTTCTCTATATCTATACAACCACTTGGCTAAGAAAGATCAGCCCCCCCCAAAAAAAAACTCTTTTAGTCAACCCTTTCTAACTGACTTCAAACTTTTATTTTTTAGATCAGAATCTCTCTGATCTTCCTGACATTTACTTTTTGGGTGGAGGGTATACCTCCTATGATTTGCGTCAGCTGCTTAATCCAGCCACCCTTATGCCGTAAACCCGAGGTCTCATTTACCTCTTTTTACCTCTCTCGAAATCAACGACTTCTTTCGCCCAAAAGTGTCATGATCGTTTCTTTCGCCTGGTTGTTCTACTAATTATGGCTTTGTTTCATTTTATAACTATCTTATTTCTTTGGAGACATACTCCAGCTCATTTACTTAAATCTTTGTGGTTGGCTTCGAATTATTAAGATATACCTTTTCATCACACTGATTCGCTCGGATTTCCTTGCTTGAACTCTTGGAACTTGATAAAGACTTGAAAAATATCACCCTTAACTAAATAATCCCCATCTCTTGCGCCAAAATTCCTATCTGCGCACTAAATTCTTACTATGGCCTGATTTCTATGATTTTTCTTTTTCTTTTTCTTTTTTTTTTCATCATAGCGTCCAAGATCCAGCAGAGATATCCAGCATTCACGCATCTCTAAAAGAATATAAGGCTATATCTTCCTACGTACTTACGGTATATTTTACTTTTCTCTCCCTTCTTAATGCTAGATGTGATTTGCCTGTGGACTGACTCTTATAGTCCTTTTAGTACTCTAAGGAATTCTCGTATCCTTCACCGCCTGCCTTTTTAATTTATTGAGCCAAGACTTCCATCTACTTGGTGCCGTCACTTACGGCCTGCTTTATAAGCACACAATTCCGCAGGATCCATTATTTTTCTAACAGGGCATTCCTAATGCTTACCTGACAAGCTACACATCTTGCAAAAATGTTTATGGACATTAAAAAAATACAAAAAGCAAATATATATATAAAAAAAGAAAATCTCTCTTTTGGCTTATCACATCCAAAAAAAATAAAACTCTCAAAATACCCGTTTACGTAATTTTCTGTTTTCCCTCTATAAAATTCTAACTTATTTCTAGGCCAACCATCTGTCTCAATTAACGTTTCATTTTATTTTCCTATGACTTGTTTCTTTCCATTTTAATTTATCTATCTAATTATGACTTTGAATTCTTGACGTTAAAATACAATAACAGTATACATAGATTTCAGACAATTTACAATATTTGTTCACCATCATAAAAAACATTTTCAAAAAATACATTAATACATTTAACTTACAATTATAACTTTTTCAGAGAAAAGAATTTTTCTTTTTCAACAACAATAACAACCAAAGTCTAAAAAAAAACCCAAAAAACATGAAAAGCTGAAATGTTCAACTGTGAACACAAAAATGCCTTTTCAATAAAAGTACCTTTGTACAGACAATAAGATTTAGGAACATGGTATTTATACATGCTGTTTAAAAGTGTAAAGTTGTGACAGCTTAAATTCAACAATTCGTCCAACAATTTCACATTGACACATTTTTATAACTGACACTCTGATACGAATTTTAAAACAATAATGGATGACCCCAATTTCTCTCCGTGTATGTTTGTATATATTTTTGAAACAAAAACAATTAATTTATCAGTTAAAATTATTAGCCGAAATCGTAGTATTTTATTGTTTTACTCTAAATTGTCTTATAATCTTCGTATGTTTTCGTGTCTTTTGCTTTATAAAATATTTTCACAACAAGAACCTGTTATGACCTGTTATTAAACACTGAAAACTCACATATCAAAAGAATTTCTCTTAACCTTAAAAAATGGTGTAGTTGGTGCTAAGATAAAAAAGTACCTAAAAAAGTTAATTTCTAAGCAGTGTGGAAAATGATTCCTGAAAAGAGAACTAAACTAAAGACAGCTATATTAAAAATAAACGAAAAACAAAAAACACAAATCAATATATAACAAATAAGTATATTTGTAGGCAATGTGATAAAGAGGAAATTTGTACTTTAGCGGCCCAAATTTTTTGACATACAAAGAAAGTAAAAAACAAAAAACTGGCGCAAATGTAGTCAAATACAAACCGAATAAAAAGTAATGAAACGTAAATCGGCGGATGTTTATTAAATTGCCCCTCACAATTTACTTTTTTTTTTCAGTTTCAGACTAAAAAAATAAAATAGAAAAAAAAAGATATGACTTATTGTCGGGAATCATTTTTCACTTATAAGTCGCAATATTTTTCTCGTTGATGGTCACAAAATACATGTTCAATTTAGTAGAACGTTATAATTGAAAACTGATCCCCGATGATTAAAGTCATAAAAACAATTTTTAATCTGAAAGGTAAGTTTGTAATTGATGAGATTAACGTGAATAAAGTGTAAATTGTGGAATTTAGAGGGGGGTCAATTTCCTAAACCTCCGCCAGAGATTCGTTCATATCATCTCATAAGTTTTGACGCTCGATCGAAAGATATTTTTTATTAAATAAAATCATTAAAGGAAAAAAGCTGGGACGGCATTTGTTATATTTTTTAATGTACCTATTTACTATGCCTCCCCACGGGACAGAGTTAGACACCAGGGTCGTTTTTTAACGTGGAGAAAAAGTACAAAAATAAAAATTGTCTCAGTCATGAAGGATTTCTCCTCCACCGAAAGAGAACAAGAAAATGAAGTGCAGCATCTGAAGAACAGATACTACACTTTGATCTTTACCAATTTTTTTAATGTAGAAGACAAATGTTTTAGAAATGTTACCATAAAATGAATCGTTTTAAAGAAAAAAAAAATAGCTGCCGCAGATTTGCCGCGTTTTTGGTTAAATATTTTAATGTCCTTCATTGTTTTTCTCTTAATACTTGATTACCGAGAAACGTTTCTGATCGTTTACTATACGTGGCGATTGAGCGGCCATATAAGGTAAGGGCTGACGTGTTCGTTTATATATATATATATATATATATATATATATATATATATATATATATATATATATATATATATATATATATATATATATACTAGCAAAAGTACCCGTCGTTGATTGGGTTTATAACCAGCCTACAGAAAATGGATTCTGATTTATGAAAGTGTGATAGGTTATGAAAAGGAAGGGTTGTAAAGAGATAGCTTCGAATTTGGGGGTATCAAAACCAAAGCAAAATATGATGAAAGTAAAAATAAAATAGATAACCGCCATAATTTATTATACCATACCTGTTCAAACCGAAACACTTATCAATCACAATATTCTGTGGATCTATATTAAAAACCTTGTTAAACTTTGTGACATATTTCCATTCTATGGAGATCAGGTGCGAACGAACACCCCATAATTTTATTATATCATATTTCTTCAAACTGAAATATAATTATCAAAGTATACTTACGCAGATATATATGAAAAGTGTTTATTAAAGTTTGTGCCTATTTCCATTCTATAGAGGCCAGGCGCGAACGCAGACCCCATAATTTATTATACCATCCTTATTTAACTTAAAACATACTTATCAAAGTATTCTTATGTACATCTATATCAAAAACACATGTAAACGTTCTTTTTTAATTTTTTATTTCCATACTTTGTGGACCAGGTGCGAACGCAGGCCCTACAATTTTAATGAAACATTGTTCTGCCAGATTCAAACATACCCATTCCTGTATCTCGATACATCTTTTACCATTATATATAATCAGTTTTTTTTTTTAAATATTCAACCATATAGGAGCCTATTCGTGACCACACACACACACACACACACACACATTCAGCTTTATATTATAGATATACACGAGAGTTCTTCCAAAGGTAAAGTCCCCTGTTCTTTAACTCAAAATGTTGAAGATCTGCGAAGATGGGAGTTATACCATTAAAACGAATAACCTTGTGTACTTCAAGATTTCTATTTTTCTATATAGTCAACAGTATTCTCAATGCATTTTTGCCAGTGATGAACGATGGCTGTGCATCTGGGCGAGCTTTGTCAAACGAGAGCGGTTCTAAAAGTAAAGCTCCCTATTTATAAAATAGTTGAAGAGTTCCAAAGACGCGAGTAATACCATTAAAACGAGAGTTGTATTCGTCTCGTCTTCTTCAGGTGGTCAACACTAATTACAGAAAATTACTTAAAACTAATGCAAAGTTAAATATGAATCTTTTCTGATAAAAATAAAATCTTAATTTTGCAAATTCAAAAATATTCTCGTTAAACATTTTCTTTTTATTACGAAAACATACTTAAATCAATTCAATTTTTTCTAACTTTCAAAAATAAAAAAAATGATTAACGTATAACTTTTCAATTTTTATGAAACCACTATCTTTATTAATAAAATAGTGACGTTTAGAATAAAACATGATAGCAATACAAACACAGACTAGCAAGTGTTTGACTGAACCCCAATCTATGGTCTCCCCTTGCCAAACTTTCACAAAATCACTCAACTAGATACAACCACTATAAACGATTTTCCCCTTACTCTCTGTCTGTGCCTAAATCTAAACGCAGATTCTATGAACAAAACTCCTTTCCTAAAATTGCCCACCTGTGGAACACTGTTTTGGTGGACTGCTTCCCAGTTAAATACAACATGGTAGCCTTCAAATCCAATGTAAACAAGTTCTTGTTGAGCCGTCACCATAAATAATCAAATTCTGCCAAATTCAATATAGCTACACTAGTTCCCAATTATTGAGCATTTGTAATATTTTAGTCATGTCGACACACATTTTATTTTAAATATTAGCTATCAAGTAATGCAATAGATTATTTCTTTTTGTATTATTACTAAAAAAGCTTTATTAAATAAAAAAATTCGAGAAGGAGTAGTAGTAGTAGTAGTAGTAGGAGGAGGAGGAGGAGGAGGAGGAGGAAACAGTTATCAGTCTCTTTTTTTTACTTTGATTTATTTTTATTTTTCTAACAAATGCTATCTCTAGAAAATCGTGTCACGTGGCTCAGTTGTTAATGACGCAGACTGACAACCTGGGTGTGTCAAGTCCGTTCCACGAAAAACGCTTTCACTTAAGAGATGTTGACAACCTTCAAGTGGTCCTTTCTGTAAGTACTCGATGTATTTTTAGAACTAGTTCCAACTAGAAAGATATTAGAGAAACACATGCCAACAATAGAATATCATCTGATTAATACAAAAATGACCCAATGAATTATAAATACGCTGCTTGGAAGTAAAGCCACAAAATCACGTTTAAAAAAAAAAAGAAAGCTGTTTCCAACCAATGACTAAACCCACCTAACTTTAAGTAACAACTATTACTACCAATAATAACATAATACTAATAATAGCAACAATAATAATTTCTAAAACATTGTTCAATTAATTAGAATAATTAACTAGAATATTAATTAGACGATATAATAATCGTTGGTAATGGAAATTCGGTAAATTTGTTAACTTAAGTGGAACGGCTCATCAAGAACTTGTTTATGTTGGACTTGAAGACAGCCATATTGTAGTCAGCTGAAAAGCAGGAAAACGGAAGACAATTCCACAGGCGTGCAGTTCTAAGGAAGGAGCTTTGTTCATGGAATCTACGTTTAGGTTTAGGCACATATAAAGAGTTGGGGGAATTATTGATAGTGTTTTCAGCTAGACGAGTGTTTCTTGTGAGAGTTTGGCGAGGGGGGACCATAGATTGAAGCTCAGTCGAACCCTTGCCATGAAAATAACGATAAAGCAGAGACAAACTCGCAACATCTCTTCTGTGAGATAGAGGTTGCAGGGAAGAGAAAAGGACATCTCCTACGAGGCTACGAAGTCTATTTTGAATCCTATCAAGGCATGACAAGTACTTTATAGCAGCTCCTGCCCATTGCTTGCTTTCTAACTGCTTGCATCTAGTCTTCGACGATCAGACGATTCCATCTTTTAAAAAATGGATAACAGGTTAACTTACACACACACACACACACAGAGGGAGAGAGAGGGGGAGGGGAGAATTATAGAGATAGATAGGTGGATCTTATCTTAGGTTTTCATGGTTGTTTTTTTTTCTGGTGGCCACTTCATTTTCCTATTTACAAGTTTTGTTTATTTATTTATGCATTTATTCATTTCATTTTATTTATTTATTTATTATTATTCTATTCATCGCTTTTTATTCGTTCATTAGTTTCTAGTTTTCACATTTTTTTTCTTTATTTATTTGTTTATTTATAAGATATTTGTCCATATTGTTAAATTAACAGTAAGTTGAGCAGATCTATTGGTTTATTTATATGATTCAAATAGAAGCTGATAAAACTAGTAATTTCTATAACCTCGACCAACAACAATGCAGAGACTTAATGATAACAAACTTAACAAAAAAAAAACTACCAAAATGCTAACAACATCAACCTAGAAGAAATCATCAGCATTGAAAGCAGAAAATTACGGAGGATCTACAAATCAGCAACAGATTTAGTAAACTCAAGGAAAATGAAGCATGCATACTACTCAAAGATCACAAACCCGACTTCCTGAAAACACCAGCAACCAGGTTGATCAACCCCACTAGAAAATTTTCCCACGGAAATCAGGAAAATCAGCAAGAAAATTCTGGAAAAATCAACCTCAAAATTAAAGGAAAATACAACTTTAACCAATGGATTAATACCTTAGACTCGATCAAATGGTTCACCAATATTACTGAGAAGAGAAAGGGTGCCTTCGTGCAAATCCACATCAGTCACGAAGGATCCCGTTCATGAAAGCAATTGTGTCCCGGAGAGTGACATTGATATAGTAATGAAGAGCCGCACTACAGTACTTATTAGTGATGGAGAAAAAAATAGTCGAAATGGCTTCTTTGATTTAGATTGGGCTCCCTTGACTTGACAGAAGCCACAGATCTAGGTAGATTATTCATACTGAATAACATCACCCCAGATAGCGACATAAAAATCACACTCCAACCACCCACACTCAATTATAAAACACATACCTAAATCAATTGAACGTAGACTAAATAATAACTCCTCAAATGAGGAAATATTCAATAGATACAAGAATACTTATAACAATGCACTTAAGAAACTATAGATACAAAAATGTCAACGTTAAATGCAATAGAAGCAATATGAATACAACTAGATCTAATAATAGAGGTAAAAAAATAATCTGGTTCACCCCTCCTTCAACCTAACGGTAAAAGCAAAACTTGGGAATGGGTTCCTTCATCTTATAGATAAACACTTTCTTCCTAGCAGTGCATTTCATAAAATCTTTAATAAAATCACTCTAAAACTTTAATAAAATCACTCTAAAACTTTAATAAAATCACTCTAAAACTTAGCTACAGCTGTACTGAAAACCTAGAGAGAATCATAAAAAAATACAACAATAAAATATTAAGGAAAATAATCCAACTACGGGCACTAATGATGATAACAGAAAGATCTGCAACTGCCAATACCCACTAAACAATAATTGCCTCACATCTTCGGTGGTATACCAGGCTAGAATATGCACCGTAGAAAACTCAGAAATAGAAATGTCAAATAAAGATTCTATGGCCATATACTGTCAATGAATATTAAAGCATATGCTACGAACTCCTCATTCTCAATACACTACTGGAAGTAAATCGAGGCGAATAAAACACCTTTAATCGAATGAAAAATATTAGGTCGGTGCAAAAAATAATGTCGTTTTTAACGTTCCACTTAAAAAGATCATAACTCCTTTCATAATAAACTTTATTCATCGAAATAAGAAGCATTAGAATCGACACTTTTTTGCCAACGAGAAACAAGTTTATTTATCCGATTAACATAGAAATCCGAAGTTCTGGAAGCGATGAAGTCATTGAAGGCCGATTCAGCATCATCTCGGCTTTTGAAGCATTTTTCGAGCAGGAAGTTGTCGAGATTCTTGAAAAAGTTATAATCGGTGGGCGAGAGGTCCGGTGAATATGGCGGATCAGGCAGAGTCTCGTTGCCCAATTTGTTCAGCTTTTGTAGGATCAGCTTAGCAATATGAGGGCGAGCGTTGTCATGGAGGAGAATTGGTCTCTTCATATCTACCAATCTCGGGCACATATGTTGGAGCGCCTGGTACATTCATCAATTTGTCGGCAGTACGTCTCCGCCGTATTTGATTCAAGTAGCTGTGATGGATAAAACCTGCTGCAGGCCACCAAACAGTCACCATAATCTGTTTTAGGTGCAATTTCGGCTTCAGGAAGTGTTATGAAACTTCTCCGACATTCAACCTCTGTGCTGAACGTCACCGGTTGTCGTACAGGATCCACTTCTCATCACACATCACAATCCGCTCGAGAAATGGGTTGCCGAACCTTGCTGATTGTCGTAGAGGATCCACTTCTCATCAGATGTCACAATCCGCTCGAGAAATGAGGCGTTTTTGTTGCGCAGAAGGAGCGTTGAAGACACCTCAAGACGACGATTTTTTATTATCTTTCAATTTATGCGGCACACATTTATCCAACCTTTTGGACTTCCTTATTTGCTTTAAATGACGATCGACTGTTGAGTTGTCGATCTCGAGTTCAACAGCAACTTCCCATGTGGTTTTGCGAGAATCGGCTTCAATTAAGGCTTTCAAATGTTCGTTATCAACTGCAGTCGGCCGACCATGACCGTCTTCATCTTCGAGGCTCTCGTCACCATTGCAAAATTTCTTGAACCACCGTTGTGCCACACGTCCGTTAGTGGTTCCTGGGCCAAATGCATCATTGATATCAGGAGCTGTCTTGCAGCTTTTCCGACTCGTTTGAAGTAGAACAAGAAAATCGTGCGGATTTGAATTTTGTCCATGCTCTCGAAAAGTCTGCAAAAACATGAATGAAGAGATTGAGAACGTAACAATTAACACGATTCGCTATAGCAAAAAGCGCGCTTCAAAATGATGCCTAACATAGATATATATATATATATATATATATATATATATATATATATATATATATATATATATATATATATATATATAAATTAATTCAGAAATCATGAATAAAGGAAACATATATGAGAAAACAATATTGTTTTTGCAATAACCTAATATTTGGGAAGGCTAAAACATGTTGTGCCTCACCGTGTTGTTAGCTGTGACAGCTTAACAACACGAAATCGTACTTCGCCCTCCCCTCACCCTTATCTTCTCCCTTCACCACACCTCCCTCCAAAACTCCTATTGTTCACATCCATAAAGTATACACTCTACTCTCTTCCAGAACGTAATCCACACCTAATATCTTATAAAAACTAATGTAATCTATAATATAAAACTGAATGCCTGTGTGTGTGTGTGTGTGTGTGTGTGTGTGTGTGTGTGTGTGTGTGTGTGTGTGTGTGTGTGTGTGTGTGTGTGGTCACGAATAGGTTCCTATATGGTTGACTATTTTAAAACACTGATTGCATATAACGATAGAAGATGTATCGAGACACAGGAATGGGCATGTTTGATCTGGCAGAGGCCAGAGCGGTGGTTCATTAAAATTGTGGGTCTGAGTTCGAGCCTGGTCCACAAAGTATGGAAATAAAAAATTTAAAAAATTAAAAAAACAACGTTTACAAGTGTTTTTGATATAGATGTACATAAGAATACTTTGATAACTATGTTTTAACTTAAATAGGGATGGTATAATAAAATTGTGGGCTCTGCGTTCGCGCCTGGCCTCCATAGAATGGAAATAGGCACAAACTTTAATAAACACTTTTCGTATCTGCGTAGTATACTTTGATAATTAGGTTTCAGTTTGAAGAAATATGGTATAATAAAATTATGGGGTGTTCGTTCGCACCTCCATAGAATGGAAATATGTCACAAAGTTTAACAAGGTTTTTTAATATAGATCCACAGAATATTGTGATAAGTGTTTCAGTGTGAACAGGTATGGTATAATAAATTATGGGGTTTATCTATTTTATTTTTGCTTTCATCATACTTTGCTTTGGTTTTGATACTCCCAAATTCGAAGCTATCTCTTTACAACCCTTCTTTTCATAGCCTATCATAGTTACATAAATCAGAGTCCATTTACTGTAGGCTGTTTTTGAACCCAGTAAACGATGGGTACTTTTGCTAGTATATATATATATATATATATATATATATATATATATATATATATATATATATATAATTATGGGTATATTTTAAATGCGATTGCCATGGTTTCACGCGTTCTTGCGATTGTTAAGAGTACGTGAAACTAGCAGTGGTATGCCATAAAAACATCACATCATCTTTTTTAAGTATTATTAAGCTCTGTTTTAGAAATGATCGAATACCGCACACCAGTGTAAATAAAAGCATTTTAGCGGATCAAAATAAATAAGTTTATATATAAAAAATATAGAATAAACAGATAAATTGTTTAAACACACGCTTTTAGATGCGAAAAAAAAAATTTCTAATTAATTTCGGATTAAAAAAATCCCTAATCAGAGAAAGAGTTCTTTAATTTTGTTGATTGTTTTTTTTTTTTTTTTTTTTTTTTTGTTTCCTCAAGAAGTAAAAGGTAAACATTCATCGTCATGTTGTATTCTCGAGGTTGCGTTAGTTGGTATTGTACGGAGAACTCTCTATTTTTCTTTTTCTTTTTATCATTTATGAAACTGGAAACGCGCGGTTGTCAAATATGAAGTTGAAAAAGTGTTGGCAAGCAAAAACATATTAAAAAAAAATATATAGAAAAAAAACAGATAAACTGTTTTAGAATTCGTTTTTAGATACGAAAAAAGAATTTTCTTTTCTTTTTCTTTCTAATTACGGTCGCTTGCTGGCGTCTCTATGCCGATCGCAGCTGAGCTCCCAAAGGGCTAAAAATAGTCCTTAAGGCGACAGCTCAAATCAATGCGCCCAGCCAACCGATTGGCCAGTGTGGCCGAATCACTTTGGCAATGGACATTGATCCGCTTTTTGTATATAGTTTGTTAACTGTTACAACACTACAGATAATTGAAACAATGCTACAGGTAATTTAAGCAATAAAAGAATGTTCGTCCTCTCTAATACATTTTTTTTAATTAATTTTAAGTGGACACCCTTTATATTAAGCTGGAAACACAACATGGGAATAAACTTTTACTTTTACTTTCGAGGAAAAAAGACAAAGAAAACTTTCTTTCTCCAGTACATACCGGACAACAAAGGCTTATAGAACGAGAAATACATCCATTAAAAGATTGGTGAAGGATCCATGGATGATAAAGAGAAAAAAATAAATAACAGGACGTGGGTGCAATTAGTCAGACTCGAAACCAAAAGAAAAAATTTTGTAAGCAAAAAAAAAAAAAAAAAAAAATTAAATGCCACGCGTGAACTCGTATAACTTAGTGTAGTAAGCAAACGCGTTATCGATGAGACCACTAGGGCACAGATGTTCTGGCGTTACAAATTGAACTTTTTTTAACGAATGAACGAAACGGCCGTTCACGCATGCGCGATTAGGAAACAGCATCAAAACGAAAGTTTTATCAGACTCCCCTCCTTCAACCCAAACGACATTTCTACATGAAATAATTGTTGATGTTTCCAATTTTTCGATATTATGTGTCCGAGAGGTCGCTCTTTCTAATTGTGCCACGTTCGATTCGGATGACAAAAGTTTTAGCAGACATACAAATACACACACAAACACACAGGCAGGTGATATTTATATAATAGATAACAATATATTGGAGAGGTGGGTTAAAGGAGTCATCGATCCCAGATGTTGTACTGGATAAAGGAACACCAAACGGAGCACCTAATGACAGATGAATACATCTATTTAACCGTATATAACAAGGTCGGTTACTTTTATCTTCACAATCAGGATTTCATTTGCTCTACTTTTCAAATTTTTCTTAAAAGCAGCTGTGTGAATACGCTCTATAACGACGTACACTTTGAATAGTTGGGTTTACCTTTTTCTGTATATCCGTGTACGCGTAAATGCCTGTATGTATATACGTCGTATCATTTAGTTGATCGTCTAGTGTGTATATTTTAACATTTATGCAACAGTTCTAACAGTAAACGATTGACGTGGACGTATCAAAACAGTTGTAGACAAACACTTCTTTTAACAGATGTAAATAACACAACACATGCCTGAATTATTTACGAACATGTATTTTCATGATCCGGCCGGCATTTTCAGAGATTACAAGTTCTTACAACTTGTCTGTCTGAAATGACGCCGCTTCCCGCGTCATGGAAATCGACTCTTGGGTCGTCCGTTCCCTCTGATGTCCAGCTAACGACTGCTAGAATCTCCCCAAATCTACATACATCACGTGTCTCATTATGTCTCATCATAACGTCTCAGACCAACCTGATGTAACTCTAATCTAGTTATTTATTTATGCAAACTAAAATGATGTTTACATCTATTTTCTATTTTCACTTTCCTTTCGCGATATTATTACATTATATATGTCATATATGTTAATCATTTTTCTCCCAATTTAATTGCTTATTTTTCTAATCATAATAATTCATCCAGCGACCCACCGTCGCTCGAATCAATTAATAATAATAATAATAATAATAATAATAATAATAATAATAATAATAATAATAATAATAATGTTTTGAGTCTTGGCCCTGCTTGCCACAGTTAACACAGATACTACGCTATGATCCAGCCCAAAGGGGCACAACATTACACTTTTAGACATGGCAGCAAAACATTAGCACCTTCTTTGGAGCAGCGGTTTTTAAGCCTTTCATTTGTCTCTTTTTTTTATTGTTACACATGTTGAAGATCGAAGGCCAGGACCTCTTTTATCAAGGCCTGATAGCTAATCTTGGTTAGTCTTTGTCATGACTGAAGTGGCACTTCCAGAGACAGGAAGGTTTACATCACTGCTTACCTCTTTCCGGTTGCTGTATGAACGGGACCTTTTTATCCTGGGTGCCGGCCTGCTAGTATGTACTTTTGTTTTTATTCGTATTATTATATCAGTTCCCCATTGTCTACGGCTTTTTATATTTTGTTTTACTAAAGCTGTCCTATATCAATAGAGGGAATGTCATCGCTTGCAACTCGTGGGATGTGCTGGATAGTTTGAAGAAGACATCATAGCATTTTCTTTTTAATATTTAGTCCGGGTTTACTTCAAATAAGAAGTATCCTTCATGTCAGGATCTCTTACAAACCCACATACAGAGAGATTAAAGACACCCGATGATGGGGTTTAGTAGGCATTCAAGTTCTCTAACTATTGTATGTACTAATGCTTTTTTTACAAGGAAGTCATCACTTATCAAGGCCCGGAAGCCACTCGGGGATAAGGGTTATTGTGTGTACAGTATGTTAGTGTTGGAGATTTGATAAAGTGTCTTACTTAAGGAGGCGGTTCATCAGGAATTTGTTTATGTTGGACTTGAAGACATCCAGGTTGTAGTCAGGTGGGAAACAGACAACCGGAACAGAGTTCCACAGGCGTGCACTTCTAAGAAAGAAGTTTTGTTCATGGAATCTACGTTTTGATTTTGGGAGGATAGGCTGTTTTTAGCAGCTCCTGTCCAGATGTGGCAGCAATACTCCATCCTTGGGCGTACTTAGCTTTTATACAGATAGAGAATTGTATCAGGGGTAAGATACCTTCTGTAGCGGTAGAAGGATCCTACAATTTTTCCGGCGACCTTGACAACTGACTTGATGTACGTATTAAATTTTAGGTCAGAAGTAAAGGTCAAGCCCAGAAGCGTATCAAAACATGGAGCTTCCCCTAGACGAGAGCCACCCATTTCAATTGATGCCAGATGGGGATCAGAGCGTTGATGATGTAAAGATAAGAGCTTGGTTTTAGATGCATTAAAAGTAACCAGCCATCTCCTACCCCATTGTACCACGCGCTCGAGATCAGAGAAGAGAGAATCAGAGAGAATCAGAGAGAACTTTGTCATTTACGGCCTTTGATGTGTTGCCATAGATGGTGGTGTCATCAGCATAGATGTCAACGAATGATTTAAGTATGTGTTTAGGGAAATCATTAATGTAGATCAGGAAGAGAATTGGGCCCAGGATGGACCCCTGAGGGACTCCAGCATTAATACTGTGGGCCTCTGATTTCTGAACAACAGTACTCTTATGAGCCTATCGAAGAGAAATGATTTAATGATCGAGAAAACATTTCCAGTTATACCGTAGCTGGAAATCTTGTGAAGTAGGCCCTTATGCCATACCTTATCGAAGGCCTTTGATATGTCAAGAGCAATTGCCCTAGAGAGGAAGCCTTTGTCAAGAGATTCGCTAATCCTATGAGATATAACAGTTAGCACATCTGCTGTAGATCTGGCAGAACGGAAACCATATTGCATGTCACTAAGAAGGTTATTTTTAGATGATTCAAATATATGCTTGGATGATTCCAATATATTTCCCGATTCCGATACAATTACCGATTCCGATTCTATGTAAATCTATAAATATGTAATTATAAAGTTGTTTTGCCCACCGATTACCGTAATATTTTGTCAAACGTAAAAAACACACTGGGGGGAGTGATCATTTTACTTTTACTGTTTAAAGTTTAAAATCAATAAATAGTGATTATTTTATTATTAATAGCAGCAGCGCAAATTTTGTTTTAAACAAAAATCAAAAAAAGGATAATGAAAGCAATCGTTTTTGGCATCGGAAAATAGGCAGAATTTTTTTTCCGATTTCGATACTGATTTTGATACACCCAAAAATTTCAATTCTTTCGATCCCTGATCTCGATTTCGATTAATCGTCCCAACACTGATATGTTCACATGTGTGCACAGTGTATGTGTATATAGCATGTGTGTGCGTAAATTGTGTGTGGTATACGTCTATATAACGTGTGCGTTCGGAAATTCTGTGTGGTGTACGTATATACAACATGTGTGTGTAAATTGCGTGTGGTGTACATGTATACAACGTCTATGTTTGTAATTTGTGTATGATCTACGTGTATACAACGTGTGTGTATGTGCATGTGTGTATAACGTGTATGTGTGCGTAAATGTGTTTGCTGTGTACGTGTATTTTACGTGTGTTTGTGTACGTGTATGTGAGCTTAAAGTGCCTGTATATAGTGTATGATATATGATGTGCGCGTGTGTGTGTTTATATAGTGTATGTGTCCATAAAGTATGTGTGGTTTTGTGTATCTAACGTGTGTGTGTGTGCGTGCGTGCGTGTGTACACGACATGTATGTGTGCGTAAGGTGTGTGTAAAAGGTGGTGATGTTCTACTCCCACACAACTTATTTAAATACTCAAACTCAAATACGTTGCACCCTCATTCTTTGGCAAACAAATTTTGTCTAAACAGACGTTTGTTCACATTCCTCACGTCAGATCTGTATATCTCACCCACGCACAAACACAAGAATTTCAAACGTTAAATGATTAGGCTGAAATAAAATTCAAAGAGGGAATGTGGCTGCACGATCTAGAAACCTTGTTATCTTCATTTAGAAAAAATAATTATATAGACAAAAAGTCGGTCTTTCATGTGAAGCATCCCACTCCTAAAGAGGAGCACTTTGGATTGGAGACAAAAAATACCTGCATTGTTTCGTCAGCATTTATGAACTAGAGAGCATCAGGCGACAGTTAATAAACCCACCAACCATCGACTGTTATTACTTATTACACTGGGTGATATATTATAATTATAACAATTATTTCGTTGAGATCTTTGTATATAACTTAAACTACAGAAATTATTAACTTCTATTATTAATTAACTGAAGTACTCGTCTTTTATTATTAATTAACTGGAGTACTCGTCTTTAAACGGATTCATAATGTCGAGACACTCTTAGGGAACTTTAACAGGTGACAAAAAGTTTGGATATCAAAATTCTTCGAAGCAAACGAAAGCATTGACTGCTTGAACGAAAATATTTATTACAAGATATAAACATTATAAAAGCTTAAAAGATTACATGGCGTTACCCGGTATTAAATGTAATGTTAAATTACTTAATTTTTTTTTATTATTAAAACATAGTCATGCGAGTATTATGTTTTTTTTTTAAAAAACAATTCAATTCTGGTAAGTAAAATAAAAAGTGCTCAAGTTGAAATAGAAACCAAAACCTTAAAACATTGAGTAAAGTACGATCGTCAAAAGATACTATAAATTCTTCTGAACATAATCAAAATACATTTATAGCCAGGGCAAACAAGTATATGTAAACAATCTATATATATATATATATATATATATATATATATATATATATATATATATATATATATATATACATACATATATATACAAATGAAATTGCCAGTGTGTGTGTGTGTGCGCGCGCGTGTGTGTACATTTCCTACAAAACTACTCTGTCAATTTTCAGTCTATAGACTCGAGATTTGACATAAGACGTATTGAAATTTGGTTTGCTTCATGTCCAAGTTACCTATATCTAAAATTTCAAGTGTTTAGACCCAAAAAAGTTTGGTAGAGTTTTCAAAAGTTCAAATCGTAGAACTTTTACCCCTTGACAGCCAAATTTCTGGCCGAAAACCGATTAAAAAGATTTTCCCAAATCTCAATACCTATTATATCAAATCTTGAGTCAGTCGACTGAAAATCGAGAGAGTAGTTTGGTAGGGAATTGTACACACAGACACAATTTCACTTTTATCGATATATACATATGCACATAAAGTTATGAACAGTACATAGGGCCCGAGCAAAACCGGGCTGAACTGCTAGCATATTTTGATTACTGGCATTTGAGCCGAACAATTATGCGGCGCCAAGTTTTGAGAAAGCTATTTTGAGATGGCTAGAGGATCATAGTCACATCCGATCGCCTAGGCGCTAAGTTCGTAAAAAAACTGAATCCGGTTTCTAAATCTCTCACGAGAGATGAAATCATATTTTTTTCATTTGAATTAGAGTGCAGTCTATCATTGGCTATTAAAACTCAAGGGAACTAACTTAGTTATAGTTACAGGGAGATTACTCTTGAATATTCCGGAACTAACAATTGAATTCATAGAAAGTGTTTTCGTCCTTTAGTTGAACATTTCTTTTATGGTGTTTTTTTACTCGCGATGATGAATCGTATGCATTTTTGTTCAAGGGTTCGAATGATTGCATCTTTGGGGATTAATCGTTTTTCTGCACATGTTCCTCTTTCTGAGCAAACACTCGATTCGCCTAAAGATAAATCTATATCCAATGGCTTGCTTCATGTTAAATACAATGTATATCCGTAAATGACTTTATGTAGGTAAACATGTTCCTGGTTTTTGTGTAAAGGTTATTGATGTAGTCTGGGTGGTTAATCTGGAACGTGACCGTTACACTTTAACCGTGCCGCTACATATCAAACCACTCAGACTCACACGTTGTCTGCTACCGTTGCAAAGGGACAAACAAACAAACAAACAAACAAACAAAAAAAGACCAGTTCGACTCGGCAATTTTTTACGTGCAAATGAAATGCATTTATTCATAGTTCTTCCAAAATAACGCATTCCATTATCATTCAAACGTCTTTTCGCATACATATGTGGTTTGCAATGCTCTGTCATATAACATGTGCTTTTCAAAAGTCTCTGTCCCCATCACCTTAATCTGTCCGTAGCCAACGTTTTCTCCCCTTCGTTTTCTCAAGTCCATCTTTCTCAGCACGCAACTTGCCTTTTCCTTTTGATAACGTAGTATATTTTTCTCGTCTTTTCCTGTCATGAAAGCTCGCGCATACTTGCTAATTTGCATATCGCTAAAACGACTGCTGCTAATATTTTCACTAGTCAGCTATCCTACGACTGCTGATTTTCTCGTTCGTCGCCCTATAATAACAATATACAATAAGAGTGCACCGCTTCGTTACAAATCAGCAATGCCATATCCATAAGAAAAGACAGCTTTTGTCAACTGATTGATGGGGGGTCTGACTGACCTGTTGCATATTTCAGACAAAAAGAATTTGGGATTTTTCTGGTTAGAAGTACAAAGAAAAGCTTTTAATAAATCTTATTATTTGGATTATTTTCATTCGGAGTGTTATTTTCATAACATTTTGATCGATGTAACTTCCGATCTTCTTCGGTGTATCTTGTCGAACTAAGGGATCTGTCTGTCGAATCGGGAATCTGCACGGAATTTCGAACAGAACCGTTTATTTAATCCATGAGGGTAGCATGTCCTTGTTTCGTCTGCCATGATTGGATAGAAGTCTTAAGTAAATCTCAATTGTATTCTTAGTATCGTCTGCACTGAGAATTGAATCTTCAACTTCTAAAAGAGTATTATTTCGAACTGAATGTACAAAGTGTTTATCCATTACGTTACATGCCCTTTTAATAGATTTAAGTTAATTATGAAAAGAAACCAATAGCAATGTTTTGACAAGCTTCTGGGTTTGACCTTTACTCCTGATCTGAAATGGAACACGTACATCAAGTCTGTTGCCAAGGTTGCTGGTAAAATGCCGGGATCCTTCTACCACTCCAGAAGATATTTCACTGCTGATGCAATTCTCTATCTCAGGGGTCAATCCTGGGCCCAACTCTCTTCCTGATCTACATCAATGACCTCCCTAAACACATACTTAAATCATTCGTTGACATCTATGCTGATGACACGACCATCTACAGCAACACATCAAAGGCTGTAAATGACAAAGTTCTCTCTGATTCTCTCTCCTCTGATCTCGAGCGCGTGGTTCAGTGGGGGAAGATGTGGCTAGTTACCTTTAATGCACCCAAAACCAAACTCTTATCCTTACATCATCAACGCTCTGATCCCCATCTGGCATCAATTGTGATGGATGGCTCTCGTCTGGGTGAGGCCCCATGTTTTGACAAGCTTCTGGGTTTGACCTTTACTCCTGATCTGAAATGGAACACGTACATCAAGTCTGTTGCCAAGGTCGCTGGAAAGATGGTGGGATCCTTCTACCGCTCCAGAAGATATCTCACTACTGATGCAATTCTCTATCTATATAAAAGCCAAGTACGTCCAAGGATGGAATACTGTTGCCATATCTGGGCAGGAGCTGCCAAAAACAGCCTATCATGCCTGGACAGAGTACAAAATAGACTTCGTGGCTTAGTGGGGGATGCCCTTTTCTCTACCCTGCAACCTCTCTCCCACAGAAGAGACGTTGCGAGCCTATCCTTGTTTTATCGTTATTTCCATGGCAGGTGCTCGTCTGAACTACAATCTCTGGTCCCCCCTCGCCAATCTTTCAAGAAAAACACCCGTCTAGCTGAATCCACTGTGAAAAATTTCCCCCACTCTATATCTGTGCCTAAATCAAAACGCGGATTCCATGAACAAAGCTTCTTTCTTATAACTGCACGCCTGTGGAACTCTGTTCCGTCTGCCTGCTTCCCACCGGACTACAACTTGGATGTGTTCAAGTCCAATGTTAACAAATTCCTAATGAACCGCCCCCTTAAGTAAACACTTCATCAAATCTCCACACTAACGTAATGTACTTGCAATAACCCTTATCCCTGAGTGGCTTCCGGGCCTTGATAAGTGGTGATCACTGTGTAAAAAAAATTTTTTTTTAATTTTTTGATCCCCAAAACGACATTAGCTCAACGAACTTTCGATATATACAATAAGAACACCCGATAATGTATTTAACAAAAACATTAACGAACACAGAATTTAATTACTCAACTATTGAGTAAAAAACACTGTGTGGACGATGATTAGATTCCGATAAATTTTATTTGGAACAAATTATTTTCAGAAGTGAGCATTTCTAATTATATATATAAAAAAAGGTACTTTGTCTGTATGTGTGTGTGTGTGTGTGTGTGTGTGTGTGTGTGTGTGTGTGTGTGTGTGTGTGTCTGTGAATTCGTTTCCTATGGACTCCGAAACGACTGAGCCTATTGATTTTAATACTCACGCAAATGTACTTTATGTCTCTATGAGTGTTCTTGTATCGGGATGCCTCCAATAATTATCAAAAATCGATAAAAAAAATCCCATTAAAGAAAGAATAGCCTGATTTTGATCAAAGTTAATACCCTTATACAACCTAACATTACAAGACGTAAACTATCCACAGCAGGTTCTTTGATAAGACAGGCGCGCGTTCAAGATGAATGTTTTTTGTTTATAGTACAAGTCAACCATGATATTTGATTTTTGTATTTTAAGCATTAATTCAAGCCATTATATAAATTTTTTTTATAAAATCGACAGTAGGTTCTTTACAGTGCAATGTATTACAATGTACTGTATACTAATCACTGTATTACAATGTACTGTATACTAATCACTGTATTACAATGTACTGTATACTAATCACTGTATTACAATGTACTGTATACTAATCACTGTATTACAATGTACTGTATACTAATCACTGTAGGGGGCATATGAAGCTTCTTACTGGTTTACCACAGTGGGCCCCCAATTTGAGCAAGACATCAATCGATTTGATTAAAAACTAGACGATTTCACCAATTTCGACGATAATAACAATATTGGACGTATGGAACATTCGTTGAACTTGAGTCAATCTCGGGCAACATCGGGCCTCCTTGCTAGTAGATACTTAAAGTTATATCCAATCCAAGATAATAATACGCATGCACATAATAGATTCATAGTAATACATATGTATGTAATCGATTCATTTCTAATGATGTAACAAATCTATAAATACTCAACAGAAAAATAGAGTGGACTTCCGGTCGAAATAAATTATTAGAAAGACAAGGATTGTTATCAGGACCGCGGGAAAACGGAACACTTATGTAACAGAACGCGTATGAAAATATCAGCAGCAGCAGCAGCCGAAGGATGGATGGCAAGCGATTGTATTAGCGGGAAATTAGGAAGTATGCGCGAGATAGCGCGAAAAGAAAAATGGGGGAAAAAGACACCATGTGGACGGGAAGAAACAAAGTCGGCGTCGAAGGAGATGGGCGTGTAAAATGAAGAAGAGAGAAGAAAGAGTGCAATCAAAAAGATGGACGTATAAGAAATGGTTGTATGTAATGGAGCAGAATCGAGAAACCTTTAAGCTGGTGTCGAGACGGGGATGGGGGTGACGGTAATAAACGATTTGAGTTGAAAAAAAAAGTCGAGTTGAGTTTATTTATTTATTTATTTCTGCAACATTACAAATGTTATTTTTCTTTCTTGTGACCCTTTTTTGCCGACGGTCGAGGACAAAGGACATTTTATCCCCAAAACAATTTTCCAGATAATTGTCCAATGATTTGCTTTCATTGAGTGACAATTTGGGGATCGTTTGACAGAGAAAATGAAAACAAACGTAAAGGTTATGTAACCACATATACCATGTTTTTGCGCCTATTTCTATTTAAAAGATATTTAAAAAATTTGCTTTCATCTTACGGCGTAGAATTTCGTTTCGTTTAGGTTTCAACAATTTTGGTTCATTTTGACATTTATGACAACAATATATTCGAGGGAGAAACTTGTGTCCTATCAAAATTCAAAAAATTAAAACTAAAATTTCCCTAAAACATCCTTTGTCACGTAAAAAAATAGAAAAGAAAGTATTCTTTTTCGACTATTGTTATAACCTCTGACCTTATGAAAGACGCCTCGAGTTATTTCCCTTGTTTACTGAAGACGAGGAAAACCGGAAAGAAATTATAATAAAAAAAAGAGGATAATGGCAACTTACTCTTTTGAATCTGAACCGATCCAATATCAAGATGCGTCCATTCAATCTACGCGACTATCGATAGGAAATGAAATTTCGAAGTGAAATCTGATGAACTGACCGAATGGCAGACAAAGCTCATATAAAAAAATACGTGGACGCATCTAAAACGATATTTCAAAATTCAGCGCAATAAGCCGTCTGTCAATTTGTCCAGCTAAGTCTATTTATATTCAGGGCAGGTATCTGTGTTTTTATGATTGTATGTCCAGCTAAAATAAAAAAATACAGAATAAACTCCCATAAAGTTGGCATTTTTATGGCGTAACTCCGGAAAAATAATATCTAAAATTTAGAAAAAAAAAAAAGATTCATGCTTTGGGGTTCAAATGAAACTCTAGTCACATTTGAAGCAATTTCCTTCGACTGCAATTTTTTGTACTGTTCCAACACCAGGAATGGAAGTCCTCTTGTGTAAGCGTGCCAATGACCCTCGTCACAGCCTCTTTCATCTCCTTAATTGTCTCATATGAACAGCCTCTAAAGTTTTCCTTCTATTTATATAATAACCAAAAGTCAAGGTCTAGCCTATAGGGAGGGTGAAGAACTGTCTTGATGTCCATCTTGATCAAATATTCTGTGGTCAGGATGACGTTATGGACTGATGTATTTGTGCAAATTTACCGCATCTTCAGTTCCTCGCAAATAGTGTGTGTGTACAGTTCCCACACTGACATCAAACTGTGCACTTATTATCTCTATAGACACACGACGGTGCTTATCCATGAAATTCTTTATTTGGCCAATCAACTCTGGTTTTCTGACTTCCTTACTTCTCCCACACTTCTCATCATCCCACAGAGTTCTTGCCTTCTTTATGCCACTCAAAAACTGATGCTCGATTCATGCAAGATAGTCCAACATCAGTCTGAAGTATTTTATAAGTTCCTGTGGCATTTTTTTCCAAGTTTAAAACAAAATTTTATTGCATATCGTTCTTCTAAAGTGTCCTCACATCCAGATTGCATTTTTTAAATTCATCCGCTGTGACAATCAGGCTTTAGTAGGGTGTACTCTAATTCCTGTTGTAGCTGTTCATTTGAACTTGGAATCATAAAAATTGGTCAGTCATCTCATAAGATAACATACCGAATTTTCAAGAGGATATGACAATTTTAAATGCCTGTACAAAAAGTCTGGAAACTTATTTAAGGCACCTTAAGAATCCAGAATTAAACATGATTTTTAATGTTATCATGTATTAATACAGTTGAGGAAATGAATCAGCATTTTTTCAAATTGAAAGACACTGCGGACTTAATCTCTTACTTCTCTACAGAGAGAGAGGGTAAGGGAAACTTAGTTTTAGTAGTATTCTGAAGGAACCCTTGAGTTTATTTGGTGCTTTCAGTAGCGCACTAAAAGATTTTTGTTAGCCATCTGTAATATAAAGAGCAGTTATCTGTGTGTATGTTTACATGAATAGGTAAAACTAAGAACGACAACAAAAAAACACCCACAAAGTTGGTATTTTCTTGAACGTCTTTTTTCCTCTAAACTAGAGTAGATGTCGTTAGGAGGTCGGTTTTTCAGACAAATGATGTACTAACTAAAGGGAAGTAACTGAATCTTTTAATCAAGGGGTTTTATTCCCTTACACCGTCTCGAGAATTCTATAAAAACAAGTTGTCTATATGTGTGTGTGTCCAGAGAAAAATAGACTAGGCGGAGAAGGAAGAGGAGTGAGGAAAGAAAGAGGAAGTGAGAGAGGAGGAAAGAGAGTAAGATAATAGAAATACGCTGCCAGTTGTTTATAGTACATGGTTCTGTTGTTCCTCGTTGCCAGTGTTATGACCTTCAAAAACTGAAAGCCATGTGTAACATGAAAAAACACTTGTAAGGGAACTTGGAACAGTTTCAAAAACACTGAAAAACAAGCAAAAGAAATTTGCAATGAAAGACCATACAATGAATGGCTACGATGAAAAACTGCTGAAATATTAAGGAAAATCATTGAATGCAAACGTCAACCTACATAGACAACAAACGTTGACCAACCACAGATAAATAAAAGGGAGGACATATATACACATTCGGTGGACCAGCTTGATTGATAACATACAAAATTGTTGTGCAAGGTCAAATTCCTTAGCTTAACATTCACGGGCAATATGAACTAAAACAAATACGTTGAGGACATTGCTTCTGACTGTACTGATATGCAGAAGTTTAAATGTAATGTAAACCAACATCTTGTTAATCTTTCCTAGGCATGGTCCAATTAGTGGCTCCTTACATCTAAGTGGCGATATGCCTTGGTAGGGAGTGAAGGTGAGCAAAACAAAAGAAAGATGTCGAAAAACTGAAAAACTGGAATCAACCAGATCTCCACTGGAATCGTCCGAAAGTACCGGAACCTCGGGAGTCTTATTGCCACTTAAATTTTAAAGCCTTATGATCATTAATAGCGAGAAAACGATAGTAAACAGCTATTGCAATAACATGAAATAGTTTGCAACATCTATCGAAAGAGATAGAAAGTGCTAGAAATCTGGGAAAACTTGTTGTCACTCAAACTCCAGGGAAACATTTGCTGGTTATTGTCACTGATTATAACTTGCACTGAACTCATGGTAAAATGATAAATAAAAAATTAAACAGTCATTCGTTTTGGTTGATACCACATAAAATATTTGTGAAGAGTCAAGGAAGATGGAAAGACTTAGGAGGGAGAGCACTAATCAGATCTCCATTGTCTGAGTGCAAAAAGGACTGGGACCTTGTGGAGGCTTATTGCCACCCAAATCCCAGATAAAACCAATGATCGTTACCAGCGAGACTTCAATGGTAAGCAGCTGTTGTGATAAGGCAATGTCATTTGCAAAGTTTATCAAAAGAGGTAGAGAGTGCTGAAAATCTGGTGAGGCTTGTCACTCAGATCCCAGAGAACACCATTGCATGTTGTCAGTGCATAATCTCTGATGATGGCTCGTGTGAGAACTCCTAGTGGGTACAACCCCCCCCCTCAAATTGTCGTATTGACATAAACTGGCACCACACGATTATTGAATCATTTCTCTCTAATAGGTTCATAAGAGTAGTGGCTGATGGGCAGAAATCAGAAGCTCACAATATTAATGCTGGAGTCCCTCAGCCCAACTCTCTTTCTGATCTACATTAATGATCTTCCAAATAACATCCTAAGATCATTTGTAGACATTTATGCTGACGATACTTACATTTATGGCAACACTTCAAAGGCCATAAATGACCAAGTTTTCTCTGATTCTCTCTCCTCTGATCTTGAGCACGTGGTACAATGGGAAAAGCGGTGGCTGGTTACTTTTAATGCATCTAAAACCAAGCTTCTATCTTTACATCATCAACGCTCTGATCCTCATCTGGAATCAATTGAAATGAATGGCTCCCGTCTTGGGGAGGCTCCATGTTTTGACAGGCTTCTGGGCTTGACCTTTACTCCTGATCTGAAAGGAACACATATATCAAATCTGTTGCCAAGGTCACTGGGAAAATGATAGGATCCTTCTACCGCTCCAGTAGATACCTCACTCCTGATGCAATTCTCTACTTATATAAAAGCCGAGCACAGCCAATGATGGAGTACTGTTGCACATCTGGGCAGGAGCTACTAGAACTTATCCTGGCTTGACAGAGTTCGAAAGAGACTTCGTAGCTTAGTGGGGGATGCCCTTTTCTCTTCCCTGCAACCTCTCTCCTACAGAAGAGACGTTGTGAGCCTGTCTCCCTGTAGTGTTCCCTGTAGTCGCTTTATCGTTATTTTCACGGCAAGTGCTCATTTGATCTCCACTCTATCGTCCCCCCTCACCAAATTTTCAAAACACTCGTCTAGCTGAAACCACTATAAATAATTTCCCCCACTCTTTATCTGTGCCTAAACCTAAATGTAGATTCCATGAACAAAACTTCTTTCTTAGAACTGCACGCCTGTGGAACTCCTTTCCGATTGCTTGCTTTCCAACTGACTACAATCTGATTGTCTTCAAGTCCAACATAAACAAGTTCTTGAAGTAATCCAATTTACAAAATTTCCACTACTTAAGATTACTACTCCGGGCCTGGATAAGTGGTGACACCTTTAAAAAAAAAAGAAAAGCACCAAATAATCTTGCAAGATCAAGGAAGATGGACCAAAGAGAGGAAGTAATAATCTGACCTCCGCTGAATTAGTGCGAAGAGGACTGGGACTTCAAAGAGGCTTATTGCCACCCAAATTCCAGAAACGGCCAATAGTCGCTACCAACGAAAATCATTAGTAAACAGCTATAGCAATAACGCAAAATAATTTGCAAATGTTATCAAAAAAAAAATGATGTATACTAGAAATCTGGGGAGACCCTTTGTCACTCAGACTACAGGGAACACTACAGTTTGTTCCCAAATATAATTCTATAATGGTCGCCTATGTGAAAACTCTTCATGAGTAATAATAATAATAATAATAATAATAATAATAATAATAATAATAATAATAATAATAATGTTAATATTAATAATAATGTTAATTATATTAATAATAATAATAACAATAATAATGTTAATAATAATAATAATGTTAATAATATTAATAATAATAATATGATAATAATGTTAATAATAATAATAATAATAATAATAATGTTAATAATAATGCTAATAATAATGTTAATAATAATAATAATAATAATAACATTAATAATAATAACAATAATAATGTTAATAATAATAATAATGTTAATAATATTAATAATAATAATAATTATGATAATAATGTTAATAATAATAATAATAATAATAATAATGTTAATAATAATGCTAATAATAATGTTAATAATAATAATAATAATAATAATAACATTAATAATAATAACAATAATAATGTTAATAATAATAATAATGTTAATAATATTAATAATAATAATAATTATGATAATAATGTTAATAATAATAATAATAATAATAATAATAATAATGTTAATAATAATGCTAATAATAATGTTAATAATAATAATAATAATAATAATAATAATAATAATGTTAATAATAATAATAATAATAATAATAATAATAATAATAATAATAATAATAATGTTAATAATAATAAATAATAATGATAATAATAAATAAATATTAACTAGCGGGACCTGTGGAAATTACACAGGGGACTCATTCATATGTAACAAATTGATGTTGGCATTCAGTAGATGTTCAGTGTAAATGGAGACACTCTGATATTGTTGGAGTTTTTTTTTTTGTTAAAACTGCAAAAGTATTTATCTAAGCTAGCACGAACGCCCGGCAAAACCCGGTCGTAAAGTACGCTTAAATACGATATTTTAATTCTTGCAGATTTTCTATAAATTATTATAGAGTTAATGTTCTATCGAATTTTATATGTTATAAAGTTTCGATTTCAAGAAAAAAATATATATCCATATTACTTGGGTGCATTAGCTTGAATCGAAACCGAAATAAAAACTTATAAAGAAAATATATATATATATATATATATATATATATATATATATATATATATAACTTGAGCTCCTTCTGCCATAATCGAAACCGAAACCAAAACTCTTCATGAGTAATAATAATAATAATAATAATAATGTTGATAAAATTATTTATAAAAAAAAACAGATTACTGGAGTGCCATCAGTTATAATCGAAACCGAAACCAAAACTTATGAAGAATTCTTGATAAAATTATTACGACAAGAAATGGAAGTACATAACAATTAAACAATCCGGATGTAAGCGTGACACAGAAAATAACACACATGCTATTGTATTAATATCTGTATAACAGATAAACCCATTCAAGCAAGAAGACCGGATGTCATAATAGCTAAGAAGAAGTAAAAGTCCTGCCAGATTGTAGATTTAACCGTTCCAGCAGACCACAGAGTGAAGATCAAAGAGACTGAGAAATGAAACAAATACACGGAACTTGCCAGAGAGCTCAAAGGATTCTGGAAAATGAAGAAAGTCAAGATAATACCACTAATAATTAAAGGATACTCTAACCTAACTTCGAAATCTGACCCCCAAGATCGCCATGGGCATGGAATATGTGCCTATATAAAAGATGGCTTTCCATGTGGTAGGGACCTCTCCAGAGAAGATCCTAACTTACCCTATATGTGCTTCCGAGTATCACTAGCTCACACTACGGCATTTATATTTACTCTCTATCGCCCCCATAACAGCGGAGTTACTATCTTTAAAAGCATATCTGAGAAAATTGACCAAGTTCTATCAGCATATCCTTCAGCTAACATTCACGTATGTGGAGACTTCAATGTTCACAATGTGGAATGGTTGACCCACTCAAACAAGACCGATGATGAGGGGAGATTCTGTCATGATTTCTCCATTGCTTATGACCTCACTCAGATTGTTCACGAACCCACCCGTATGCCCGACAATGTCGGCCAGTATGCAAGTCTCCTAGACCTTTTTCTCACAACTTGCCCTGAACTATGTTCAGTTTCCGTTCTGTCTCCACTTGGATCTTCCGACCACTCAGTTGTATCAATTAAGATAAAAATGAAATGTAATAAGTCCTCAGACGTACCTCTCCATCGTACAGTATATCGATACACTATGTCTGACTGGGATAGTTTCCGTATATTTATATCGGATCTTCCTCTGCGTTCCATGTTTAAAAAGGATGTGTCGTCTATAGTATCAGACCTGACAGAATGGTTAATTGTAGGTATAGACAATTTCATACCCTCAAAAAAGTTCCAGCAAAAACCTAACAGCCAGCCATGGTTTTCTCCAGAATGTGCTGCTGCTATTGCGCACAGAAATCACTTTTTCCGTTGCTTCCAACGTAATAGATGTATGGAAACTAAAGCCGCTTTCAGGACTGCCAGCAACCATTGTAAGAAAGTAATAAAGAACACAAGAGATTAGTATGCTCAGTCTGTCAAGTCGAAAGTAGCTGAGCAGCGGCTTGGTTCCCACCAGTTTTGGCAAATTGCAAACAGAATCCTGAACAGAAGCGTGTGCTCTATCCCAACTATCATCAATGGACCTGAGTTAATCTCGTCAGCATCAGACAAAGCCAAACTCTTTGTTAAGAACTTTGCAGCCAATTCTACCCTTTGCGACCAAGGCCGCCAACCCCCAATATTTCCTCCTGTATCAGAAAACACACTATGTGATATACAAATATCTGTATGTGATGTTGCCAAGCTAATCAAAAACCTTGATTCCAGTAAAGCAACCGGCCCTGACGGTATTCCAATTATAGTACTCAAAAACCTTCAACTAGAATTAGCACCCATACTTACAAAACTGTTTAAACGTTGTCTTAAGGAGAATTGCTTCCCATCACCCTGGAAAATCTCATCAGTATGCCCTGTATTTATAATTCAGGTGATCGTTCATCCCCCTCTCAGTACAGGCCAATAAGTCTCCTGTGCGTCATGAGTAAGTTGCTGGAATCTGTGTTAAATAGAGAAGTAATCAACCATCTCAGCAAAAATAACCTTCTTAGTGACACACAATATGGCTAGATCTACAGCAGATGTGCTTACAGTTATATCTCATACGATTAGCGAATCTCTCGACAGAGGCAACCTTTCTAGGCCAATTGCTCTTGACATATCAAAGGCCTTTGATAGGGTATGGCATAAAGGTTTACTTCACAAGATCTCCAGCTATGGTATAGCTGGAAATGTCTTCTCACTTATTAAATCATTTCTCTCTGATAGGTTCATAAGAGTAGTAGTTGATGGGCAAAAATCAGAAGCTCACAGTATAAATGCTGGAGTCCCTCAGGGGTCCATCCTGGGCCCAACTCTTTTCCTGATCTACATTAATGATCTTCCAAATCACATCCTTACATCATTCGTAGACATTTTTGCTGACGACACTACCATCTATGGTAGCACATCTAAGACAGTAAATGACCAAGTTCTCTCCAATTCTCTCTCCTCTGATCTTGATCACGTTGTACAATGGGGAAAGGAGTGGCTGGTTATTTTAATACATCTAAAACCAAGCTTCTATCTTTACATCATCAACGTTCTGATCCCCATCTGGCATCAATGAAAATGAATGGCTCTCGTCTTGGGGAGGCTTCAAGTTTTGACAGGCTTCTGGGCTTGACATTTACTCCTGATATTAAATGGAATAGTACATCAAATGTGTTGCCAAGGCCGCTGGAAAAATGGTCGGATCCTTCTATCGATCCAGTAGATATCTCACTGCTGATGCAATTCTCTATCTATATAAGAGCCAGATACGTCCAAAGATGGAATACTGTTGCCACATATGGGCAGGAGCTGCTAGAAAAGAATTGTCCTGCCTTGATAGGGTTCAAAATAGACTTCGTAGCCTGGTGAGAGATGTCCTTTTCTCTTCGCTGCAACCTCTATTTCACAGAAGAGATGTTGCAAGTTTGTCTCTGATGTATCGTTATTTTCATGGAAAGTGTTCGACTGAGCTTCAATCTATGGTCCCCCCTCGCCAAACTTTCACAAGAAACACTAGACTAGCTGAAAACATTATCAATAATTTTCCCCACTCTTTATCTGTACCTAAACCTAAACATAGATTCCATGATCAAAGCTTCTTTCTTAGAACTGCACGCCTGTGGAATTGTCTTCCGTTTTCCTGCTTTCCAGCTGTCTATAATATGATTGTCTTCAAGTCCAACGTGAACAAGTTTCTGATGAGGCGTTTCACTTAAGTTAACAAATTTACCGAACTTCCATTACTATCGATTACTATATTGTCCTTTTGACTACTGTACACTCTTTAACCCTTATCCTTGAGTGGCCTATCGGCCTTGATAAGTGGTGACGCCTATGAAAAAAAAAAAAAAAAAAAAAAAAAAACCCAATAGTAGGAGCAATAGGAACGATACCGAAAAGCTTTGAAAAAAAAAATGGGAGAGATTGGAATCGGAGGGATGTCCAAGAAAATACAATGAATTTCAATAATGAAAACTGTAGAAATATTAAGGAAAATCTTTGAATGTGGAGACTAACACAACACATAAACTACACACAAACTGGACACAAAAACGGGTACAGATGTAGAACACAAAGTAACATCACATGGAATAATGAAAACTGAAACTGTATAATTGTAAGATACCGCCTACCCCGTTTGTGTGTGCGTGTGTGTGTGTGTGTGTATCACCATAAACGAGCACCACTCCAAATAATGAAGGTCAAGGAGAATGGAAAAACTGAGGAGAAAAAGCACTAGCCAGCTCTCCACTGGTTGAGTGCAAATCGGGGAGGGACCTTAGAAGGCTTATTGCAAACCAAATTCCAGTGAAGACCAATGGTAACCGCCAACGAGAAATCAATGGTTCAATGGTAAACTGCTGTTGCGATAACGCAAATTCTTTTGCAAAGGTTATCGAAAGAGGTGGAGAGTACCGGAAGTCTGAGGAGAATTATTGTTACTCCAGGAAACCCCACAAGTTATTCGCAAAGAGCAATCTTTGATGATGGCTTGTGTGACTAATCCTAATTAGTACATAATAATTTGATGATGGCTTGTGTGAATACTTCTAATGAGTACATAATAATTTGATGATGGCTTGTGTGAATACTCCTAGTGAGTACATAATAATTTGATGATGGCTTGTGTGAATACTCTTAATGAATACATAATAATTTGATGATGGCTTGTGTGAATACTCCTAATGAATACATAATAATTTGATGATGGCTTGTGTGAATACTCCTAATGAGTACATAATAATTTGATGATGGCTTGTGTGAATACTCCTAATGAGTACATAATAATTTGATGATGGCTTGTGTGAATACTCCTAATGAGTACATAATAATTTGATGATGGCTTGTGTGAATATTCCTAATGAGTACATAATAATTTGATGATGGCTTGTGTGAATACTCCTAATGAGTACATAATAATTTGATGATGGCTTGTGTTAATATTCCTAATGAGTACATAATAATTTGATGATGGCTTGTGTGAATACTCCTAATGAGTACATAATAATTTGATGATGGCTAGTGTTAATATTCCTAATGAGTACATAATAATTTGATGATGGCTTGTGTGAATACTCCTAATGAGTACATAATAATTTGATGATGGCTTGTGTGAATACTCCTAATGAGTACATAATAATTTGATGATGGCTTGTGTTAATATTCCTAATGAGTACATAATAATTTGATGATGGCTTGTGTGAATACTCCTAATGAGTACATAATAATTTGATGATGGCTTGTGTGAATACTCCTAATGAGTACATAATAATTTGATGATGGCTTGTGTGAATACTCCTAATGAGTACATAATAATTTGATGATGGCTAGTGTGAATACTCCTAATGAGTACATAATAATTTGATGATGGCTAGCGTGAATACTCCTAATGAATACATAATAATTTGATGATGGCTAGTGTGAATACTCCGAATAAGTACATAATAATTTGATGATGGCTTGTGTGAATACTTCTAATGAGTACATAATAATTTGATGATGGCTTGTTTGAATACTCCTAATGAATACATAATAATTTGATGATGGCTTGTGTGAATACTCATAATGAGTACATAATAATTTGATGATGGCTTGTGTGAATACTCCTAGTGAATACATAATAATTTGATGATGGCTTGTGTGAATACTCCTAATGAGTACATAATAATTTGATGATGGCTAGTGTGAATACTCCTAATGAGTACATAATAATTTGATGATGGCTTGTGTGAATACTTCTAATGAGTACATAATAATTTGATGATGGCTAGTGTGAATACTTCTAATGAGTACAAAATAATTTGATGATGGCTAGTGTGAATATTCCTAATGAGTACATAATAATTTGATGATGGCTTGTGTGAATACTTCTAATGAGTACATAATAATTTGATGATGGCTTGTGTGAATACTCCTAATGAGTACATAATAATTTGATGATGGCTTGTGTGAATACTCCTAATGAGTACATAATAATTTGATGATGGCTTGTGTGAATACTCCTAATGAGTACATAATAATTTGATGATGGCTTGTGTGAATACTCCTAATGAGTACATAATAATTTGATGATGGCTTGTGTGAATATTCCTAATGAGTACATAATAATTTGATGATGGCTTGTGTTAATATTCCTAATGAGTACATAATAATTTGATGATGGCTTGTGTGAATACTCCTAATGAGTACATAATAATTTGATGATGGCTAGTGTTAATATTCCTAATGAGTACATAATAATTTGATGATGGCTTGTGTGAATACTCCTAATGAGTACATAATAATTTGATGATGGCTTGTGTGAATACTCCTAATGAGTACATAATAATTTGATGATGGCTTGTGTTAATATTCCTAATGAGTACATAATAATTTGATGATGGCTTGTGTGAATACTCCTAATGAGTACATAATAATTTGATGATGGCTTGTGTGAATACTCCTAATGAGTACATAATAATTTGATGATGGCTTGTGTGAATACTCCTAATGAGTACATAATAATTTGATGATGGCTAGTGTGAATACTCCTAATGAGTACATAATAATTTGATGATGGCTAGCGTGAATACTCCTAATGAATACATAATAATTTGATGATGGCTAGTGTGAATACTCCGAATAAGTACATAATAATTTGATGATGGCTTGTGTGAATACTTCTAATGAGTACATAATAATTTGATGATGGCTTGTTTGAATACTCCTAATGAATACATAATAATTTGATGATGGCTTGTGTGAATACTCATAATGAGTACATAATAATTTGATGATGGCTTGTGTGAATACTCCTAGTGAATACATAATAATTTGATGATGGCTTGTGTGAATACTCCTAATGAGTACATAATAATTTGATGATGGCTAGTGTGAATACTCCTAATGAGTACATAATAATTTGATGATGGCTTATGTGAATACTTCTAATGAGTACATAATAATTTGATGATGGCTAGTGTGAATACTTCTAATGAGTACAAAATAATTTGATGATGGCTAGTGTGAATATTCCTAATGAGTACATAATAATTTGATGATGGCTTGTGTGAATACTTCTAATGAGTACATAATAATTTGATGATGGCTAGTGTGAATATTCCTAATGAGTACATAATAATTTGATGATGGCTTGTGTGAATACTTCTAATGAGTACATAATAATTTGATGATGGCTAGTGTGAATACTTCTAATGAGTACAAAATAATTTGATGATGGCTTGTGTGAATATTCCTTATGAGTACATAATAATTTGATGATGGCTTGTGTGAATACTTCTAATGAGTACATAATAATTTGATGATGGCTAGTGTGAATATTCCTAATGAGTAGATAATAATTTGATGATGGCTTGTGTGAATACTTCTAATGAGTACATAATAATTTGATGATGGCTTGTGTGAATACTCCTAATGAGTACATAATAATTTGATGATGGCTTGTGTGAATACTCCTAATGAGTACATAATAATTTGATGATGGCTAGTGTGAATACTCCTAATGAGTACATAATAATTTGATGATGGCTAGCGTGAATACTCCTAATGAATACATAATAATTTGATGATGGCTAGTGTGAATACTTCTAATGAGTACATAATAATTTGATGATGGCTTGTGTGAATACTTCTAATGAGTACATAATAATTTGATGATGGCTAGTGTGAATACTTCTAATGAGTACAAAATAATTTGATGATGGCTTGTGTGAATATTCCTTATGAGTACATAATAATTTGATGATGGCTAGTGTGAATATTCCTAATGAGTACATAATAATTTGATGATGGCTTGTGTGAATACTTCTAATGAGTACATAATAATTTGATGATGGCTAGTGTGAATACTTCTAATGAGTACAAAATAATTTGATGATGGCTAGTGTGAATATTCCTAATGAGTACATAATAATTTGATGATGGCTTGTGTGAATACTTCTAATGAGTACATAATAATTTGATGATGGCTAGTGTAAATATTCCTAATGAGTAGATAATAATTTGATGATGGCTTGTGTGAATACTTCTAATGAGTACATAATAATTTGATGATGGCTAGTGTGAATACTTCTAATGAGTAAAAAATAATTTGATGATGGCTAGTGTGAATATTCCTAATGAGTCCATAATAATTTGATGATGGCTTGTGTGAATACTTCTAATGAGTACATAATAATTTGATGATGGCTAGTGTGAATATTCCTAATGAGTACATAATAATTTGATGATGGCTTGTGTGAATACTTCTAATGAGTACATAATAATTTGATGATGGCTAGTGTGAATACTCCTGATGAGTACATAATAATTTGATGATGGCTAGTGTGAATATTCCTAATGAGTACATAATAATTTGATGATGGCTTGTGTGAATACTCCTAGTGAATACATAATAATTTGATGATGGCTTGTGTGAATACTCCTAATGAGTACATAATAATTTGATGATGGCTAGTGTGAATACTCCTAATGAGTACATAATAATTTCATGATGGCTTGTGTGAATACTTCTAATGAGTACATAATAATTTGATGATGGCTTGTGTGAATACTTCTAATGAGTACATAATAATTTGATGATGGCTTGTGTGAATACTCCTAATTAATACATAATAATTGGATGATGGCTTGTGTGAATACTCCTACTGAATACATAATAATTTGATGATGGCTAGTGTGAATACTCCTAATGAGTACATAATAATTTGATGATGGCTAGTGTGAATACTCCTAATGAGTACATAATAATTTGATGATGGCTAGTGTGAATACTCCTAATGAGTACATAATAATTTGATGATGGCTTGTGTGAATACTTCTAATGAGTACATAATAATTTAATGATGGCTTGTGTGAATACTTCTAATGAGTACATAATAATTTGATGATGGCTTGTGTGAATATTCCTAATGAGTACATTAAAATTTGATGATGGCTTGTGTGAATACTTCTAATGAGTACATAATAATTTGATGATGGCTAGTGTGAATACTTCTAATGAGTACAAAATAATTTGATGATGGCTTGTGTGAATATTCCTTATGAGTACATAATAATTTGATGATGGCTTGTGTGAATATTCCTAATGAGTACATAATAATTTGATGATGGCTTGTGTGAATACTCCTAATGAGTACATAATAATTTGATGATGGCTTGTGTGAATACTCCTAATGAGTACATAATAATTTGATGATGGCTTGTGTGAATATTCCTAATGAGTACATAATAATTTGATGATGGCTTGTGTGAATATTCCTAATGAGTACATAATAATTTGATGATGGCTTGTGTGAATACTCCTAATGAGTACATAATAATTTGATGATGGCTTGTGTGAATACTCCTAATGAGTACATAATAATTTGATGATGGCTTGTGTGAATATTCCTAATGAGTACATAATAATTTGATGATGGCTAGTGTGAATACTCCTAATGAGTACATAATAATTTGATGATGGCTAGTGTGAATATTCCTAATGAGTACATAATAATTTGATGATGGCTTGTGTGAATACTTCTAATGAGTACATAATAATTTGATGATGGCTAGTGTGAATACTTCTAATGAGTACAAAATAATTTGATGATGGCTAGTGTGAATATTCCTAATGAGTACATAATAATTTGATGATGGCTTGTGTGAATACTTCTAATGAGTACATAATAATTTGATGATGGCTAGTGTGAATATTCCTAATGAGTACATAATAATTTGATGATGGCTTGTGTGAATACTTCTAATGAGTACATAATAATTTGATGATGGCTAGTGTGAATACTTCTAATGAGTACAAAATAATTTGATGATAGCTTGTGTGAATATTCCTTATGAGTACATAATAATTTGATGATGGCTAGTGTGAATATTCCTAATGAGTACATAATAATTTGATGATGGCTTGTGTGAATACTTCTAATGAGTACATAATAATTTGATGATGGCTAGTGTGAATACTTCTAATGAGTACAAAATAATTTGATGATGGCTAGTGTGAATATTCCTAATGAGTCCATAATAATTTGATGATGGCTTGTGTGAATACTTCTAATGAGTACATAATAATTTGATGATGGCTAGTGTGAATATTCCTAATGAGTACATAATAATTTGATGATGGCTTGTGTGAATACTTCTAATGAGTACATAATAATTTGATGATGGCTAGTGTGAATACTTCTAATGAGTACAAAATAATTTGATGATGGCTAGTGTGAATATTCCTAATGAGTCCATAATAATTTGATGATGGCTTGTGTGAATACTTCTAATGAGTACATAATAATTTGATGATGGCTAGTGTGAATATTCCTAATGAGTACATAATAATTTGATGATGGCTTGTGTGAATACTCCTAGTGAATACATAATAATTTGATGATGGCTTGTGTGAATACTCCTAATGAGTACATAATAATTTGATGATGGCTAGTGTGAATACTCCTAATGAGTACATAATAATTTCATGATGGCTTGTGTGAATACTTCTAATGAGTACATAATAATTTGATGATGGCTTGTGTGAATACTTCTAATGAGTACATAATAATTTGATGATGGCTTGTGTGAATACTCCTAATTAATACATAATAATTTGATGATGGCTTGTGTGAATACTCCTACTGAATACATAATAATTTGATGATGGCTAGTGTGAATACTCCTAATGAGTACATAATAATTTGATGATGGCTAGTGTGAATACTCCTAATGAGTACATAATAATTTGATGATGGCTAGTGTGAATACTCCTAATGAGTACATAATAATTTGATGATGGCTTGTGTGAATACTTCTAATGAGTACATAATAATTTAATGATGGCTTGTGTGAATACTTCTAATGAGTACATAATAATTTGATGATGGCTTGTGTGAATATTCCTAATGAGTACATTAAAATTTGATGATGGCTTGTGTGAATACTTCTAATGAGTACATAATAATTTGATGATGGCTAGTGTGAATACTTCTAATGAGTACAAAATAATTTGATGATGGCTTGTGTGAATATTCCTTATGAGTACATAATAATTTGATGATGGCTTGTGTGAATATTCCTAATGAGTACATAATAATTTGATGATGGCTTGTGTGAATACTCCTAATGAGTACATAATAATTTGATGATGGCTTGTGTGAATACTCCTAATGAGTACATAATAATTTGATGATGGCTAGTGTGAATATTCCTAATGAGTACATAATAATTTGATGATGGCTTGTGTGAATATTCCTAATGAGTACATAATAATTTGATGATGGCTTGTGTGAATACTCCTAATGAGTACATAATAATTTGATGATGGCTTGTGTGAATACTCCTAATGAGTACATAATAATTTGATGATGGCTTGTGTGAATATTCCTAATGAGTACATAATAATTTGATGATGGCTAGTGTGAATACTCCTAATGAGTACATAATAATTTGATGATGGCTAGTGTGAATATTCCTAATGAGTACATAATAATTTGATGATGGCTTGTGTGAATACTTCTAATGAGTACATAATAATTTGATGATGGCTAGTGTGAATACTTCTAATGAGTACAAAATAATTTGATGATGGCTAGTGTGAATATTCCTAATGAGTACATAATAATTTGATGATGGCTTGTGTGAATACTTCTAATGAGTACATAATAATTTGATGATGGCTAGTGTGAATATTCCTAACGAGTACATAATAATTTGATGATGGCTTGTGTGAATACTTCTAATGAGTACATAATAATTTGATGATGGCTAGTGTGAATACTTCTAATGAGTACAAAATAATTTGATGATGGCTTGTGTGAATATTCCTTATGAGTACATAATAATTTGATGATGGCTAGTGTGAATATTCCTAATGAGTACATAATAATTTGATGATGGCTTGTGTGAATACTTCTAATGAGTACATAATAATTTGATGATGGCTAGTGTGAATACTTCTAATGAGTACAAAATAATTTGATGATGGCTAGTGTGAATATTCCTAATGAGTCCATAATAATTTGATGATGGCTTGTGTGAATACTTCTAATGAGTACATAATAATTTGATGATGGCTAGTGTGAATATTCCTAATGAGTACATAATAATTTGATGATGGCTTGTGTGAATACTTCTAATGAGTACATAATAATTTGATGATGGCTAGTGTGAATACTTCTAATGAGTACAAAATAATTTGATGATGGCTAGTGTGAATATTCCTAATGAGTACATAATAATTTGATGATGGCTTGTGTGAATACTTCTAATGAGTACATAATAATTTGATGATGGCTAGTGTGAATATTCCTAATGAGTACATAATAATTTGATGATGGCTTGTGTGAATACTTCTAATGAGTACATAATAATTTGATGATGGCTAGTGTGAATACTCCTGATGAGTACATAATAATTTGATGATGGCTAGTGTGAATATTCCTAATGAGTACATAATAATTTGATGATGGCTTGTGTGAATACTCCTAGTGAATACATAATAATTTGATGATGGCTTGTGTGAATACTCCTAATGAGTACATAATAATTTGATGATGGCTAGTGTGAATACTCCTAATGAGTACATAATAATTTCATGATGGCTTGTGTGAATACTTCTAATGAGTACATAATAATTTGATGATGGCTTGTGTGAATACTTCTAATGAGTACATAATAATTTGATGATGGCTTGTGTGAATACTCCTAATTAATACATAATAATTTGATGATGGCTTGTGTGAATACTCCTAATGAATACATAATAATTTGATGATGGCTAGTGTGAATACTCCTAATGAGTACATAATAATTTGATGATGGCTAGTGTGAATACTCCTAATGAGTACATAATAATTTGATGATGGCTAGTGTGAATACTCCTAATGAGTACATAATAATTTGATGATGGCTTGTGTGAATACTTCTAATGAGTACATAATAATTTAATGATGGCTTGTGTGAATACTTCTAATGAGTACATAATAATTTGATGATGGCTTGTGTGAATATTCCTAATGAGTACATTAAAATTTGATGATGGCTTGTGTGAATACTTCTAATGAGTACATAATAATTTGATGATGGCTAGTGTGAATACTTCTAATGAGTACAAAATAATTTGATGATGGCTTGTGTGAATATTCCTTATGAGTACATAATAATTTGATGATGGCTTGTGTGAATATTCCTAATGAGTACATAATAATTTGATGATGGCTTGTGTGAATACTCCTAATGAGTACATAATAATTTGATGATGGCTTGTGTGAATACTCCTAATGAGTACATAATAATTCGATGATGGCTTGTGTGAATATTCCTAATGAGTACATAATAATTTGATGATGGCTAGTGTGAATACTCCTAATGAGTACATAATAATTTGATGATGGCTAGTGTGAATATTCCTAATGAGTACATAATAATTTGATGATGGCTTGTGTGAATACTTCTAATGAGTACATAATAATTTTATGATGGCTAGTGTGAATATTCCTAATGAGTACATAATAATTTGATGATGGCTTGTGTGAATACTTCTAATGAGTACATAATAATTTGATGATGGCTAGTGTGAATACTTCTAATGAGTACAAAATAATTTGATGATGGCTAGTGTGAATATTCCTAATGAGTCCATAATAATTTGATGATGGCTTGTGTGAATACTTCTAATGAGTACATAATAATTTGATGATGGCTAGTGTGAATATTCCTAATGAGTACATAATAATTTGATGATGGCTTGTGTAGATACTTCTAATGAGTACATAATAATTTGATGATGGCTAGTGTGAATACTTCTAATGAGTACAAAATAATTTGATGATGGCTTGTGTGAATATTCCTAATTAGTACATAATAATTTGATGATGGCTAGTTTGAATACTCCTAATGAGTACATAATAATTTGATGATGGCTAGTGTGAATACTCCTAATGAGTACATAATAATTTGATGATGGCTTGTGTGAATATTCCTAATGAGTACATAATAATTTGATGATGGCTAGTGTGAATACTCCTAATGAGTACATAATAATTTGATGATGGCTAGTGTGAATACTTCTAATGAGTACATAATAATTTGATGATGGCTTGTGTGAATACTCCTAATGAGTACATAATAATTTGATGATTGCTTGTGTGAATATTTCTAATGAGTACATAATAATTTGATGATGGCTTGTGTGAATACTCCTAGTGAGTACATAATCATTTGATGATGGCTTGTTTGAATACTTCTAATGAGTACATAATAATTTGATGATGGCTTGTGTGAATATTCCTTATGAGTACATAATAATTTGATGATGGCTTGTGTGAATACTTCTAATGAGTACATAAGAATTTGATGATGGCTTGTGTGAATACTCCTAATTAGTACATAATAATTTGATGATGGCTGGTGTGAATACTCCTGATGAGTACATAATAATTTGATTATGGCTTGTGTGAATACTCCTAGTGAGTACATAATAATTTGATGATGGCTTGTGTGAATACTACTAGTGAATACATAATAATTTGATGATGGCTTGTGTGAATACTCCTAATGAGTACATAATAATTGGATGATGGCTTGTGTGAATACTCCCAATGAGTACATAATAATTTGATGATGGCTTGTGTGAATACTCCTAGTGAGTACATAATAATTTGATGATGGCTTGTGCGAATATTTCTAATTAGTACATAATAATTTGATGATGGCTTGTGTAGATACTCCTAGTGAGTACATAATAATTTGATGATGGCTTGTATGAATACTTCTAATGAGTACATAATAATTTGATGATGGCTTGTGTGAATACTCCTAGTGAATACACATCAATTTGATGATGGCTTGTGTGAATACTCCTAATGAGTACATAATAATTTGATGATGGCTTGTGTGAATACTCCTAATGAGTACATAATAATTTGATGATGGCTTGTGTGAATTCTTCTAATGAGTACATAATAATTTGATGATGGCTTGTGTGAATACTCCTAATTAATACATAATAATATGATGATGGCTTGTGTGAATACTCCTGATGAGTACATAATAATTTGATGATGGCTTGTGTGAATACTTCTAATGAGTACATAATAATTTGATGATGGCTAGTGTGAATACTCCTAATGAGTACACAATAATTTGATGATGGCTTGTGTGAATACTTCTAATGAGTACATAATAATTTGATGATGGCTTGTGTGAATACTTCTAATGAGTACATAATAATTTCATGATGGCTTGTGTGAATACTTCTAATGAGTACATAATAATTTGATGATGGCTTGTGTGAATATTCCTTATGAGTACATAATAATTTGATGATGGCTAGTGTGAATACTTCTAATAAGTACATAATAATTTGATGATGGCTTGTGTGAATACTTCTAATGAGTACATAATAATTTGATGATGGCTTGTGTTAATACTCCTGATGAGTACATAATAATTTGATGATGGCTTGTGTGAATACTCCTAATGAGTACATAATAATTTGATGATGGCTTGTGTGAATACTTCTAATGAGTACATAATAATTTGATGATGGCTTGTGTGAATACTCCTAGTGAATACATAATAATTTGATGATGGCTTGTGTGAATACTCCTAATGAGTACATAATAATTGGATGATGGCTTGTGTGAATACTCCCAATGAGTACATAATAATTTGATGATGGCTTGTGTGAATACTCCTAGTGAGTACATAATAATTTGATGATGGCTTGTGTGAATATTTCTAATGAGTACATAATAATTTGATGATGGCTTGTGTAAATACTCCTAGTGAGTACATAATAATTTGATGATGGCTTGTATGAATACTTCTAATGAGTACATAATTATTTGATGATGGCTTGTGTGAATACTCCTAATGAATACATAAGAATTTGATGATGGCTTGTGTGAATACTCCTAATGAGTACATGATAATTTGATGATGGCTTGTGTGAATACTCCTAAAGAGTACATAATAATTTGATGATGGCTTGTGTGAATGCTCCTAATGAGTACATAATAATTTGATGATGGCTTGTGTGAATACTACTAAGGAATACATATTAATTTGATGATGGCTTGTGTGAATACTCCTATTGAGTACATAATAATTTGATGATGGCTTGTGTGAATACTCCTAATGAGTACATAATAATTTGATGATGGCTTGTGTGAATACTCCTAATGAATACATAATAATTTTATGATGGCTTGTGTGAATACTACTAAGGAATACATAATAATTTGATGATGGCTTGTGTGAATACTCCTAATGAATACATAATAATTTGATGATGGCTTGTGTGAATGCTCCTAATGAGTACATAATAATTTGATGATGGCTTGTGTGAATACTACTAAGGAATACATATTAATTTGATGATGGCTTGTGTGAATACTCCTATTGAGTACATAATAATTTTATGATGGCATGTGTGAATACTCCTAGTGAGTACATAATAATTTGATGATGGCTTGTGTGAATACGCCTAGTGAATACATAATAATTTGATGATGGCTTGTGTGAATACTCCTAATGTGTACATAATAAGTTGATGATTGCTTGTGTGAATACTCCTAATGAGTACATAATAATTTGATGATGGCTAGTGTGAATACTCCTAATGAGTACATAATAATTTGATGATGGCTAGTGTGAATACTCCGAATAAGTACATAATAATTTGATGATGGCTTGTGTGAATACTTCTAATGAGTACATAATAATTTGGTGATGGCTTGTGTGAATACTCCCAATGAGTACATAATAATTTGATGATGGCTTGTGTGAATATTTCTAATGAGTACATATTAATTTGATGATGGCTTGTGTAAATACTCCTAGTTAGTACATAATAATTTGATGATGGCTTGTATGAATACTTCTAATGAGTACATAATTATTTGATGATGGCTTGTGTGAATACTCCTAATGAATACATAAGAATTTGATGATGGCTTGTGTGAATACTCCTAATGAGTACATAATAATTTGATGATGGCTTGTGTGAATACTCCTAATGAGTACATAATAATTTGATGATGGCTTGTGTGAATGCTCCTAATGAGTACATAATAATTTGATGATGGCTTGTGTGAATACTCCTAATGAATACATATTAATTTGATGATGGCTTGTGTGAATACTTCTAATGAGTACATAATAATTTGATGATGGCTTGTGTGAATGCTCCTAATGAGTACATAATAATTTGATGATGGCTTGTGTGAATACTCCTAATGAATACATATTAATTTGATGATGGCTTGTGTGAATACTTCTAATGAGTAGATAATAATTTGATGATGGCTTGTGTGAATGCTCCTAATGAGTACATAATAATTTGATGATGGCTTGTGTGAATACTTCTAATGAGTACATAATAATTTGATGATGGCTTGTGTGAATACTCCTAATGAATACATAATAATTTGATGATGGCATGTGTGAATACTCCTAGTGACTACATAATAATTTGATGATGGCTTGTGTGAATACTCCTAGTGAGTACATAATAATTTGATGATGGCTTGTGTGAATACTCCTAGTGAATACATAATAATTTGATGATGGCTTGTGTGAATACTCCTAATGTGTACATAATAAGTTGATGATTGCTTGTGTGAATACTCCTAATGAGTACATAATAATTTGATGATGGCTAGTGTGAATACTTCTAATGAGTACATAATAATTTGATGATGGCTAGTGTGAATACTCCGAATAAGTACATAATAATTTGATGATGGCTTGTGTGAATACTTCTAATGAGTACATAATAATTTGATGATGGCTTGTGTGAATACTTCTAATGAGTACATAATAATTTGATGATGGCTTGTGTGAATACTCCTAGTGAGTACATAATAATTTGATGATGGCTTGTGTGAATACTCCTAATGAATACATATTAATTTGATGATGGCTTGTGTGAATACTCCTATTGAGTACATAATAATTTGATGATGGCTTGTGTGAATACTCCTAGTGAGTACATAATAATTTGATGATGGCTTGTGTGAATACTCCTATTGAGTACATATTAATTTGATGATGGCTTGTGTGAATACTCCTAGTGAGTACATAATAATTTGATGATGGCTTGTGTGAATACTCCTAATGAATACATATTAATTTGATGATGGCTTGTGTGAATACTCCTAGTTAATACATAATAATTTGATGATGGCTTGTGTGAATACTTCTAATGAGTACATAATAATTTGATGATGGCTTGTGTGAATACTTCTAATGAATACATAATAATTTGATGATGGCTTGTGTGAATACTTCTAATGAGTACATAATAATTTGATGATGGCTTGTGTGAATACTTCTAATGAATACATAATAATTTGATGATGGCTTGTGTGAATACTTCTAATGAATACATAATAATTTGATGATGGCTTGTGTGAATACTTCTAATGAATACATAATAATTTGATGATGGCTTGTGTGAATACTTCTAATGAATACATAATAATTTGATGATGGCTTGTGTGAATACTTCTAATGAATACATAATAATTTGATGATGGCTTGTGTGAATACTTCTAATGAGTACATAATAATTTGATGATGGCTTGTGTGAATACTTCTAATGAATACATAATAATTTGATGATGGCTTGTGTGAATACTTCTAATGAGTACATAATAATTTGATGATGGCTTGTGTGAATACTTCTAATGAATACATAATAATTTGATGATGGCTTGTGTGAATACTTCTAATGAGTACATAATAATTTGATGATGGCTTGTGTGAATACTTCTAATGAATACATAATAATTTGATGATGGCTTGTGTGAATACTTCTAATGAATACATAATAATTTGATGATGGCTTGTGTGAATACTTCTAATGAATACATAATAATTTGATGATGGCTTGTGTGAATACTTCTAATGAGTACATAATAATTTGATGATGGCTTGTGTGAATACTTCTAATGAATACATAATAATTTGATGATGGCTTGTGTGAATACTTCTAATGAGTACATAATAATTTGATGATGGCTTGTGTGAATACTTCTAATGAATACATAATAATTTGATGATGGCTTGTGTGAATACTTCTAATGAGTACATAATAATTTGATGATGGCTTGTGTGAATACTTCTAATGAATACATAATAATTTGATGATGGCTTGTGTGAATACTTCTAATGAATACATAATAATTTGATGATGGCTTGTGTGAATACTTCTAATGAGTACATAATAATTTGATGATGGCTTGTGTGAATACTTCTAATGAATACATAATAATTTGATGATGGCTTGTGTGAATACTTCTAATGAATACATAATAATTTGATGATGGCTTGTGTGAATACTTCTAATGAATACATAATAATTTGATGATGGCTTGTGTGAATACTTCTAATGAGTACATAATAATTTGATGATGGCTTGTGTGAATACTTCTAATGAATACATAATAATTTGATGATGGCTTGTGTGAATACTTCTAATGAGTACATAATAATTTGATGATGGCTTGTGTGAATACTTTTAATGAATACATAATAATTTGATGATGGCTTGTGTGAATACTTCTAATGAGTACATAATAATTTGATGATGGCTTGTGTGAATACTTCTAATGAATACATAATAATTTGATGATGGCTTGTGTGAATACTTCTAATGAGTACATAATAATTTGATGATGGCTTGTGTGAATACTTCTAATGAGTACATAATAATTTGATGATGGCTTGTGTGAATACTCCTAGTTAATACATAATAATTTGATGATGGCTTGTGTGAATACTCCTAATGAATACATATTAATTTGATGATGGCTTGTGTGAATACTCCTATTGAGTACATAATAATTTGATGATGGCTTGTGTGAATACTTCTAATGAGTACATAATAATTTGATGATGGCTTGTGTGAATACTCCTAATGAATACATAATAATTTTATGATGGCATGTGTGAATACTCCTAGTGAGTACATAATAATTTGATGATGGCTTGTGTGAATACTCCTAATGAGTACATAATAATTTGATGATGGCTTGTGTGAATACTCCTAGTGAATACATAATAATTTGATGATGGCTTGTGTGAATACTCCTAGTGAGTACATAATAATTTGATGAAGGCTTGTGTGAATACTCCTAATGAGTACATAATAATTCGGCAGTTGCATAGTTTGTTTTCTGTGTTTTGGTGTTTTTGTTTAAAGAGTCTTTTCTTCGAAAAAAAAAAATTCCTAGTTTAGCATGTAAGTTCTCAGATCGTTGGGAAGGTGGGGCAAGGGAGTGTGCTGGGATGGCAAGGGCACCCGGGGTCTGTGTTATTATGTGCAACTTTCCTCGCCTTGTCAAGCTATCACCAGAAAAATGTAGACTTTTCACATTTTCACACGAAATAAAGAAAAAGGCCCGACTGTCATCGTTTGAGGTGTAGAATGACAGGAAAGGGATGGAGGGTTCATTCGTTTCTCATAAACACACTTCCTCTTTGTTTTGCACTGGGAAATCTTGTTTTGGTTTCAATATATTAACAAATATCTGCTTCCACCCCTGTCACATACTTTGGCGAGCCTAGAATGATTGTAAAATGGCGAACGAACAGATACTACACTGGCCTCCAAAAGTAATGACTAAGAAGTTGACATCATAACGAATAAACACTATGTCTTAACGAGTGATTAATGTCGGTTATTGTGCAGAATTCTCCCTATGTTATTTTTGTTCATTTTTTTTTCAATATAGGGGGCCTTCTGGACAAGTACCTTGAAGTCTGATAACTTTCGAAATAAAGGTGATCGGATTATCTATATGAAAATTTCAAAATGACTGGACTTCATGCTGACCCAGTCTTGACCGTATATCATAAATGGAAAATTCAGTGCGGACACTGCTATAGGTGTGTCAGAAATTTCGTGAAAAATAGTGAATAATTCCACCCCATCTTTCCAAGCTTATAACTCCTCGAAAAATGTAATTCAAGCCCTATTTTATTTTTCAATTAAAGGAGCAAGGACCAAGGTTTCATTAAAAAAAAAAGCCAAAACTACAAACAACGTGTTTTTTTTTAAAAAGGTTTTAAACTTCGGACTTTACAGGTAAATTTCTAAAAAACACTACATTTTTGTTGTTTTAAATTTGAATATATCATTTATTGACCTTTTCTCTTCAATTTGTGATATATAAAACTTTGGTGAGTAAATTAATTATTTACTTTTTAATAGACATTTCAAAATGGGAGGCGTGAATTATTCGACCGCCTGTCTTTCCAAGCGTATAACTACTCGAAAAATGTAATTCAAGCCCTAATTTATTTTTTCAATTAAAGGAGCAAGGACCAAGGTTTCATTAAAAAGAAAAAAAAAAGAAAAAACAAACAACGTGGTTAAAAAAAAGTTTTAAACTTGGAACTTTACAGGTAAATTTCTAAAAAACACTACTTTGTTTTTGTTTTAAATTTGAATATATTATTTATTGACCTTTTCTCTTCATTTTTGACCGTATGAGGCCAATATATATTATTTATTGACCTTTTCTCTTCATTTTTGACCGTATGAGGCCAAGTGAATCAAACGACCACCATGCTTTTTAGCCTCGAGTATCCAAGAAAAAAAAACCAAAGCTAAGTAAAAATTCCTAACTGTTCGCATATAATTTAAAGCTAATATTCTTTCCATTTTCAGGCATATTGTAACCGATAACTTTTCTTCACTTAAATAGACTATTTCGCCGCTTACAATGCCATGTCACTTAATTAATAAGTCAATGCTATAGTAAAGACAAACTCGGTAAAAAAAGAAATTATGCTAAGTTATTTAGAGGACATGAAAACCTTATTTAAATATCATTTCCACCGTGTTATAAATCTAGACTTATTGCATGTTCAATTATTGCATATATTTAAAAAAAACCTATAAATAATTAGATTTATTGAATTAAACCTAAAACTCTATGATTCTCAATTTATTGTTGGTTTTCCTTCACGACGGTTAAAACTTATTTCAACGAATCCTTACGCACCGTAAGTTTATTATTTAAATTATTTCCTAAAGCTGTACTTTTCAACTGCACATTTCCTTTTCAGTTTTTTCCGCTTTTCACCTTGTACGTTACTTATGCCATTACTTTTACGTTATATCTATTAATATTTTATTTCCATCATATTTGTTTGAAACGCGTATTCAATTGTTAACATTAATACCCCTAAAAACGATACACATGTAAAGAAATATGTCGCGCCGCCAACTGGAACACTTTTCACTAAGTGACCCCCCTCCCTCTAAATCAGCCCACACCGTCTCCCTAATTAGATAGCATCTTGGTACCACAAGTGCCATTTGACCGTATGAGGCCAAGTGAATCAAACGACCACCATGCTTTTTAGCCTCGAGTATCCAAGAAAAAAAAACCAAAGCTAAGTAAAAATTCCTAACTGTTCGCATATAATTTAAAGCTAATATTCTTTCCATTTTCAGGCATATTGTAACCGATAACTTTTCTTCACTTAAATAGACTATTTCGCCGCTTACAATGCCATGTCACTTAATTAATAAGTCAATGCTATAGTAAAGACAAACTCGGTAAAAAAAGAAATTATGCTAAGTTATTTAGAGGACATGAAAACTTTATTTAAGTACGATACTTAATATAATCAGCCATCGAAAAAAAAAATAAAAAATTTTTTTTTTTTTTTTTTTTTTTTTTTTTAAGAAAAAAAAAATAAAAAGTTATAAACATCAGTGACCCCCCCTTGCTTGTACACGTCCATTTCCTTTCCGGATCCCTGCTCCGAACTTATGCTCGTGATCCATCATCTCATCTGAAGATGAGGGGCTCTTATGCCTTACACAACAATTTATCAGTCTATACTATTGTCTATAAACTGATATCATCAACAATTAGATAAGCTGTTTTTAAATTTCCCCTCTTGACAAAATTGCAAACCGGAATGCAAACGGATTTTCCTTTGCGTTAGAGGATTGAACTGAAGCAGTATACTTAATATGTACAATACGTGCGTACTAAACTAAACCACCTTTGTTACCTATATACAATCGCCTATACTGAATCCTCATCGGCTCAAAGCTCTCTGTATCCCCAGACTCTTAATTTCTCAAATCTTATATCACCAAGACATCCTTCTTAATTGATACAAGAATCCTCCTGAGCAGTTCAACATCCAGTGATCATATATCCAATCCTCATGAAACTGCTTATATCACCCTGAATATTACCTTAAATCTTTATTCTATCCCTAAGCAAAGTAGAACACCAAATAACACTCTAGTCAACTACTTTTAAAATTAGAAAAACCCAGTTTCAATATTAGAAGTACATCGTCCCTCACCTTGACTACGGACTTTTGCAATAAGTCATGAAACTATTGTACCTAAAATTCCTCTCCAAACTACAAAATACTGCTGCTTGTATACTAAGCAAGTACCTCCTATAGATACTTTACCTCCAAGATGACTGCCTTGTCTGTTTTGCATGACAAACCTTATTATTTTTTACTTAAATTCTCTTTCTCCTGATCACTAACAAATCAAATCTGCTCTACTTCCTAAGTTGACACTAAACAAATCCGTCTCACGTAACTTAGATGGGTCCTTGCTCTCCGCCCTTGACCTTAACAAACTCGCAAATCGATACCCATTAACACCTAAAATTTCCTAGGCATGCTCCCGATTATAACTCCCAACCCATAACCAAGCTTCTAAGTAAATACTTACTAGCCTTAGTCCAATACATTGACTTAAAGTAATCTATAATGAACAGTAACCGTTAATATCTCTTTATTAAGAGATAGTATTGCAATAATTATTACACAAACTAAACCGGTACTCATTGAAATAAAAACTTCCGGATATTAAGAGAAAGGCGAAGTCATTCTCCTTAGTTGTAGTCTAAAGGCAACTTACTCAAATTGTCTAAAATTCCATGCATTCGTATACAATACTACTTATCCATCCATCTATACTTTTACTATACTTACAGAATATGCAATAACCTATATCTATCAGGTATAACTGTACTCCATATCAAATGTTCTCTTGTCTCTATACTGAACATATCTAATCTTTCAGTCTTACTAAATGTCCGGTTTGGGCACCAAATCAGAATTTCTAATAGAAAGTAGATCATACTCTAGCACTTTATCCTAATTCCTAAACCTACTAAACCATATCTAACCATACATTCCTAAACCTACTAAACCATATCTAACCATACATTGCTAAACTTACAAAACTATATCTAACCATACATCAACTCGACTCTCTCGATCCAATACTGTAGCAAATTTAACTGCTTCCACTGCATGAATTTTTACGTATGCCCTCTCTCAGTATAAATGAAAATGGACAGCATAATAATGCCCTTTTTAAACCACACTTGAGGAGTGAAAATCTTCTGTAGAAGCTAACCTAAATGCCCGATTTTCCAGGAGATATTAACCTAAATAACCAATAAATATTAACTACACATGCGGGGTCGCAGAAATACCTGGATTAGGACCCAGGCGCGGGGCGAACCCCCTCGGAGCTGATGGACCCGTAGGTCTTCCCAGGCCATCCGTCTAGGAGAAGGAAAACTCTGAAACTAAACCTAGGGGAGGGAGGCCTCTTCAGTCCTGGACGACAACCTTCCTAGAGCTGGTGACTCAAACAAATCACCGGTTGGCAAACCTAAACTGCTTAAGGAGGAGATAGACTCTGTCTATCGTTCGGCTTTCATACTCCTTCTTTGCCTATTGGCCAGGCGTAGAGGTACTATCACAGGGACTCGCTTGAATCACCCAGTGGTTGACCTTGTTTCCTGACTAGGGTAATGAACGCCGCTTTTCCCCACTCCTGCCACATCCCAGCCCCCTAAACTGGACACAGTGGGGTGCTTCAGTGCCATATATGTCAGTGCAGTTGGACTGGGCTGGCTTTGCCTAATGGATTGAGGGTACCGGATTGACAGTTCCTGGCTGCTGTTTCCGACTGATAGTACAGGAGCCCTAACTCTTTGGTAGCGCTTAGAGCGGCTGCTCCATCAACAGTTGTAAAATATCGGGATGTTTGTAGTGCCATGTCGCGCATGGAAAGGGACCCTGCACTCATCCCCGGTGGGCTTTCCCGAGGCCACAATCCTGTGGGTGAGGACAGCTGATGGTCTACTTGTATTGCATGTCTGGTATTCTGCACAACTACTTGTCCAGCACCCCCTCACTCATCCACCCTAACTGAAACTTTTAAATAAAATAAAATGAAATGACAGCTCAAGCAAAAGTTACGTTTAAACCAGGACCAAACTCAAAGAAAACCAACCTGCCTCCTCCCTTGAGGCTTGCATTTACTAATATCCGCGGGCTTAGAACTAACTTAGATGATGTTGAGTCATTTCTCCTTGTAAACACCCCGGATATCTTAGCATTAAGTGAAACTAACCTTCACTCCTCCATACCCTCTAACCACTTTAACATGCCTGGTTATCTCCCACTCTACCGTAAGGACTCGGACAGACATATGCATGGACTTGGAGTCTATATTCGAAACACCCTCCCCCTAACTAGAGAAATAAAACTAGAATCAGAGGGCCAGGCCTTTATGTGCTTCAGACTAAATATGCAACACAATATTAGCTACTTATATTTTCTCTACCGCTCTCCCTCAAACCAAGACTGTACCCTAATAAACAAAGTCTCAGACAGCATAGATATAGCACTCTCCCTCGATACTAGCGCACAAATACATGTATTTGGTGACTTCAATGTCCACCACAGTAACTGGCTAGGATTCTCAAATCACACAGACGTAGCTGGTAGCGCCACATATAGCTTCTCTATATCTCATTCCCTATCTCAGATGGTTACATTTCCGACACGTTTCCCAGACCAGCACGATCAACATGCCTCACTTCTAGATCTCTTTCTGACAACAGTTCCCAATGACTGTACAACAAATGCCCATAGCCCACTCGGGAATGCTGATCACACTGTGATAATGGTAGAAATCAGCCTAAATTCTCGCCCTAAAACTGAAGACCCACTACTCAAAACAACGAGGTATTACAAAAAGGCTGATTGGGAAGCCATCAGGGAGCTCATCAGAGATGCCCCATGGCAAAATATCTTTACTCTTCCAGCGGAACAGTGTGCAAATGAGACAACTGAATGGTTCAAAACTGCTATTGAAGCACATGTTCCCGCACGGAAATACTATAGCAAGCCCCACTCCCCCCAATGGTTTACTTCTGCTTGTGCAGCTGCCATTTGTCAAAGGCAGCATGCGTTCCGCAGATTCAACCGACATAAGTCCAGCTCAAATAAACAGAAGTTTATAGAAGCTAGAAATAATTGTAAGAGAGTGATAGACACAGCTAAGTCAGATTACTCTGAAACCACCAGAAAGCGCATCGAAGCACAGAAATTAGGAACCCGGGATTTTTGGAAAATCTACAACAGCGTAGTTAATAATGGACAGTCAATTATTCCCCCACTAACAAACAATCATGAGGTTGCTTGCACGGCAACTGACAAGGCTAATCTGCTTGCCAGTCGGTTTGCCTCAAACTCCACACTGAACTCGGTACACCACTCACTCCCTGATTTTCCTCTGCGAACAGACGCCACACTTGACGACTTGAAAATCACCCCTTCTCAGGTACATGCTATTATAAAAAACCTAGACACCTCTAAAGCATGTGGACCAGATCTCATCCCGGCTGTGCTATTAAAAAAATGCTCTGCCGAGGTTGCTCCAGTTCTGTCCAAACTTTACAATAAATGCCTTAACGAATCTTGTTTTCCCGACTGCTGGAAAACCGCCTCTGTGGTACCAGTCTTCAAGAATTCTGGTGAAAGAACTGACCCACTAAATTATCGCCCCATTAGCCTCCTCCCGCTTTTCGCCAAAATATTTGAGTCCTTAGTTAATAAAGCCCTAGTCCAGCACCTAACAGCTGCTAAACTCTTGACTGACAAACAATATGGATTCAGGCAAGCCCGTTCCACAGCAGATATCTTAACTGTAGTTTCTGAACGTATATACCGTTCATTGGATAAAACAGGGGAGGGTAGAGCGGTGGCCCTTGATATATCTAAGGCTTTTGACAGGGTATGGCACGATGGTCTTCTAAGGAAAATTAGATCATATGGAATCACTGGAAGAATTCATAACGTAATTAAATCCTTCTTAAGTAATAGAAAAATCAAAGTTGTCCTCGACGGACGTACATCCAAACAATATGACATAAATGCGGGAGTGCCTCAGGGGTCTATCCTTGGACCTCTATTGTTCCTGATATTCATAAACGACCTCCCTGATAATATTGTTTCGGAGATGGGTATATTTGCCGATGACACCACTCTCTATAACAGATATGAGGGGAAAACAAATGAACACATATCCAAGAAAATGGCAGAAACACTAGAGGATGACCTCCAATCCGTAGTGGAATGGGGACAAAAATGGTTGGTCTCATTCAATGCTGCTAAGACTAAGCTTGTTTCCTTCAATAACTACAAGAAACCTTCTCTACCACCAATAGCAATGGCCAAGAACACATTGCCTGAAAGTACTTCTTTTAAACTCCTCGGCCTAACGTTTACAGGGAATATGAACTGGAATAGATACATTGAGAGCATTGCCAAGGCTGCTGCAAGGAAGGTTGGCTCCCTCTACCGTGCTAGAAAACTACTTACGCCTGCCAGTATCCTATACCTCTATAAGGCAACCATTCGCCCATGTATGGAGTACTGTTGTCACATCTGGGCTGGTGCATCTGCTGCTTGTCTCTCGCTCCTGGACAGGGTTCAAAAAAGAGTCGCAAACCTGATAGGTCCTGAACTGTCATCTGGGCTTCAACCTCTGTCCCATCGACGAGATGTTGCATCCCTCTGCCTGTTCTACAAATACTTTAATGGTGAATGCTCTGACGAACTGCAAACACTTGTACCTCCCCGACGTAACTACCCCCGACAAACCCGACAAGCTACTAAGTCTCATCCCTTTACAGTGGAGATCCCTAGGTGCAAGAAAGCCTTTTACTCCAATAGTTTCTTCCCCAGAACTGCGGGTCTTTGGAACTCCCTTCCGGGATTCTGCTTTCCCAACTGCAATGATATGCAGAAGTTCAAGTGTAATGTTAACAAACATCTTTCTACTCTTCTCCCTTCATAATGACCCCGCTAATTAATTCCCTAATAGTAGCCCCCTGCTTCAAAGTGGCACTGTGCCTTGTTTGGGGTGAAAATTGAATAAAAAAAAAAAAAAAAAAAAAAAAAAAAATTTGTGATATATAAAACTTTGGTGAGTAACTTAATTATTTACTTTTTAATAGACATTTCAAAATGGGAGGCGTGAATTATTCGACACCCTGTCTTTCCAAGCTTATAACTACTCGAAAAATGTAATTCAAGCCCTATTTTTTTTTTTCAATTAAAGGAGCAAGGACCAAGGTTTCGTTAAAAAAAAACAAAAGAAAAAAAACAACGTAGTTTTTTTTTAAAAAGGGGTTTTAAACTTCGAACTTTAGAGGTAAATTAATAAAAAAAACACTACTTTTTTTTGTTTTAAATTTGAATATATTATTTATTGACCTTTTCTCTTCAATTTGTGATATATAAAACTTTGGTGAGTAAATTAATTATTTACTTTTTAATAGACACTTGAAAATGGGGGGGGGCGTGAATTTAAAAAAAAACGTTTGTCTAAAATATTATATTCGGTTTATTGGAAAGAGCATAAAATTTCACATTGACCCTGAAAATATCGTAAAAAATAGAATAAATAGAAAAATTTTGATAGATTTTTAAAGTTTAAAAATTGAAAAATATTGCGTTCGTAAAATTCATTACTGTTTTTAAAAAAAAAAAAAATTCTATTACTTTTAAAACTTTAATAGTTTATTTTGGAAGTATAATCCATAAAGAAAATAAACAACCAACTTTTAAAAGAGAAATTACGAGTTTTTTTATATTTTATTCGCAGTTTCGTGTTAGGGGTGTCAAAAATTCCTACAAAAATTCTGATACACCTAACACTGCTATGCAAAATAGATGATGATAATGATGATGATGATGATGATGATGATGATGATGTATTTTGAACTCATCGATTTTATGAACCTAACCACTAATTACTCTTAGTGACCCAATATAGAATCGACGGATAATTTAAATCATTTCTTATTAAGTTTTACCTTTATTGAAACTTATTTGAATTTTTGAACTTATTAATATTTATTTCGTATTCGATTTGAAAAATGATTTAAATAATCAAAACACACACACACACACACACACACACACACACACACACACACACACACATATATATATATATATATATATATATATATATATATATATATATATATATATGTGTGTGTGTGTGTGTGTGTGTGTGTGTGTGTGTGTGTGTGTGTGTGTGTACTAGCAGGCCACTCGGCGTTGCCCGGTCGTAAATGTGCATAAATATCATATTTTAACTAATACAGAATTCTTAAAAATTATAATAAAAAATATCATAGGTATTAAGCGTAACGTTAAATTCCTTTAACAAAAAAAACAAAAAAAAACAGAAAAAACTAAGACATGTGAATGCAAGTTTTTTTCTAAATAGTTCACTTCTTGTAAGTAAAAATACTCGAACTGAGATCGAAACCAAAACCTAAAGACAATGAGTCAAGTACGATAACCATTAGGCCAGCTTAACAGAAACTTGAAAAGGTGTTTTCAAACCTACTTATTGTTAACATAAGTAATCTGTCATGTGAAAGATTCACGCATGCGCATTCGTGAAACAGTTGACAAACATAAAAGTCCGATGCCCCCCCTGTGCCAATTTTTAAATTTTGACTCTTTAGTAGACCTTTTTTCAGATGAAAATCGATTAAAAAGTTTTCCATGTGTCTGAATATGCTGTATACCAAATTATATATATGTGTGTGTGTGTGTGTGTGTGTGTGTGTGTGTAGAAATGAGTATGTGCATGTCAGAGAACAATTCTCAACCTATATACTAAACGAATTTTTAATTTACAGACTTGAAATTTGATATATAGCGTATTCAGACGGGTAAGAAAACTTTTTAATTGATTTTCATCCGGAAAAACATCTGCTATGGAGTCAAAATTGAAAACTTGTTACGGGGGAGGGGGGGGCAACCATCGGATTTTTATGTTAATCAACTGTTTCACAAAAGAAAATACGTGAATCGTTCACATGACAGATTAATTATGTCAAGAATAAGTAGGTTTGAAAACACTTTTTCACGTTTGTGTAAAGCTGGTCTAATGGTTATCGTACTTGACTCACTGCCTTTCGGTTTTGGTTTCGATTTCAATTCGAGTAAAGACATAAACTGTTTAGAAAAAAAAAACATAACACTCGCACACACATATCTCAGTTTCTGCATTAATTCAAATATAATATTCATGCGTATTTTACGACCGGGAAACGTCTGGAGGCCTGCTAGTAATACTAGTGTCTGTCGGTATTTAATAATTATTATAGAAAATAATTATGTCAGCCCCTTTAAGAAACTCGCTTCTTATTGTTGAGCACTTTCAGTCGAAATAAAAAGTCGGTCAATTTAGCTCTTATGCGCAGATCATCATATAATGATTAGATCACCTTGACAGACGTTAAAAAACATTTAAAAATAAATGTTTAAATTTCAACAGTATTTCTCACGGTTAACGGTGGCCGAATCGATTGGGTTCTTGCTAATGAAGCCAGGGATGGCTTCTGTTGTCGGATCTATCGACCGGTGTTAATCGTGACACCTGTACTGATGATTTCCAAAAGGATGAAACACTAGTGTTTGTAGATATTTAATAATTATTATAGTAAATAATCATGTGTGTGTGTGTGTGTGTGTGTGTGTGTGTGTGTGTGTGTGTGTGTGTGTGTGTGTGTGTGTGTGTGTGTGTGTGTGTGTGTGATAAGTAAGTAACACAGAATGTTACTTCATTTTAATTAGTGATGGAGACAGTTTCGTTGGTAAGCCTTCAGTGACTGAAATTTAAGATCTGACACAGTATGTTTCATTCTCTTATATATATATTATTGAATAAGGTGAAAAGCTATAGCAAACATCTATATGAGTATTTTAACCATAGTTCCTGATTTCAAAAGGCGAAAAATTAAAAGATACATCTGCCTTACTTTTAATGCTAGGTTTATTTATGGTGTCTTTTAAATTTAATAAAAACCCTTCACAATTTGCTGACGAGGAGACCTTGTTTATTAAAAAACTATATGTAAAAATTATTGTCCATAACTTGATGTCTACCACAATAAAAACACGGTTTTCCGAAACGATCGTACAGATAATTGATTTTGTTGTTGTTCCTTCTTATGAAACGGATTTTTAATTTTAATTTAATTATAATTTGATTTTTAAATTTTAAATTATCAATCACATTACTTAATATTGAATTAGCTCTAGGATATTTACCTATCGGGCTTATTATATATCTAAATTACAACGAGCACTTTTTCTTTCCTGTATTTTAATTAAACTAGAAATTTCACTATTACATTAAAATACACTCAGCTCTTTAGACTAGTTCTAATCTCCTTTAAATTTATATATATATATATATATATATATATATATATATATATATATATATATATATATATATAAATTAACGCCTGTGTTTGTGTCTGGTCACGAATAGACTCCTATATGGTTGACTATTATAGAAAATTGATCACATATAATGATAGAAGATGTATCGAGACACAGGAATGGGTATGTTTGATCTGGCAGAATGATGATTCATTAAAATTGTGGGGTCTGCGTACGCGCCTGATCCACAAAGTATGGAAATAAAAAAAATTAAAAATTAAAAAAAAAAACGTTTACAAGTGTTTTTGATATAGATGTACATAAGAATATTTTGATAAGTATGTTTTAACTTTAATAGCGACAGTATAATAAAATTGTGGGGTCTGTGTTCGCGCCTGGCCTACATAGAATGGAAATAGGCACAAACTTTAATAAACACTTTTCATATCTATTTGCGTAAGTATACTTTGATAATTATATTTCAGCTTGAAGAAATATGGTAAAATAAAATTATGGGGTGTTCGTTCGCGCCTGACCTCCATAGAATGGAAATATGTCACAAAGTTTAACAAGGTTTTTTAATATAGATCCACAGAATATTGTGATAAGTGTTTCAGTGTGAACAGGTATGGTATAATAAATTATGGGGTTTATCTATTTTATTTTTACTTTCATATTTTGCTTTGGTCTTGATACCCCACAATTCGAAGCTATCTCTTTACAACCTTTCCTTTTCATAACCTATCATACTTTCATAAATCAGAGTCCATTTTCTGTAGGCTGTTTTTGAACCCAGTCAACGACGGGTACTTTTGCTAGTATATATATATATATGTAATGTATATGTAATATATATGTAATACACTGTTTTGTTTTTAAATCCCCGAAACAGTGTTTCATGGTAAACAACTGATGATCCCTTAAAAAATATAAAAATTGGTATTATAGTAAATTTGAGAGTTGATGCAGTGATTGCAGGTGATTAAATGACTTACTGACTAGATGTTTTTTTTTTTTTTTTTTTTAATGAATGATAAAAAATAAATTTTTGTGTGGTTTCAAATGTTAAAAACTTCAAAGACTATATATATATATATATATATATATATATATATATATATATATATATATATATATATAATTATTTTTTTTTACTATGGGTATATTTTAAATGCGATTGCCATGGTTTCATGCGTTCTTGCGATTGTTAAGAGTGCGTGAAACTAGCAGTGGTATGCCATAAAAACATCACATCATCTTTTTTAAGTATTATTAAGCTCTGTTTTAGAAATGATCGAATACCGCATACAAGTGTAAATAAAAGCTTTTTAGCGGATCAAAATAAATAAATTTATATATAAAAAATATAGAATAAACAGATAAATTGAGCAAATAGTTAATAAAACATATTAATAAAACACTTTGAAAAAGAGTTAAAAACATATTTAATCTGAAAAGAAAACACTTAATAAGTTGATAGTCCTTAATCCGCGGAGTTTCGAGAAATACTTTCCTTCTCATCAGAGGGTAGGAATTAGCAAAATACGGGATCGGATTTTGTATAAAAAAGTATTTGATGAAACTGCAAGTAAGTCAAAGATCTTACTTGATGTTGTGGTGGCACCCACTCATTTACATATGTGGATAATATTACACATAAATAACAAGACTCGGTTAGTCTGGGTGTGTGTTAACCAGAAGCCACTAAAGGCCGAGCCGAGAGCAGATATGTTCTCCAGCCAAGAATCTCTTACCTGACACCTATTATGTAAATATACTGTAAATATACTTTTCCTAATATGCTTCTTATTGATCTACCTTTGTTTGTTGAGTCTTCATTTGTATTGCCTTATACGTTATTTGGTTCAACCTGCCAACATAACACTTGATAACTAAAAGTGATGCAGAGGTAATAAAGCGTAAAAGATAATCGTGAAATTATTAAGTTTTCATAGGGGAACACATAACAAAATTAAATTAATATGTACGATCGTTTCGGAAACGATATCCTTTTATTCATTCAATATTTATCGAGAAATAAAGTAAAATATTTCTGAATATCGTCTCTTCATCAGCATAAATTACTATAATTATTTTTTCATACCTACAGACACTAGTGTTTCATCCTTTCGGGGATCATCAGTGCAGGGTGTCACGAGTACCGCCAGTCAGGATATTCATATTCCTCCTTTGTAGGAATCTGGTTAAACCCGTGAAGTAGTAGTATATTATATATATTGTGTGTGTATATATATATATATATATATATATATATATACACACACCCACACACGCACAATATATAATATACTACAACATGAATGAAAAAATATGAAACTGCGGCGCTAACTCTTCGCGGGTTTAACCAGATTCCTATGAAGGAGAAAGTTTCACGGTATTATGAATTTAAAGTCTGAATATAAATATAAATATTGTGTGTGTGTGTGTGTGTGTGTGTGTGTGTGTGTGTGTGTGTGTGTGTGTGACTTTTACTTTCTAAGTAAATATCAGCAGTTATTCCTCATGTTCACCTTTTAGGCGAGTTCAAGTCTGAATTAAAAATGTGTTCTTATAAAAAGAAAAGGGTTATCTTGTCAAAATATAATCACATAACAAAAGGGTTCGGCTTCTGTCGTATTCGGTGTTACAAGAGTAGAGGGGTGAGGAGCAGTAGATCGGGGTGGGAGGAGATAGCAACAAGGTGATGTTGCGTGTGAAGTTGGTGACAAATTTAAAACAATCTTGTTCCGTCGTGTTCAAATAATTGTCACTCAAAACAAAATGTTTCGTTTTTTTTTTTGTTTTTCAACATTTAACGACAAGACGAGACACGACCGTAAAAAAAAACTTTTTGTTTTGTAAATGAGAAGATAATTTGTGTGGGAAAATCGAGTAAATTCACTTATTTACATTTTCTTTCATTCTTCTTAATTCTTTATTTATTTGTAAAATTGTAACAGAGCGCGGACGCGCGTATGTAAATGCCGAGCCGTGTTCGAAGTGACGTCACGGTAAGGAAATAAAAATGACTAAAAAGGGCGTATGCACAGACAGACGAAGACGTTCGAGGGGACAGAGTTAAGGGTGAAACTGTATTATAACGTTTTTTTTTTCAGGAAAGTACCTGTAAATAAATGTCATTGTTACAAAAAAAGTGAGTGTAGTTATTATTTGTCTTCTGTTCTTTGCGACGTATTCTGCTACAATGTGTTGGGTCTAGAATGTCTACACGTTAACGCGTGTGAAAACGTTACGGAATAAGAGAATCAAACAAACGCTTTGTTCAGCAAAACCTTACACAGGGCAGGTTGTTAAGACCTGTCAAGCGTGGGACCTTAATCTTGGACTCTTGCGTTATCTCAACACGACGAACTCCTATTGATTTTGCTTGTGTTCTTGAGCAAAAAGCCAGCATGTGACAACCGTATTCCATGCATGGAGTATTGTTGCCACATCCGAGCTAGTGAATCTACCACTAGTCTCTCCTTCTAATATAGAGTCCGAAAACGAGTCCGCAATCTAATAGGTCCCACTTCGTCAATTAATCTCCAACCCTACCCCATTGAATCTCTGTGCGTGTTGTACAGATATTTTAGTGGAATGTACTCTAATGAACTCGTTGCTCTTGTACCCCCTCAACATACATATCCCCGACAAACCCACTTAGCAATAAAATCTCACCCCTTTACTGTTGAGGTCCCTAAATGCCAGAAAGTTTTCTACTCTAATAGTTTCTTCCCTCGAACAGGTAGATTTTGGAATTCCCTTCCTGATACCTGCTTCCTTGACTGCACTGATATGCAGAAGTTTAAATGTAATGTAAACAAATATCTTGTTAATCTTTCCTAGGCATGGTCCCAAATAGTAACCCCTTACATCTAAGTGTTAGGGGTGAACGTGAGTAAAAAAAAAATCCAAAAAGAATAGCAAAAGAAATGATAGTCGTACAGATAAGAAAATTAACTAATTGTAATTTTTAAATGTAGTTGTCGAAAGCGCAAAAAAGAAATGACAGCTTTAATCCAGTAAAAGAAGCCTTTGTATTGTAGATCACTGCCGGGGGATGCCAAGTAACCTGGACGAGTATTATTATAATTGTTGTTGATGTTAAGAAAATAAAACATTTAGAAAATATGTATCGGGAATGTTAACTTGATAGAATGGAATTTTATTCTGACAATTATGTTTTTAATTGGAAGACTAATTTGGAATCAGGAGGCCAGGAATAATAAAAAATGGATTATATTAAAACAATCAGGTGATGACGTAATAAACTAGAAAGACAGTTTTAGAAATATACATGGATGTTAATTATATATCACTACGAACAAATTAATTAAAAACAGAAAATCTCAAACATTCAACTAAATTATTCAAAAAAACTTTTAGTTTGATTAAAAAAGAAATACTTCTGTACTAGTAATTTTATTGTTTGTATTGAAATTATTTTTTAATTTAATTTGTTTGATTTTGTTTATTTTTTTTGTTATTTATCGTTCGTTTTTATTTAAATTTATTCGTCGTTTGTTTGATTTTTTTAAAAATATTAATTGTTTTTAATTTATATATTTATTCAATTATTTTTTTGTTTTTTAAATTCATAATTCAGTTTTTACAGTATTTAATTGCATTCTGCGTTAAACACATATAATCCTTGTTTCTTTTAAAATAATTGAATGAAGATTAAGTATGAATCGAATAATGTTCCTTCTTTTATTTTTCTAATGTTTTTTCAAAGTTCTCATTCATTATCGACAGTCTGACTTTTCGAAATATTTTGTTTGCTAATACCACATGTATGATGTCACTTCAACAGTGCACAGGCCTTAGTTACTTTACAATGGCTACGGTTTGAGTCGTCTGGTGATCGATGTAAGTGTAAAACCATCGACATGATGAATAAAAAACATGTAATTTATTAAATCATATAATGCTTTAGGTACGACCAAAATGAAAGAAGGGAGTAAATACGTAATCTCTCTTTTAAAATCTACAAAAATCAAGTCATTATCCAATCAATAAGAAATTTTTACTAATTAAGTGAAGAACGAACGTTATAATTGGTGTACATTTTTAATAATCGATATATATATATATATATATATATATATATATATATATATATATATATATATATACACACACGAGGGGCGTGCAATAAGTAATGCCCCTGACCCATTTCCAATTGTCTGATGTAGCTGAAATTTTGCATGCGCAATGATTTATATCTCTACGGGTTATGTGGCAAATTACAGCTCTGAACTAATTGTGGTTTCTGTTTTACATGTGTTTGAACTGAGTCAGGTGTGAAATGGAGCCTGTTGAATGTCGAGCAGTGCTCCGGTTTTTGTATTTGAAAGGACGCACACCACAGGAGACTTTTGATGAAATGAAAGAAACTTATGGTGATAATGCCCCATCATATGACCTTGTAAAACGCTGGCATTGTGAATTCAAACATAGCCGAAAGTCTGTGGGAACAGCTCCCAGAACGTGTCGCGCCCCCCCCTTCTGCCATTGATGAGACATCTGTCCGGCATCTGTCCGTCAAGTTGAGGCTGCCATTTTTGAAAAACGGCGAATTACTATTCGCCAAATAGCCCAAGATGTCAAGATTAGTACAGGGTCTATGGAAACTATATCATTCATGACCATTTGCATATGCATAAGGTGTTTGCCAGATGGATTACCAGGTTGCTCACACCATTCCAGAATTCCAGAAGCAAGAACGCGTCGAGTGCTCGAGAAAGAATTTGGAGATGTGCCAAGAAGATGAGTACAAAGTTTTTCAAAAGACTGATTACACAGGATGAAACCTGGGTCCATCATTATGATCCAGAGACCAAAACCTAGTCAATGCAGTGGAAGCACTTGGACTCACCTCCGCTGACAAGGTCATGTTCATAGTCTTCTGGGACCAGGATGGAGTAGTGATGACAGATTTCCTGGCAAAGGGTACCACAATTACAGAAGCCTATTATGCTTCACTTTTGAGGAAATTAAGGGAAGCTATCAAAATCAAGAGGCGAGGCAAGATCAGCAAAGGTACCCTCTTCCTGCAGGACAACGCTCCGGTCCGCAACTCGCATGTCGCCAGGTGAGAAGCGTGTGGTTACGAAATACTCCCCCCATCCTCCCTACGCTCCTGACCTTGCACCCTCTGACTTTCACCTCTTCCCAGCCATGAAGTTGTTTTTGAAAGGAAAGCGTTTCCAAGATGATGCAGCCTTGATTTCTGAAGTCACGTCGTGGTTGGAGGACCAACCTGGGGTGTTCTACAAAAACAGTCTCCAGAGCTGCATCAAACGATGGGAGACATGCATAACTCTGGGTGGTTCCTATGTAGAGAAAGACTAATAACTATGCCAAGTTTCATTGCTCTACTTCTATGGGAAGTAGGTCAGGGCATTACTTATTGCACGCCCCTCGTATATATATATATATATATATATATATATATATATATATATATATATATATATATATATTAATTGTCTGTATTTCAAATTTCATGATGTTGACGTTGTTACGTTGACAATTCTTGACAATAAATTTTTCACTGCCAAGAATAGTAAATGTCAAAGTAATAAAAGGAATAAATTGTAAGATGGTCAACATTATGAAATTTGGAATATAGATTTTTGTCATTTGTTTGTTATATGCTCTGTAATATTGAGCTTTATAAATTAAGGAATAGTATTAAAAAAGGTTAAATATAATTGAAAAAAAAATCATATTTTCACAGATATATATATATATATATATATATATATATATATATATATATATATATATATATATATATATATATCCCTCTCTTTAACAGCGCAAGCCCCCCCCTCCTTTTTGAATTTCCAACGTCTTTTTCCGTTTTTTCTAAAGTAGAACAGCGTCTCACTTTGCACGTGAAACATTTTCAAATATTTTGTACTGGTGTTTTTTGTTTCTAAATCTCATTTATCCAGAGGAAGTCTCGAAATAAAGACGAAACGTTGATGAACTCATAATACGGTTTGTTCCGTTTTATTTCTCTATTTTGTCGGAATACTATTTCCATTATTTTCATCACACACACACACACACACACACACACTAATTAATTGCAATCGGAATCAGGAATAAAAAAAAAATGGAAATTTTAGGGTTATCGGAATCGTAAAAATTTGTGCATATTTTCCGATGCCAAAACGATTCCATAATTTACGTTTTTTTTTTCTTTTTCGATTCTGTTAAAAAACAAACTCTTCAACAGTTAGTAGTAATGATTAAATAATAAATATTTATTGATTTTAAACTATCGGAAATTTTTTTAGAATCGTTCCATTACTAATATATATATATATATATATATATATATATATATATATATATATATATATATATATATATATATATATATATATATATTTGTTTGTTTGTTTGTTTGTTTATTATCAACTCGTCCTTGCCTAGTATTTGCCAACGTCACCTATTATGAGAGTGTAATCCTTTGGAATGTTCATGGTCGCAACCAGCAATCATAAAGTCTAAAATATTTGGTTTCGGTCATTTCATTAGAATGCGATTAAAGATATCCGGTGGGAAAGGCATGGGTCACGCGGTGCATTTATTCCGTGTCTGGTTTTTATCCCTGGGTGCAAAATTTGTTTTATTTAAAGTCAGTCTATTCAATATAACAACCGGTTGTATATCCACGGGGTTGGTAGAGGGATCAGTTTATTTGATAATGTTTCAAACTTAAAGGTAAGCAGAACACCTGGATATTAGAAGAAGCCTTTATAAAGTATTTGTCAACAGAGTGGGGGACGTTTCCTTTTTTAAAGGAAGCCGGCGGATGCGGTTGGTAGTAACCCTAGAACTCACTTTCTTCCCGGTGTGAAATAGAATTTGAATTAGGGTTTCTCAAACATAGGGGCCTCCTTTCAGTGTGTATGGGCAATAAATACGCAACGAAACATCGTTGTGCCTGGTCAATACTAAAGTAGATGACCATTGGGGAATGCCGAGTGTGTGTGTAACCCGCCCCCATGTTATCTCGGAATTGTTTCCAGTCGTTCTAGACGTCTCCTGCCATTGTAATCAAATAGTGCCGACTCAAGAGAGGATTGGTTAGAGATTACGCAACCCTTACTTCACAAATGTCATTCATAATTCCGTAAGGATAATCATATGGTCCTCGTCGTTTCGATGAACTAAGATCAGAGAAAATAGATAACTATTGTAAGGGTGCGAGTAAGAACGAATCTAGTAAAACAAAGGTTGCATAATCTCTGTCCGCAGCTCTCGTGGGCCCTCTCTGTTCGTTCAGTGGCAAGGAAAGATTAGAAACGATTTCGGCGTAAGCAGAGAGAGACTAGTGTTATTTTTAGTTTTCAAAGACTTGCGAGTCTGTCTACTTTTTAATCGACGGGAGGAGGAGGGGAGAGGGAGAGGGAGACAGAAGAGTGGGAATAGTCGGGTTGATGCTTTTAATGAGGATGTTAGTGATGGAGTGACGCTGACAGAACTTGGTAAGATGATCTCTTAGTTTGCAACTATAACTACTTAGGTTCACTGCACCATTGTGTTTATTTATGAGTTCACATAGTCAAGGCACAAAACCACTCGAGGATGAGGCGTACATTAGATGAGTGGATTGATAGTTGAATAATGATGAATAATATTAGAGGATTGAAGATATCTCTATATCACCGACCCAAAAGAGAAGCCGACCCAGGAAACAGCAATTTTTCCTCCCTTGTCAGAAACATCTCCTCCTGGAATACAAGAATAACAAAATAGAGAAAAGAAAGAGTTCGAAGTATGGGCGTTGTCTTCAATGCAGTTTTTGTGTTTAGTGTTGCTAAGTGACCACACATTCACCTCATTGCGCACATCAACGCGTGCCTAATGGCGAGGGGGGAAGTTGAAATCCCGTCCATAGAACATATTTTTTTAATTACATTTTCACCCCAAACAAGGCAAATTGCCACTTTGGTGTAGGGGGCTACTATCAGAGGCAACAACTACTGGGGTACTATGTAGGGATTTGGGCAGCAAGATGTCGGTTCACGTTACACTTGAACTTCTGCATGTCAGTACAGTTGGAGAAGAAACTACTGGTGTATATAGAGTATGGAGTAGAAAGATCTTTTAAATCTAGGGATCTCTAGCGAGAGACTAGTAGCAGATGCACCAACCCAAATATGACAGCAATACTCCATACATGGGCGAATGGTGGCCTTATAGAAGTACAGGATACTTTCGGGTGTTAGTAGTTTTCTAGCACAGTAGAGAGAACCTACCTTTTTCGCAGCGGCCCTTGAATGCTTTCAATGTAATTGTTCCAACTCATGTTCCTGTGAACGTTAGGCTGAGATGTTTGAAAGATGTACTCTCAGATAAAGAGTCACTGGCCATTGCTATTGGTGGCAGAGAAGGTTTCTTGTAATTATTGAAGGAAACCAGTTTAGTCTTGGCAGCATTGAATGTGACCATTCATATAATATTAGTTTATCTCTTACTAATACTGAGAGGTGAGAAAATTGACCCCACTTGACTTCCAATTACATGCATAGACATGGATAACTCTAACCCAGTCAAAAGCGCTATCGACCTAGGAAACAATAACTTTCATCCCTTTGTCAGAAACATGGAATATAAGTGATAAAATAGAGAAAAAGAAAAAGTAAAGAAGTTTCATTTTCTATTCTTTGCCATGCAGCTCATCTTAACAACTTTTATGTTTAGTGTTGGTGACCGAGCAAGTGAATCTGATGTCGCGGCGAAAGGGAATAGTTTAATCGCTGACATCCTAACTGCGGACATGTAATACTAGTTTACATTTTACTTGTGGTGAGTCAGTGACAAGCCAGAAAGTAAACCTCACTTGAAATCGACATTTTTGAAGGTGCTGGATTGGCTGTTATTTTAATCCCCCCCCTTCTTTTGTTGGTTTCATGTAAGCGTTTCTATGGAACGAACTGAATTTGAATTTGACACAGATTTTCAGTCCGTGCCGTTAACCACTTAGCCACCGTCGTCCATCCTGGATTGCCTATTATTATGGCACGTCAAAAATATTAGTTTATTAAAGACCGTAACCCCATACCCTTGTAGTTCTCTTTTACATGACATCAACTATTTTATGGTATTGTTATTATTATTATTATTATTATTATTATTATTATTATTATTATTATGATTAATAATAATAATAATAATAATAATAATAATAATGAAATCGTTGTGTACAGTGCTCAGGAGGTGTTTTACAACTCATTTTGTTTCAATTTATATTAATCAAAATTCTCAGAAGTCAAGTCCCCCCCACACACACACTCGTTGGGTCTAACACTTTATCTCTATATGAGATCCATAAAAATTTTCCTTTAGGTCTCAGTTGAAAAACATAATTTTCCTCTTCCTGACGATAGCTCAGACGGTAATAGAATGGAACTTGAAAGGAGGTGCTTATTTAACCATCTGGTTATAGCTATCGAAGGGGTTTACATGAAAGTAGAGGGTTTATACGATGTCGGAATATTTGAAAGGGGTATAAATTATTAGAGATAATAGTAAGATAATTAATGGGGGGGATAAATTATACGGAGGTCACTCAAGAATAAGGGTTAATGAGTGCACAGTAGCAAATGGGACAATATCGTAGTAATCGTTAGTAGTGGGAATTTGATAAATTGGATTACTTAAGGGGACAGCTCATCAAGAACTTGTTTACATTGGACTTGAAGACAACCATATTGTAGTCAGCTGTAAAGCATGAAAATGGAAGACAATTCCACAGGCGTGCAGTTCTAAGAAAGAAGTTTGTTTGTGGAATCTACGTTCAGATTTAGACACTGATAAAGAGTGGGAAAATTATTGATAGTGGTTTCAGTTAGACGAGTGTTTTTTGGAAAGTTTGGCAAATAACATGTATATATATATATATATATATATATATATATATATATATATATATATATATATATATATATATATATATATATATGTTATTTGCCAAACTTTCCAAAAAAACATTCGTCTAACTGAAACCACTATATATATATATATATATATATATATATATATATATATATATATATCTGTGTGTGTGCGTGTGTGTGTTAAAATGTAAAAAAGAAGATATAACAACGCTTCGCCTTCTTTCTCTCTCTCTCTCTCTCTCTTTATATATATGTGTGTGTGTGTGTGTGTGTGTGTGTGTGTGTGTGTGTGTGTGTGTGTGTGTGTAATACGTTTTCCAATTATGTTTCACTTTTTATGTATACCAATCTATTTTGTTTAAAAGCTCAATGTATGTTAAATATAGCAACAGAGCATATATATATATAAAAGAATAACAATATAGTTACATACCAAGATGCAAAACAGCTCCTCAAGTATTTTCGGTAGATTTCAAAACACTTTAATTCATACGTTGAATAAAACCTGTTTAGCTTTACATTATGAACCAAGATGGCTGCCGTAACAAACACACGATGTGGAGTCTTCTATTAATATTTTTCTTCTTGCGAAATTACATTGTGAGGTATTTTTTTCTATCAAAGAATTTCTAATTTTGGTGAAAAGTATATGCACGAAAATAGTCGGTGCTGACACATAATACCCGTTTGTTTCTGTATAATGAAACGGATCTGTAAAAAAATGTACAGAAATTTTTAAATGCTGGAGGAGCTGTTTTGTATAAAAAATAAATATTTGGATCTCTGAATGTAACTATACTGTTATTCTTATATATATATATATATATATATATATATATATATATATATATATATATATATATATATATATATATGACATTATTATTATTATTATTATTATTATTATTATTATTATTATTATTATATATGTATATCAGCAACCGAGAATGCTAACATGCTTACCAGTCGGTTTGCCTCTAACTCCACACTGGACCCTGCTAACCACTCCTCCCTTACTTTCCTTTGCGGACAGACGCCACACTAGACGATCTGAAAATCATCCCTGCTTAGGTGCATGCTATCATAAAAAATTTTGACACTTCAAAAGCATGTGGACCTGATCTCATCCCAGCTGTGCTATTAAAAAAGTGCTCCGCCGAAGTAGCTCCAGATCTCTCCAAACTTTACAACAAATGCCTTAATGAATCTTGCTTTCCTGACTGCTGGAAAACTGCTTCTGTTGTACCAGTTTTCAAGAATTCTGGCGAAAGAACTGACCCAGTAAATTATCGCCCCATTAGCCTCCTCCCACTTCCCACCAAAATATTGGAGACCATAATTAATCAAGCTCTGGTCAATCACCTTACAGATGCCAAACTTCTGACCGACCAACAATATGGATTTAGCCAAGCCCGTTCCACAGCAGACATCCTAACTGTAATCTCTGAATGTATATACCATTCACTGGACAAAGCAGGGGAGGGTAGAGCGGTAGCTCTAGATACATCTAAGGCTTTTGACAGGGTATGGCATAAAAGTCTTCTTGGGAAAATCAGATCATACGGTATCACTGGAAGAATACTTAACATAATTAAATCCTTCTTAGATAAGAGAAAAATCCAGGTTGTCCTCGCCGATCGTACATCTAAACAATATGATATAAATGCAGGAGTGCCTAAAGGGTCTATCCTTCGACCTTTATTATTCCTAATATTCATAAATGACTTTCCTGACAGAATTGTCTGTGAGATGGTGATGACACCACGCTCTATAACAGACACGACAGGAAAACAAATGAACACATATCTAAAGAAATGGCAGAAACACTAAGGGAATGACCTCCAATCTGTAGTGGAATGGGGACAAAAATGGATGGTCACATTCAATGTTGCCAAGCCTAAACTTGTTTCCTTCAATAATTACAAGAAACCTTCTCTACCACCAATACCAATGGTCAAAGACTCTTTATCTGAAAGTACATATTTTAAACTCCTCGGCCTAACGTTCACAGGAAACATGAGTTGGAACAATTACATTGAGAGCATTGCCAGGACCGCTGCGAAAAAGGTAGGTTCTCTCTACCGTGCTAGAAGGCTACTAACACCCGAAAGTATCCTGTACTTCTATAAGGCCACCATTCGCCCATGTATGGAGTATTGTTGTCATATTTGGGCCGGTGCATCTTTTTCTGTTTTTTTATTATTCAATTTTCACCCCAAACAAGGCACAGTACCACTTTGAAGCAGGGGGCTACTATCAGGGACTTGATTTGCAGGGACATTATGAAGGGAGATGAGTAGAAAGATGTTTGTTCACATTACACTTGAACTTCTGCATATCAGTACAGTTGGGAAAGCAGAATCCCGGAAGGGAGTTCCAAAGACCTGCAGTTCTGGAGAAGAAACTATTGGAGTAAAAGGCTTTGTTGCACCTAGGGATCTCTACTGTAAAGGGATGAGACTTAGTAGCTTGTCGGGTTTGTCGGGGGTAGTTACGTCGGGGAGGTACAAGTGTTTGCAGTTCGTCAGAGCATTCACCACCAAAGTATTTGTAGAACAGGCAGAGGGATGCAACATCTCGTCGATGGGACAGAGGCTGAAGCCTAGATGACAGTTCAGGACCTATCAGGTTGGCGACTCTCTTTTGAACCCTGTCCAGGAGCGAGAGACAAGCAGCAGATGCACCAGCCCAGATGTGACAACAGTACTCCATACATGGGCGAATTGTTGCCTTATAGAGGTATAGGATACTGGCAGGCGTAAGTAGTTTTCTAGCACGGTAGAGGGAGCCAACCTTCCTTGCAGCAGCCTTGGCAATGCTCTCAATGTATCTATTCCAGTTCATATTCCCTGTAAACGTTAGGCCGAGGAGTTTAAAAGAAGTACTTTCAGGCAATGTGTTCTGGGCCATTGCTATTGGTCTGCTACTAGTCTCTCGCTCCTAGTCATGGTTCAAAAGAGAGTCGGTAACCTAATAGGTCCTGAACTGTCATCTAAGCTTCAGCCTCTGTCCCATCGATGAAATGTTGCATCCCCCTGCCTGTTCTACAAGTATTTTAACGGTGAATGCTCCGACGAACTGCAAGCACTTGTACCCTCTCGACGTAAATATCCCCGACAAACCCGACAAGCAGCAAAATCCCACCCCTACACATTAGAGATCCCTAGGTGTAAGAGAGCCTTTTACTCATGTAGTTTCTTCCTCAGAACCGCTAGACTTTAGAATTCCCTTCCGGGTCCCTGCTTCCCCAACTGTACTGACATGCAGAAGTTTGTGTAACGTGAACCGACATCTTGCTGCCCAACTCTCTACATAGCACCCCTGTAGCTTATGTCCCTGATAGTAACCCCCTACATCAAAGAGTGACAATGTGCCTTGTTTGGGGGGAAAATGTAATAAAAATAAATAATAAAAAAAATGACATATATATATATATATATATATATATATATATATATATATATATATATATATATATTCAAGCAAATATTATTAAATGCAACGGACACACTTTGTTTTATGATTCTTTTTTTTAATTTCGATTTTCCATATAATATTTTTTGTATCAAAATCAAAAATATTAATAAAAGTTCCATATTTGTTGCTGTCACGAGCGCTTTCGATTCGTCCACGAATCATCATCAGGTGTTGAAGTAAAAGTCCGAAGGAGCGAAAATGAGAATTAAAAGTGTAAACTAAAATATACAGTAAACGGCGATTAGTTAAAATATAAAGAGTCGATGAAAAGTCAATCAAAAATATAGGTCGATTAAAAATTCGAGTATTAAAATCACCAAGTTCGTGGACACCGTTAACAAAGTCCGTCCAATACGAAGTACGCAAGATATTTTAGGACGTTACTGCTTTTCTCGAATGCGGTATCATTTATAGTGGGTTGAAGTGTTCTAATATATTACGCTTCAAGAATTTTTAATTTTTTAATATTATTTTCATGTTGTATAATTTTTATGTTGACAACGAGGACCTTTCTAAGATTGGAGGGAGGACAGTTATGTTCTTTTATAAAATTTTTATAAATCGAACTAGTGTTATTTAGATGCATGGTTATTCGCCGGGACAACGTTGTCATTGTATGCCCAGTGTGTGTATTATTTTCGGAGTTGCATTCATTCTATAGAGCATTTAAATTTATACACTACATTGGTTTGTTCCAACGTTTTTATAGCCGGCGAGGAGTTGTTTCTAATCACAAGGTTTTGTGTTCTAAACTTCTTGTAGTAGATAATAAATTTAGTTTTAGAATTACTGTCAACAGGCGTCAAGTATCTACGTACGATATTTTTAATTGTGTTTCCTTTCTGAAGTTGGGTGTCATTTGATTTTGATCAAATATATTAATGGGGTTTGCATTGCAGTGTTAAATGTGACCACAAAGGTACAAAATAGCCACAATAAGAAATGTATTAAATCGCTCTAAAATGATATCAAACACAAAAAAACATTACTCATTAAAATAAAAAAAAATTAAACAATTACTCATTAATAATCATTTTCCGAATTACATTGTTGATGAACAAATAAAACGAATTTTACAATCCCTATAAAAACCCTAATAATAATATTAGCCAGTACTGTAATGCAAACTCTGTTAATATATTTTAACAAAATCAAATGACACTTCAGAATCGACCTATATTTTTGATCGACTTTTCATCGACTCTGTGTATTTTAACTTAACGCCGTTTACTGTATATTTTAGTTTTCACTTTTAATTCTCATTTTCGCTCATTCACACTTTTACTTCAACACCTAATGATGATTCGGGGACGAATCGAAAGCGCTCGTGACAGCAACAACTATGGAACTTGTATTAATATTTTTTGATTTTGATACAAAAAATATTATATGGAAAATCGAAAAAAAAAAAAAGAAAGAAGAATCATAAAGCAAAGTGTGTCCGTTGCATTTAATAATATTTGCTTGAATGAAAAAAAAATGATGCCTAAATATACCAATTTCAAATTTATATATATATATATATATATATATATATATATATATATATATATATATATATATATATATATAAACGGCCAAGTAGCTGAAACAATAATGTAACTTAACAGAAAGATACGGTAATAAAAAATAAAACGCATATCTGCTCTACAACGGTATTGAGCACTTTCTTCAGTTTTATTAATTACCATTTCCACTATATATATATATATATATATATATATATATATATATATATATATATATATATATATATATATATATATATATGTTGTTAATATTAATGCTAAACCTCATAATAGGGAGAAGAAGAATGACATAAATGAATAAAGCGCCTGCTGTTCACGCGTACCTCGTTCAAATGAATACGTATTTATGGCTTGTTTTTCGTCTTTCGATGTAATAAATACTTTTAAAACGCCATCGTTGAATCTTCTGAGAACCATTTTTATTAATTGAAAGCGCGTTGTTTTCATAAATCATTTTGATAAACATCAAGGCAGTTGGACAGCGTTTTTATTCATTTTTTTTTTTTTTTTTCGCATTTTGTACAAAAAGATGATATCTTTATAGATGATATCACTCGACCTGCACACTTCGCAGGCAACCTCAAGTTGTAAAAAACTTCGAATTATCAACAAAAATATCAACAGCAAAAACAGAACAGCGGCATAATCAAGCGAAGACCAATGTTTTTTTTTTAGGAGTTACCAGTTATCAAGGCCCGGAGGCCACTCGAGGATAAGGGTTAATGCGAGTAACGTAGTCAATAAGGCAATATCTTAGTAATCGTTAGTAGTAGAAAATTTGGTAAATTGGATTATTTAAGGGGCAACTCATCAAGAACTTGTTTACGTTGAACTTGAAGACGACCATATTGTTGTAAACTGTCAAGCAGGGAAGCGGAAGAAAGTTCCACAGGCATGCAGGTCTAAGAAAGAAACTTTGTTCATGGAATCTACAAAGCTTCTTTCTTAGAATTGCACACCTGTGGAACCAATCTTTTTTTCTTTTTTAACTATTTTTCCCTCCCCCTCTTTTTTTTTTCCACTCCAAACAGGCTCGCAGCGTCTCTTCTGTGGAAAAGATGTTACAGAGAAAAGAAAAACATCTCGGTTTCGAAGCCGGTGTTGAACTCTATCAAGGCTGGATAGAACGCACCGAGCAGCTCCTGTCCACATGTGGCAACAGTTTTATTCCATTTTAAAGCAATGTTTAATATTTTTTCATCCGATTTTTGTGAACATGAATCGTTTATTATGCATTTTTTTGTTTTCACTCCAAGCAAGAGATATTGCGACTGAAGTTATTTGATGTGCAGAATAGATGTCGACAAACGTTGCAAGTTCGCTATCACGTCGAGATCTCCAAAATGTTGTTTAGAAAGACAAGAGCCTCATTCTAACATTCAATCACAACTTGATTTGCTATCATCGTTACTATGACTGTAACATGGTTCATATGAGCACGTGAGAAAATATCAGCAGCAGCGAGGGATAGCTGTCTTGCGAAGAGATTAGCAGCAGCAGAAGCCGAAAAACGCGCATATGCAAATTAAGAAGTGTGCGTGATAAGGAAAAGGAAAAAGGGGGAAATGCACCACGTGATCGGGAGAAGCAAAGTACGGGTAAAAAAAAATGAACATGTAAAGTGAGGAGGAGAATGTTCCGGCTGTGGCCAGCTTGCGGTCAGAAGAAAAGTGCGACGTCGAAGAAAATAGGCGTTTAGAGTTGCAGGCTGGAATGGGCCGGCTGTGACTGGCATATGGTCAAAGGAAGGAGAAACTCGGACCTGGTAAAATGAACATGTGTCAACGAGACATTTTTTCAAGTGTTACCAAAAGTAACGATTTTAAATGTTTTTGTTTTGTTTGTAACGACAACGTTACATGAATTTAATGAAAAGAGTTAGTATTGTATTAGTATTAGTATTGTCTAAAGACGTTGATGAATGATTGAATGAATGTTGAAAGAAAGAGTTTATGGATACATGTAGAAATTAGTAGGAACGCATGTCCATGTTTGGACGGTGACAAAAGGTTAAAGTCCTGTGCGAGAATGAGAGTTCATGTATGTGCGGTTGAAGTTGTTAGAAATGTGTGTCACGAAAGATTAGAAACAATCCTGTAGGACAAGAAATTAGTGCATCTATGTACCTGATCTAAGTCCGGGTTTAATAGTAGCCATGTTGAATTCTTTGTCTTCTGGTCTTAGTCGAACTCAGGACCCGAAGACTCGATGGGTTGTGTGGCCTCCCAAGAAAGTACTTGGAGATTGGTCTGTGCCACGTAGAGATGTCTTCGGTTCGAGAGGAAGAAAGAGAGGTTGCCATGGTTAAACTTTTATGCATTTCGTCACGCGTTTAGCTCGCTAAAGAGACATCTGATTAAACAAGCCAGAAACGAAGTTGACTGCTACAACCAATCAACAATGATGTTATGAAGCAAATCATATTCAAAATCTTAAGCCGTGAGTGTATGCTGCTGCTGCTGTTGTTGCTGCTGCTGCTGCAGGTCCTTCTGCATTATAACTGGATATCGAAATGGAACAAACTATTTGAACAATCTGTTGACTTAGGTAAAGTGGGAATAAAACGCCGATTGCAAAAAAAAAAGCATATTGCTACTGAGGCGTCAGGGATACTGTGATAGGGGCGATCTGGATGAGAAGAAAGATGTCTGTTCAATTTTTGCATGTTGATATGGTAAGGGAGAATAAGGAGCAGGGAAGGGAATTCCAAAGGCTAATAATCCGAGGAAAGGAATTTGACTATAAAGTCTTCCACCATCTAGGGACCCCACTCGAATTCTGAAATAAAAACATTTAACTAACATATAGATGTAAAGAAAAAATTTCAAAACAAGAAGGATTCCTGTACGTTTGGCACATATTCTCTTGAAGCTTCTCAGAGCTAGATGATTTCAATATCAACTGATTGACAAACAAAAGTGCAGAAATTTTATCGGAGCACATTGACATCTATAGCATTCACTGATTCTTGTTTTACTCAGAAGGGAATTTGGTGTCACCTTAACCTATTTATTTATTCCTAGGTTCCCTCTGACCCGGAATGGTAGTAAATGTCGGGATTCGATTCAGACTGAGCATGAAGTCACTTAATGGAAGGAGCTAAAAAAAACTATTACTTAACAGTCAAAAACTACCCAGTATTAGATGGATAGATTCCCATAGAGAACGCAGCAATTCTTCCCCCTTTCTCAGAAGCATCGCTCATAGCATGTGAGAATTGAAGGAAAGACAAAATAATAGAAGGGAGGGTTATGAGGCTGCCAGAAGTAACCCCAAGTTTAAACTGCTTCGGATACTTTTATGCAAGGTGTTCGATTCTACCCCACCCCATCACTCTGAAATCCTTTTCTACTTTTTCTGTCCTGGTCATTAGTGTCCCGTACAATCCTTAACCCTTCACCACCATGAACCCCACACTTGACGGGAATTCGCGTGCAACTGACGCACAAACATAAACAAACCCCTCCTTCACTTGTTGAACCATACATAAACCTGTACTTTGAAGACGAGTTGGACTGACAAGCAATAAGAGTAAGAAATATCTTTTTTTTTTTGAAAGACGACTTGAAAGTACAATTTGACGGTAAAGGGTTAATAAAATGCACAATCCTTTCTACAAACCGAACAAATTAATGCAAATAAACTTCAGTCTATGCCTGACTTGTTCACCAAGTTTCAGACATGAAAGTCCAACAGTTTTTGTTTTATTGTCGTCCAATGATATGGGGTCCACTTCTTTGATCGTCTCATCAGTAGGAGGTATGATGCTGAGTAGGCTTCACATTCATTGGACCTTAACACCCCTATTTTTTATCTGTGGGGTTACCTAAAAAAATAGTATCAAAATAATTCCCAAGACAATTCCATCACAGCAAAGAATGTCAATGCTAAGAAAGGATTATGATGTCAGGCTTTTTGAAAATTTTGCACGTCTTGTAAAACAAAGACTGAAATTTATTTGTATCGAATATGGTTGGTTTGCAGAAAGGATTCTTTGGAAAAAGAGATTCACCCTGTTTTAAAATGTTTCTATGTTACAGTCTACGTTACAGTCTATGTTACAGTCTATGTTACAGTCTATATTACAGTCTATGTTACAGTCTATGTTACAGTCTCTGTAACCTAACTATTTTTTTTTTTATCATTTTCACACCAAACAAGGCAAATTGGCATTTGGATGTATGTGACTACTTTTATGATCATGTCTAACAGGGAATTGAGGGGAGTTGAGCAGCAAGATGCCTGTTTACATTACATTTAAACTTTCGCAGGTTAGTACAGTCAGAGAAGCAGATAACAGGGATGGAATTCCAAAGTCTAGCAATCCGAAGGAAGAAAATATTAGAAGAGAAAGTTTTCCGACATCCAGAGACCTCAACAGTGAAGAGATGGGATTTTGTTGCTTTTCAGGCTAGTCCAACTTTTTAGTTATTATCATCATATATAGTTTTATCATATATTTCACGCAAATAGTTTGTTATTGAAATAGTTTCTATAGAGCGATAATTAACCTTTTTATCAGTTTGTGTTAACCGTTATTTACTGCGGGACTTGACTCAAACAGGAAATGGGATAAAAAAATAAATGGCGACCTTTTCCTCATCTTAAATACCGTTAACAAAAGTAACCCAGTAAGTATAACTTGTTTCGAATTTGTTGTTTCTACCTTCATATTGAAATGTTTTTGATTGTCTCTTTGTTAAATGCAATCTATTTCTTCCTCTGTAATTTTCGCGTTAATTATTGAATGAACTTAATGACATCAGTACAAGGCGTCAAACCCTTTTTGCTTCATGTCTGGCAGATATTAATAGTTACAGTCTTATGGTATATTACCATATATTAACAAGGGGTATTAATCAGGATCACCATTGCGGTAGGCCCCCACTTCGGGGCGCCTCCGATACCAAGAGAACTGGAGCGCTGAAATTGAAAAGAATGCTGATTAAAGAAGACATCGTCTCCAAATAATAATGAGGATGTGTAACGCGACTTTGCAATGAATTAAATGGTTTTTATATATCTGTATATATATATGTGTGTGTGTGTGTGTGTGTGTGTGTGTGTGTGTGTGTGTGTGTGTGTGTGTGTGTGTGTTCCCGAAATTCGGGTTACAAGGAAGAGACAGTGCATTTTGTAGAGTCCCTGTTTAATGTTCAATGTTTCCTTTTCGCTACCTTACGGGAGCTAAGGAGTGGCGTGTGATGCTGTCTCTAGTCGCCGTTGAAGTAAGAACGTTTCCTTCACTTGAATGTCCCATGTACACAGTTCTCGCTTTTCATTGGCTGGAACCTCTGATGACGTATAAGAAGAAAGGAAGGAAAAGAGAAAAGAGTAGGGAGAAAGAGAGAAGTAAGGTGAGAATACCGCATAGCATCGTAGTAGTAGCTCGCTACAGTCTACACGTATACCCCTATTGCTAATTATAGCTTAGTATAATTAGACTGAGATAGTGCTCAAGGGGAAAGAGAGAAAAATTATTGGCTATTTGTTCAATCCGTAACTATAAAATATTTGTATCAGATTTGCTGGCCATTATTTTGTTTGAATCCGAAATCTTGTCGCTTTCTTTTCCTTTGGATTTTTCTCTTGAAAACAAAATCGTGCTTTAAGTTGTTGGTTGCACTTCAGTGTCACAAATCGTGATCGAGTTTCGCCATTTGAAACCGGTGTTAAGTTTGACCTTTTTTTTTTGTCTTCTGTTATTATATCTTTTAACACACATCCAGGAAACGTGTTGACCAGCCAATCACTCGCTGTTCTTCTCCCCCCCTTCTCTCTCATTGTTTTATTTTCGTGATCGTTAACATACCATTATATTTTCTCACTGTTATGTTACCATTCTCCCCCTCTCTCTCTCTCTCTCTCTCTCTCTCTCTCTCTCTCTCTCTCTCTCTCTCTCTTACACACTTTCTCAAGTATTATTTGTCGTGTAAATCACTCACCATTCTCTGTATTTCTGTTTATCATCCTTTTATTTTCGTCACCACCAACATGCCCTTGTATTTTCTCTCTATTCTCTTATTATTCTCTCTACCCCGCTCTCTCTCTCTCTCTCTCTCTCTCTCTCTCTCTCTCTCCTTCTCTCTCTCTCACGCGCGCATTCACGCGCGAGCGCGCGAGCGCGCGCACACACACACACACAGACTATTTCGAGGATTATCTGTCGTCCAAACAACTTCCAAATGACATTTGATCTTCTAGTGATAGGCTTGTCGGTGGTTGGCAAGCTTGATAAGGAATGTTGGTGAATAAGAAAATCATTTTCTTTCTTGAGATGGTGAAAAGCCACAGACCATCGTGAATCCTTCTTTTCATGGGCCTAACTCTGAGTCTTACCAACACCTTAACTAAACTGTTGACTATTTTAAAATGTCCATTCTCTTAGCACGTGATTTCTTTCAGTCAATCAAAGCATTTGGCATCTCTCAAATATAAAAGTGTTGCATTCTTAACTGACCCCATTTTATAATTTCGAGGAATTTGTAGTAGACTGGTGTAAAATAGGGAAAATGAATTGAGAAAGAGACGAAGTACGTGTTAAATTGAATTAAACGAACAGGAATTTATTTCGTGAAGAAACAAGTGAAAGAAAAGGGTACAACACGTGTTCATGTCCGTGTTCGTCTCTCGCTGTTTACTGGTGAGGAGGAAAGTCTGTTGTAGTATAGAGAGAAAGAGAGAGAGAAAATGAGAAAAAGTCAATTCAGGCCATGGAGAGAGAAAGCATATAAAGTGTACATGCTGTCTGTTAGCTCGTGCCCCATACATAGTCGCAGAGCTGGTCCGAAAAAGAGCGGGAAACAGCTTGTCTCTTGCTTTTATAATTGTTTCCGGTGGTCTTTTACGCATGTGTGGATTTCCTTTGAAAGGGAAGTGACGTCGTCCATCTGTGCGTATATGTGCGTACGTTAGCGTGTGCGCGTATACACATGAATGTGAGTGTATGTACGCGAACGTGAATATATGTACGTGTGTGGACGTGGGCGCGTATGTTTGTGTACACGTATGTATATGACAAGTAATATAGCTTGAGATGTGAACGCGTGTTTTCGTGTGAGACTTGAAAAGGCTCCCACAAATTCACATGTGATCGCGTCGTTACTATTTTGGAACACACTTCGTTATTTCGTTGTTTCTGAAGTTTTCAGTTATGGTCCCAAATTTAAACATTCTTTTCTTCTCACCAGACCCGTCCTGTTGTGACGGTGTAGAAGTATTGATCAGGAGGGAATTCAGAAAGTCTCTAAATTCCGTCCCATAACCTGGGTGGATCATTCTTAGTTTTAAAGCCTGCATATTACGACAAAGTTGTGATCTTTTGTGCAGGATCAACTGACAAAAACTATGCGAAACCATGTGCATTACCTCAGAATGTCTGAAGTCAATTTCAACACAATGGTTACCAGTAGCAAGCTCAATCGCACCACTTCGCAAAAGAAGGGAAAAGCAACTAAAAAATGGATTCAAAACGTCGAGGAAGACGCCAGGGACTTATTATCCAACAAATTCAAAATTTAAAAGATGACCCAGATACCTCCAGACTCAAGTCCCGAAAGCCCTTCTACAACTCAAAATCAAAATTTTCGATCCAGTTGAGACACGAAAGGAGGAATGACGAACGAATACTCTCAAAGAAGAGGACATCATTGAGGACCCAATTTTGCGACTCCCAGGTTTTGCTACAAATAGTAGGAGGCAGTGGGTAGTCACAAACAAAACACTGCAGGATTGCAATAAACAAACAGAAGTTGTGATAATGGTACAACACGTGCATTGCAACCGGGGGAGATTACTTCGAAGGGGACTAGAGTTTCATGTGTGTGCATTCAATAAAAGTTCCCATATGAAAAAGTCTAGAAACTTATTGAAGGCACCTCGTATTTATGATGTTCGACCTTTCGATGTTGTTAACATTTCTACAAAAAATGGTTGGGGTTTGTGTTAAGAATATGGTTAGTGTTAATATTAGTGTTAGTATTAGTGTTAGTGTTAATATTAGTGTTAGTGTAAATATTAGTGTTAGTATTAGTGTTAGTGAATACAGATTTATATTTAATGAATCGACAAACACGGGTGCAAATAATGTAAATAACGAAGGGAAAACTTTATTCCCATGAATAAAAATGTCTTGTTGAAAGGATTTCGCTGAAAATAGAAAAAGCCGTTTTATATAAAAAAAATTATGGACTAAGTATTTGTATACAAGGACCCGTTGCGTAACGGATAAATTACTCATTCCGTTCTAGGTGATACTTTTCTGGAGATTGAAGGTTCAATCTTTAATGCAGGCAATACTAAGAATACGATTCCGAATTTTAAGATTTTTATCCGGTTATGATTATTGGAACAAGACGATGCTTTTTTTTTTTTTATTAAATAAAAGGTCATGTTCGAAATTCCGTGCAGATTCCTGATTTTGACAGAAAAAATTCTTGAGTTCGACAATAGACACCTGAAGAAAGCCAGAGGTTCTATCGGCCGAAACAGTGGTTCGAATAAAAAAAATTGAAAAAAAAATTGCATGAATCAAGAAATCTGCACGTGTGTATAAGTATCGTTTATTATTATTATTGCGATCTTTAGTCTGAACGCGTGGAACTAGCTCCATCCTTCACCGACGTGTGTTAAGAAAGTAGTTCCTAGAAAACATTGTATTCACAATTGGTCCCCATTATTCGTATGTATTCCCTGGTCGATGTCACTTACCTTCGAGGATTTAACGAAAACCGATGATTATGCCGTGTGTGTCATTGTTTACTGCATGCATTAGTAAATTCGTTTGGACGTGGTAATTGATTGTTCGCAAATATGCAAACATGTGAATATGTTAAGAACGTACAACAGCGGAGTTGAATGATTTTTCCGCGCGAAATTTTGCTTTATTTTGTTCTTAAGCGACATAAATCCTTTGCATCTTATTCTCAACATTTATTTTTTTTATTTTCATGCTTATTTGAGATTGAAGGACCCCAACCCAGTGATTAGTCGAAAAATATTTTCTTTTTTTTTTTTTTTTTTTATTGTTCACACTATTTTTCTCATTTTGAGTGTCATTTTCACGATATAAACTCCGACCTTCTTCGGGGCCCTTGTGTATAACTACTAACCACTACACCATAAGTCTTTGGGAAAAAAAATCAGTTGTAAAAGTGATATTCTTGAAGGTTCCATTCTCATGTGGGCACCCGAAAAATACAATTACGAATTATTTAGGATCTCTAACCAGTCATGACTGACGGAACAAGAGCATGCTACCCCCGTGAATTAAATAAAGGGTTCTGTTCGAAATCTCGTCCAAATTCCCGAGTTCGACAGAAACATTCCCAAGTTCGACAAGATACACCTGAAGAAGGTCGGCGGTTACATCGACCGAAACGTTATGAAAATCACACTCAAAATGAGAACAGTAGTCCCGAAAAATCCAAATAATACGAATAACCAATCCGCATCTAAAAAATTCAGAAACGTAGGCACTTTGATGTGAAAATAATTTCATATTTTACCGAGGTATTCGACTTGAATTTATATTTGTGATCTTTTATTTGTGTTGTAGAGAATAAACGTTTATTTATGACATTTTTGTTGTTTCTGGGTGCATCCGAAAGATTTTCAAGAAATCCCGTTCTGGTAAGAAATCATCAACTTTTATTTTGTTTGGCTGAAATAGAAAAACATCATTGTTTTTAATGATTGCTAAGAACGTCAATACTTTAGCGGATACTCCTTATTTGGAATACTAGCCTGGGTGCCCGGCGTTGCAGTAGGCAGGCAGGCTCGAACCCGTGACGCAAAGGCGGAAAAGAAAGTGAAAGAAAATCTGACGTCTTATCGCTACTCTATGACGCGACCAGAAGTTCGGAACGTTAAAATTATGCAAAGTCAATCCAACCGATACGATGACTTGCAAAAATGGCTCACAAAAAATCGACTCCTCCTTGTAGAAAACTGCCCAGTGGAGGGTGAAGGAATTAATGTTTTGGGCCAATTTTTCGATATTTGTCGTCCGAGACTTCAAGCTTCAAAATGATATCAATGTCGTGAAAATTCGTTGCCTCTATCTAAAGTTTTAGGCATACATACATACATACATATATACATACATACAGACAGACAGACAGACAGACAGACAGACAGACAGGTGAGATTTATATTATAGAAGATGATTTCATAAAAGAGACATTGCGAATCACTCTCTTCTCTATCGTTATTTTTATGGCAGGTACTCGACTGAGCTTCACTCTCTGATTTCCCCGGTAAGTATTTCATGGCAAACACTCGACTAACTACAATAATTATCAGTAATTCCATTTGCTCTCTAAATGCACCTAAAACTAATGAAAATTCAATGAGCAGAATTTTTTTTTCTAGAGTTGTTCGTCTATAGAACACAATACCAGTGAACTGCTTCGCGGCTAACTATGACATGGGCGTATGCAATACCAACGTGAAACAAGTTTTTGAAGAGCCGTCCTCTAAAATAAATGATCAAATTTCCATTACGGTACCCATTAACCCTTGGGTGGCTTCCAGGCCTTGACTATATGATGTAAAAAAAAAAATAATGATGGTGACTATATGATGTTAAAAAAAATAAATAAATAGATCGGGGTGAAGTAAAATGGTGATAAAAAGAAAGAAGGGGTAGCTTAGGGGGTGTTCCAGGGAGAGAGAGATAGAGAGGGAGAGAGAGAGAGAGAGGGAGAGGGGGAGAAGAAGAACAGAATAGAAAGAAAATACATGGAAATTTTGGAGATGAAGAAAATAAAAGAGCGATAAATAGAGAAAGAAATAGAGAGGATGGCAACTAGAGGAAGACAGAGAAAGAGAAAAGAGAGAGAGGGAATAAGAAAGAGAGAGAGGGGGGGACGAGGGAAGGGCAAATTGTTGATAAAAGAACCAAGCGACATAAACTGTAAGGGTTCGTGGAAAGGGGGGGGGGCAATGAGAAAAAGAGAAAATGAGTAGGAGGGGTGGCAGGTTGTAACAATGGGACAAAGCAGAAATCAGAATTCAAGTCGTGGGAAGAATAAATTATTGGGTTGGGGTCCCTAACCGCCATCTTTCAACCCTTTATTATGGAGAGGTAGAAGAGTGGTGGAGGGCGCAAACAAAATAATAAATAAATACCGGCGGTTTCGTTTTTCTTTTTCTATTTTTTTTTAAATAAAAATCTTGAAAAATAGACAAATGGTTTTGTTTTGGTTTGTGACGTGACAAAAAGGCAAAAAACAAGGGGCGGGAGGGGGGGCTTTAAATGGTTTGCATCTGCCAAGAAGAAGAAGAAGAAGAAGAAGAAGAAGAAGAAGAAGAAGAAGAATGTTGTCAACTGTGAAGTCAGTTCCCATGGAAAAAAGAAACCCGTGTCCCCCGAATGAGTAAAAGGGGCTTGGGTGTGAATTGAGGGCCTTCGGTTCAGGTTACAACTAAGCTTTCAAATGTGTTATTTCAGAAAAAAATAGCAACTTATATATTTTTCTCAAAAACGACGGTAGATAAATAAACAATTAATATTTCATTCAAACACTAATATTTCATGCTTCCGCAATCATCGGTGTATGAGTAATAATTTCTGCCGGCCATGATTTTTGGAATGACGAACTACTTGTGCAAATTCATACCAAATTACTTGGAATTAGCTACACCGTTAAGAGAACTCCTACACAATGAAATACTCCATTCGATAAGCTTCAGATAGAAGCAGTGGAGAAATCGAAACAAATAAAAACAAATTCACCAAATCTACAATTTTGTGATGTAAAGAAATGAAGGTCCTGGATATGACATTAAACTATATCCGATGGTGAGGCCCCAGCTTGCGGGCTTTGGGGAGTGTGGAGCCACCTTTTAATTGCTATTGCTCCCAAGTCCACTCTGACCCTGGTAGTACCTGTTAGGGTCCCAACTATGTTTTAAATAGAAACTGTTGTGAAAAAAAAAAAAATTCTATTAAAAAATCTTTCGATTCGGCATTAAATAACCTGAAAAGGTTGAGATTGTCGGCCTGACTTCCTCATCTTGGTTGTTATCGTCACAACGTTTCGGCCGTTTTACCCTCCGGCCTTCATCAGGTGCTTTGTATCGAACTGGGGAACCGTTTGTTAGGAGTCTCGAACCCAACCCTTTATTATTATTATTATTATTATTATGGGGGTACCATGTTCGGACTCCAGCATAGTTGCTGATTCTCTGTTTTGAATGTTACTTTTCACTGCCTTCGTTCAGGATTGAACTCAGCACCTTTAGGTAACTGTAAACTTTGACACAACGTCTAGGACCACTCGGCCACATGTCACTAGGACAATTCTTAGTTGGTTTTTGTTAATGTTAAACCTATGCTGTTATTCAAGGTTTTCTCTCTCTATCAGAGGTGTCCAAATTGCATTCAGCTCTATGCTTGGTTTGCTCAGTAGGTTGTTATGTCCGAGCATGTGAGCTGTTTCTTTAAGTTTTCTCACTTTCCAGTGGGTCTCTCTGTTTATTATTTTTACTTCATTCCATAGGGGGCGATGGTCCCCCCTCTCCATCCAGACATGGTTGGCTATACCCAATTTTTCCGTCTCCCCTTTAGTTACCACTTTTCAGTGTTCTTCCACCCTTACTTCAAGGGGGCGGCATGTTTCACCCTTGTAAACCTTTCTGCAACTGCATGGGATGAGGTATATGCAGTTCTTGGTCATGTTCTCCTCCATGCGGGGCTTCACTCGTACCAGGTGTCGTCTGAGTGTTGACCCGCTCTTGAATACCGTCCTGATGTTGTAGGGGGCACATATTCTCTGAATCTTTTCGGAGACGCCTCGTATGTATGGTAGGCAGACCGTTGGAGGTTTTTGGGTTTCATTCTCCTCTCTTATACTATTAACACGTCTGGTGGATAGTATGCTATCAGGGTAGTTGTTACGACGGAGGGTATTCTTCAACCTGACCATTTCTTGGTGGTATGTAATGGTGTCGCTACTTATTGTCTCTGCTCGATGTTGTAAGCAGCGTGCGATTCCATGTTTGATACTGTATGGGTGATGGGAGTTGAAGTTAAGGTATTGTCCGGTGAAGGTAGGCTTGCGATATATGGATGTCTTAAACCCATGCTATGTGCGTGATATGAGTATATCAAGGAAGGCCAGTTGGTTATCTTTTTCTTTCTCCATTGTGAACTGTATCGATGGTCTTATTGAGTTCACATGGTCTAGGAGAGCTTGGATGTCTTCCTGATGGGGCCAGAGTATGAAGATGTCATCAACGTATCTTAGCCACATGGTTGGCTTTAAGGGAGCTGAACCTAAGGCCATGTCTTTGAAGTATTCCATGTATGTGTTCGCCATCATTGGTGATAATGGCGAGCCCATAGCTAGTCCCTCCTCTTGTCGATATAGGTCAGTACCCATTCTGAAGTAGGTTGTTTCTATGCAGAATGTCAGCATTTCCATTAAGTTTGGCAATGGTAGACATGTGCGCTCTTCTATGATAACAACAAAGATGAGGAAGTCAGTCCGACAATCTCAATCAATGAAAACACCTCATCTCAAAAATACAACCTGAAAAGGGTTTATAAGCTGTAAAACTGATATAATGGACTGATCCAACACCCCTCAAATGAATGGACTGTTACGTCTATAAAAAGACAAGCAAACTCTCCTCACGTTGGAGACAGAATTTAGTACTAAGCTGTCAATGGACGCTTAGAAATGTGTGTACCTTTTTACCTAAATAAACCCTTTCTGTACAACCCCAGTAATGACTTGTTATTCATATAATCTACGATATAACAACTGGCGACGAAGAATTCGAACGAAACTCACTAAAAAACAAAGCGAAGGAATAAGCACACAAGAAGATTAACGAGCAGAAAACAAAAGAAATCCAAAGAAGGAAGAAGAAAAAAAGAAAAACTTCGACAGAGCCAACATTTAAAAAGTAAGTGTTTCAGTCGGTTACGGTTCTAAAAAATAAAAAAAAAGAAATTGACATTTTGAAGCGAACATTTTTTTGAAAAGAATATTTAAAAAAAAAAAAAAAGTGTCCATTTCAAGTTTTATTCGACTGGAAGTGTTTTTTTTTTCTTCTCTTCGGAAGGACATTGTGCTTTTAATTCATTGAATTTATAGGACATATGAGTTAATCTTTTGTTTAATTGTGTGGTTTTGTAAAAAAAAAAAAAATAATAATAATAATAATAATAATTTTTTTTTTTAACATGGAGCAGTTAGCGGAATTCACTAGAACTATGCAATCGGCATTGTTTGCACCACAAAAACAAATGGAATTACTTCAGCAACATCAGTTGAAGCAAAGCGAAATACTACAGAGTATTTTAACGCAGCAAAAAGACTGTCGTTTCACTCCTGAAGGAATAGCAAATTCTTTATCCGAATTTGTATACGAGCCGACAAATGGGTTAACTTTTCCGGCATATTTTCGGAGATACGAAAATATTTTTGCTAAGAGATGTCAGTCTTGGACAGACGAAGAGAAGATTATCCTTCTTCTTCAAAAACTTGGATCTCAGGAAAATACAAAGTATACGAATTTTATCCTACCAAAGAAACCTGAAGAGATTTCTTTTAGTGAAACAATAAAAATATTGTCAAACATTTTCAGTGAACGAGATAGTCTATTCTATACACGTTATAAATGTTTAAATATCACGAAGCAGGAGGACGAAGATTTTATTACTTATGCAGGGAAAGTGAATGCTCATTGTGAATCCTTTAAATTAAAAGACCTCAAAGAGGATATGTTTAAAAGTCTAATCTTTGTGCAAGGTTTAACAGCCTCTAAAGATAAGTATATTCGTTCAAGAATATTATCCATTATGAACCAAGACACAGAAATAACGTTACAAAAAGTTACGGAAGAGTGTCAGAAACTGTTAAATTTAAAGAAGGACAATACAAGCATCGAAGGAAAAAATTTTGAAGAAAAAAATATGGAAAAAAAAAATGGAAAGGGTGATGAAATGTGCACACGAAAAATCCTGTAAGACATGTGGGGGAAAAAACCACTTCACTAAAGATTGTTACTTTAAATACAAAATATGTAACAAATGTAATAAATAAGGCCATAAATCAACGGTATGCAGGAAAGGAAAATACCGAAAAGCAGAAATAAAGACCATTGGTTCTAAAAATGAGTCTAGGTGTGATAAAAGAAAATATATTAAAATTAAAATTAATGGCTGTAATGTGAACTGTCTTCTAGATACGGGAAGCGACATAAGTATAATTGACGAAGTAACTTGGAAGAAAATTGGGTTTCCAAAGTTACAAAATACAAAAAAAATTGCCAGAAGTGTGTCTGGAAATAAAGGTTTGGTTTGCTGCACGAAAACGGAGGTGAAATTTGAACTAAAGGACGAGGCTAAACCAGTTTTCAAACCCAAAAGAAAAGTTCCATATTCAGCATTAGAAACTATAGAGAAAGAATTAAAGAGACTTCAAGATATTGGAGTAATAGAAAAAGTGGACTACTCTGAATGGGCTTCACCCACGGTTTACGTTAAGAAGAAAAATAATAAAATCAGGGTATGCGCGGACTTTTCGACAGGTCTAAATGATTGTCTCAAGGAGCATAACTACCCGCTTCCTACCCCAGAGGAAATTTTTTCAAAGTTAAGCGGAGGAAAATTTTTTACAAAAATTGATTTGTCTGAAGCGTATTGGCAAGTAAAAGTCCAGGAAGATTGTGTTAAGTACCTGACATTAAATACCCATAAAGGACTATTTTCACTAAAACGTTTGCCTTTTGGTTTAAAAGTAGCCCCAAATTTGTTCCAGCAAATTATGGATACAATGCTAGCAAGTTTGGATTTTGCTATGGCTTATCTAGATGACATCCTTATAAGTAAAAATGTGGAAGAGCATAAGATCCACATTGGCAAAGTATTCGAGAGAATATCTAACTATGGATTGAAAGTGGCTCTCGAAAAATGTAATTTTGGGATGGACAAAATTGAATATTTGGGACAGGTGATTGATCGAAATGGTAGAAAACCTAATCCTAATAGGACTGAAGCAATCAAAAACATGCCTAGACCAGAAAATATAGTGCAGCTACAGTCATTTTTGGGACTAGCAAATTATTATAATTCTTATATCCCAAATATGCATGAACTAAGAGCACCTTTAAACGAATTATTGAAAAAGAATAAAAAATGGCTCTGGACAAAAGAATGTGATGAAGCATTCCTAAAGATTAAAAAATGTCTGTTATCGGATTTAGCACTAGCTCACTACGATCCGAAAAAAGAATTAATTGTAGCAGCAGATGCGAGCGAATACGGTTTAGGTGCTGTGCTACTACACAGACTCAAAGATGGATCGACTAAACCAATTATTCATGCCTCAAGGGTTTTGCTACCCGCAGAAAAAAATTATAGTCAGATAGAAAAAGAAGGTATGGCAATTGTATACGCCATGAGGAAATTTCATAAGTTCATCCATGGAAGATTTTTTATATTGGAAACGGACCACAAACCTTTGTTATCGATTTTTGGTTCCAAAAAAGGAGTTCCTACTCATACAGCTAATAGGTTACAAAGATGGAGCATGATTCTGTTAAACTACAATTTTAAAATGAAACACCTAGCATCCAGCAAAATTGCACATGCAGATGGTTTGTCCAGGTTGATCCCAAATAAAACTGAATTACTTGAAGAAACTGTTATAGCTGCACTAAAAGAATAAAATGAACTAACAGATATATTAATAAATACTGTTAGGGAACTTCCGGTAACACTGGAGGAAATAAAGAAAGCAGCAAGAACAGATGAATACATTAACAAGATAAAAAGACAAGTGGGACATAAAGAAAAGAAGAGGAAAGGATTAACAGTTTTTCCATTTTCAAAGTGCGATGAAACTCTAATGTACGCAGATAGAGTGGTAATACCTCAAGTATTACAGAAGAGAATTTTAAAAGAATTCCACATGGGACATCCTGGAATCACCAGAATGAAAGCACTAATGAGAGCATATACGTACTGGCCTGGAATGGATCAGGACATAGAAAAAATGATAAAATTATGTAAGGGTTGCCAACTAGCAGCAAAAGCGCCGCCCACTAAGACGCAACCTTGGCCTAAAACAGATATACCATGGACGCGGATCCATATAGATTACGCAGGACCTCTAAAAGGATATTATTACCTGGTAATAGTAGATAGCATGTCGAAATGGCCAGAAATTTTTAAATTCAAACATCCTACAGCGGCAAACACAATAAAGGCGTTGGACGAGGTATTTGGGCGTTTTGCCGTACCAAAAACAATTGTTAGTGATAATGGCACCATGTTCAAAGGTAAAGAATTTAAGATCTACTGTGAGTCACTGGCCATAGAGCATGTCACAACACCAACTTATAGCCCTCGATCTAACGGACAAGCTGAAAGATTTGTCGATACTTTTAAACGAGCGTTAAAAAAGAACGATAACATCGACACTGAAGAAAAAAGTCCTCAGAAATTTTTAGCAGTGTACAGGATAACGCCTAATCCGAATACAAATGCAAATTTATCCCCAGCAGAAATAATGTTTGCCAGAAAAGTGCGCTCTGTGTTCGACCGTTTAATTCCGAGTAAAAAAGTAAAAAAAAGTGTAAAAGATAATGGACGATACAAGATATACAAGGACGGGGATAAAGTTTTTTTCAACAATTATCGGGCAGGGAAGAGTTTTTGGGAAGAAGGCATAATCTCAAAAAGAATTGGAAGAATGGTCTACATTATAAAAGGTCAGACATTTTCCCACAAAAAACATATAAACCAACTCAGACCCCGATATATTGAAATAGTTAAAAACAATGAAGTACCGATGGAAGTACTGTATGACATTTTTCACATAGAGCCTCCAAAAAAGGAAGCACCAGTAACTGAAAATACAAGTCACTCTCCAAAATCCAAAAATTCGCAAACGCAAATTTTAAGGAGAAGTGAAAGAAAAAGAAAAAGAACTGAATTTTTTGGACGAAGTCAAAAAAGAAAAAAATGGTGAAGCGAAATTCTAGGGAAGAATTTAGCTTGGGAGGAAGGTGATATAATGGACTGATCCAACACCCCTCAAATGAATGGACTGTTACGTCTATAAAAAGACAAGCAAACTCTCCTCACGTGGGAGACAGAATTTAGTACTAAGCTGTCAATGGACGCTTAGAAATGTGTGTACCTTTTTACCTAAATAAACCCTTTCTGTACAACCCCAGTAATGACTTGTTATTCATATAATCTACGATATAACAAAAACAAAAACAACTAAACTAAGAGAAACAAAAATCATGTAAAAAAGGTTTAGGTGCAGTTTTTGCAAATAAAAACATGGCGGCACGTAGTTACCAGTATCATACACATCACGTGCGATGTCTCCTGCAGAACAGAATTATTGTTCTATTGAAATGGAAACACTCAGTATCGTGTTTGCCTGTAAAAAATTCACCAATTCGTTTATTGGGAGATATCTTCTCATTGAAAATCATCATAAACTGTTGAGGCAGATTTTAAAAAGTCAATTTCGAAAAGCTCTCCAGGAATACTGGGATTTTTATTAGCACTGCAGAAATGTAAATTTGCGGTGATATATATTCTGGGAATCATTAATTGCAGACGTATTGTCACATGTATATCTAAAGGATACTACACAAAACGGTCCAGAGTATCTTACTAGTGACACTGCCACGTGTTTATTCCATTAATCAGATTTCTACTATATAGTTTAGTTTCGAGGAGGTTTTTTAAAATTATTATTTCACTTACTAGAAGTTCTCACATAAGTCATCATCAGAGATTGCTCACTGACCAAAACCGGTGGTGTTCTCTGGAGTCTGGCTTACAAGAAGTCTCCACAGATTTCTAATAATCTTCACCTCTTTAGACAATCTTTGCAAATAAATTTGCTCCATCGAAACAGTTGCTTATCGTTGATTTCTCACTGACACTAACCATTAGTCTTTACTGGATTTTGGGTCGCAATAAGCTATGCCAACGTCCCAGTTCCCTCCACACTAATCTAGTGGTAAGCGCTTTTACTCCTCAATCTTTCCTTCCTCTTGGACCCTTCGACTATTTGGTGTAAAGCCAGCATTAGCTGGAACTATAATTTTTTTTAGAAGGAGGTGAGGAAGGAAGGGAATATGTACTCTTGAAATAATTGATTTTTGAAAAATCAATTATTTCAAGAGTACAGAGATAGATCCCGGGTCGTGGATCAGTAATTGCAGATGTATTGGCACATGCATATCTAAAAGATACTACACAAAAGATAACAGATACAGAGATGGGTAAATATATTCACATGATTTGGAAACAGTATCCAATGAGCGATCAAAAAACTCGACGTATACAGAAAGGAAACTGAAAAAGATCCAACGGTACAGCTGCTAATGAAATATACAAAATCAACTTGGCCAGAAAACAAAGATGTTCCACCTACATGTCAGTTCATGATAAGATATCAGTTGTGAATTGTGAAGGGACTAGTATTAAAAGGCACACGAATACTGATTCCAAACTCTTTAAGAAAAGAGACTCTACAAAAGATTCATACTGGACATCTAGGGATAGAAAAGTGCATTAAAAAGGCAAAGGAAGTTGTATATTGGCCAAATATAAACAATCAAATAAAAGATATGGTAAGCACATGCACAGCTGAAGAGCCATTACTCAAAAGGACATGGTTTTATAAGAAGGCTGACTGGGAAGCCATCAGGGATCTCATCAGAGATGTCCCACGAGAAAATATCTTTCCTCTTCCTGCAGAACAGTGCGCAAATGAAACCACTGAATGGTTCAAAATTGCAATTGACGCTCATGCTCCCTTGCAGAAGTTCTATAGCAAACCCCACTCTCCCCAATTATTTACTTCTACTTGTGCAGCTGCCATTGCTCAAAGGCAGCATTCATACCGCAAATTTATCCGACATAAGTTAAATACAAATAGAAAAAGTTTATAGAAGCTAGAAGTCATGGTAAGAAAGAAATAGCGACAGCTAAGAGAGAATATACCAAAACCACCAGAAAAGGCATCAACGTGCAGAAATTAAGAATTCATGATTTCTGGAAAATCTACAACAGTGTAGTAAATAATGGGCAATCATCAATTCCCCCACTATTCAACAATCATGAAGTTGTTTGTTCTGCAACCGAGAAGACTAACATGCTTGCCAGTCCATTTGATTCAAACCACTCTCTCCCTGATTTTCTTTTGCAAACTGACACCACACTAGACGATCTGAAAATCACCCCTTCTCAGGTGCAGGATATAAAAAACCTTGATACCTCAAAAGCATGTGGACCCGATCTCATCCTAGTTGTACTATTAAAATTAAATGCTCCGCTGAGATCGCTCCAGTTCTCTCCAAACTTTTCAACAAATGCCTTAACGAATCATGCTGTCTTGACTGCTGGAAAACTTCTTCTGTGGTACCTGTTTACAAAAATTCTGGTGACAGAACTGACCCATTAATTTATCGCCCCATTAGCCTCCTCGCTCTTTTCGCCAAAAGTCTTTTGAGTCTATAATTAATCAACCTCTAGTCCATCACCTTACAGTTACTAAACTCTTGTTCGACCAACAATATGGATTTAGGCGAGCCTGTTCTACAGCAGATATCCTAACTGTAATCTCTGAACATATATACCATACACTGGACAAAGCAGGGGAGGGGAGGGAATAGCCCTAGATATATCTAAGGCTTGTGACAAGTATGGCACGATGGTCTTCTCATGAAAATCAGATATGGTATTACTGGACGAATACTTAACATAATTAAATCCTTCTTAAGTAAGAGAAGAGGTTGTCCTCGACGGTCGTACATCCAAACAATATGATATAAACGCAGGAGTGTACCTTCGGGGTCAATCCTTGGACTTCATTATTCCTAATATTCATAAATGACCTCCCTGAGATGCGTATATTTGCTAATGAGACCATGCTCTATAACAGACACAAGGGGAAAACAAATGAACACATATCTAAAGAAATGGCAGAAACACTAGTGGATGACCTCCAATCTGTAATTAAATGGGGGCATAAATGGATGGTCACATTCAATGTTGCCAAGACTAAACGTGTTTCTTCAATAATTACAAGAAACCTTCTCAACCACCAATAGCTATGGCTAAAGATACATTACCTCGAAGTACTTTTTTCAAAAACCTTGGCTTAACGTTCACAGGGAACATAAGTTGGAACAGATGCATATATATATATATATATATATATATATATATATATATCATACAACGGTCCTTATCGATGAAATTCTTTATTTGGCCAATCAACTCAGAGGTTCTGGCTTCCTTACTCCTCTCATATCTCTCATCATCCTTCACAGATTCCCTACCTTCCTTGAATCTCCTACGGTTTTCATTCGTTCCTGGGCAACGATTAATATTCGATAATATGTGCACAAATTGTGATTTCATAAATGTTTATCTATATCTCTATTATTATATAAAGTCACTTTGTGTATGTGTGTGTGTATGTTTGTGTGTGTGTGCATATGTGTGCGTGTATGTGTTTGTGTGTATGTGCGTGTTTGTGTGTGTATGTGTTCGTGCGTGTATGTGTGTGTGTGCATGTTTGTGTGTGTGTATATGTTTGTGTGTGTGTGTGTGCATATGTGTGTGTATGTGTTTGTGTGTATGTGCGTGTGTATATATTTCTGTGTATGTGCGTGTGTTTGTGTGTGTATGTGTTTGTGTGTATGATGTGCGTGTGTTTGTGTGTGTATGTGTGTGTGTATGTGTGCATGTTTGTGTGTGTATATGTTTGTGTGTGTGTGTGTGCATATGTGTGTGTGTATGTGCGTGTGTTTGTGTGTGTGTATGTGCGTGTGTTTGTGTGTGTATGTGTGTGTGTGTGTGTGTGTGTGTGTGTGTAAATTCCTTCCTCATAGGTTCCGAAACGGCTGAGCCTATCTTTTGCAAATTTCACACAAAGCTAATTTATATTTCTGACAATATTCTTAGATATGTTTTGTACAGAAACTCATCCGAGATGTATCGAAAATAAAAAAAAAAATCTTAAAAATAGTCTCTTCTCTTGTAGATAAAAAATTTTTTACTAGGTAATATTTTACGTTACACTGGTGTAATCTTGGCCGGTGTAAGGCAAAATATTTCCTTTTAAAAATTTTTCTTTTTTATAAAGATTTTGATGGGTACATAATTTTATAAAGATTTTGATGGGTACATAATTTTATAAAGATTTTGATGGGTACATAATGCTATAAAACATTTGAATAACACTGGGCACAGTGCCATCATTAATTGTTGACGTTTTTTTTGTTGTTTTTTTTTTAATATTTTAACCATGTTTATTAAAGAAGAAAAATTTGACCATGTAAAGAAATCAAAATACACTTTTAAAATATTTTTTCTTTTTTTCCTCCATAGCTCTAATTCAATGTTTGAAAACATAAATTAAGACAAAAGGAATAAATAACGGTAGGAAAAAAAAAAACTCTATCAAAACTTCTTTCGGTCGACACAATGAACGTCGGCAACCGGCGGGGGGGGGGAGACCGTTTAAAAACGTGGTCAAAAGACCATAAAATATTAGCAAAAATAGGAAAACATTAGTATGGAGGAAAGGCGAAAAGGAAACAATCTCATCGAACACCTATGAGTTCCAAATTATGGGTATGTTCCTTCTGTTTACACAGAGATGGTTGAGGGAAATTAATAAATACCGCCTCGAGAATTTTTAGGTAAATTTTCGAGTGTGCTTTGTGTAAGATATAGAAAGTTTCATCCGTATATCCTCCAGATCTGGCACTGCAATAAATGTTCATCGATGACCGACTATTTTATCTATAAGAAAAGAAAGATTATTTTTAAGATCGTCAAGCCCAAATCTCAGCTGACATGATATTGTAAACAAACACAGACAGAATTACCATTATTATTTGTTTTATTTATTTATTTGCGAATTAGTCAACCGGGCAAATTATTCCTCGTAAGATATAATAATCAATAGAGGATTGTTTCTATAATAATACATACACAATCTGCATAAATTAAAATATCATGTTTAAGCTTATTTTACGACCGGGCAACGCCGGGTGTCCAGCTAGTCTTATTTAAATTGAAATGAATCGCTCTCGTCCTGGGGAAGCTCCATCTCTTGACAAGCTTCTTGAACTGACCATCACTCCTGATCTGAAATGGAATACATCAAATCTGTTGCCGAAATTGCTGGAAAAATAGTTGGATCCAGTACATATCTAACTGCCGATGTAATCTTCCATATGTACAAAAGCCAGGTAACTCCAAAAATGGTGTACTGTTGCCACATCACATCGGCACTCCCTATTCAGACTTGATAGAGTTCAAAACCTGCTTCGGAACCTAATAGGTGATGCCCCTTTCTCTTCCCTGCAACCCTTCCCCCCCCCCACCCACAAAAGAGACGTTGTGAGTCTTTTCTCTGCTCTATCGTTATTTTCATGGTAAGTGCTCGACTGAACTTCAATATATCGTTCCCTCTTGCCAAATTTTCACAAGAAACACTCCACTAGCTACAACCACTATATACGATTTCTCCCACTCTCTATCTGTGCCTAAATCTAAATACAAATTCCATGAACAAAGTTTCTTTCCCAGAACTGCCCGCCTGTGGAACACTGTTCTGCTGGAGTTGCTTCCTGGTCGAATAAAAAATAGTAGCCTTCAAACCCAACTTCTTGTTGAGCCGTCCCCATAAATAATCAAATTCTACCCAATTTATATCCTTAATGATTACTATACTATCACCTTACATTCATTCACCCTTATCCTCGAGTGATCTTCGGGCCTTAATAAGTAGTAAAAAGTAAAACAAAAGTAAAATAAAAAAGAAGTAAAAGTTAAAAAAAAATAAAATAAAGTACTTAACTCAGCACTTTTTTTATCGGCTAAAAATAGCAAAGAAAATCTTCTCACGTATATCATTTGTGCTGTGACGTAACAGCCGAATATCACGTGACTTAGATTTCAAAATCTTTTCACACGAATAAAAAAAAAATGTCATGAATCAACAGTAATCTACCTGTGTTGTCTGGGAGCCACACCCAATATTTATAGGAAAGCTGAAGAAAGTACACATTCTCCAGGCACGATTGGAAGACTTTTTTTTTTCCCCTCTCTCTCTCTCTCTCTCTCAAAAAGATGCAAGAAATTTTATAAGCAGGAATTGACTTGAGTTACTGTGGAAACCGCCACCCCCAATTCAAATTTAATTACCATTAAACATTTATAGTATGGAATTGTTCGATTATCGGATTCATTTTTCACATTAGAAATATCTATCCTTGACATTTTTTCTGTAATAAAAAGTAATGCGTATTTGGAAAAATATATCCATTTTGTAACAGAAAAAATAAGTTCTGTTCGAAATTCCGTACAGATTCCCAAGTTCGACAAGATATACCTGAAGAAGGTTGGAGGTTACATCAACCGAAAGGTTGTGAAAATAAAACTCAGTATGAGAACAATAGCCTGAAGAATTCAAAAACGAATTTTTTTTTTTTAATCTTTTCAGTACAAATTTATAATTTTTTTTTTAACTTGACCAATTTATGTAGGTAGAAGCAGGCCTCCTGGCGTTGCCTGGTCTTACAATACGCATAAATATTATATTTTAATTAATGTAGAATTCTTATTTATTATAAACAGAAATATCGTAGGTATTAAACGTAACGTTAAATTAATTAAAAAAAAAAATTTTAAAAAAAAACAGAAATAAACTGAGACATATGCATGCGAGTATTATGTTTTTCTAAACAGTTCATTTATTGTAAGTAAAAAAAAATACTCAAGCTGAGATCGAAACCAAAACCTACAGGCGGTGAATCAAGTACGATAACTATTAGGCCAGCTTGACACGATCTTTAAAAAGTGTTTTCAAACCTACTTCTTAATATAAGTAATCTGTCATGGAAATGATTCATGCATGCGCAGTCGTAAAACAGTTGGCAAACAGATAAAACTGATGACCCACACGTACCAATTTTTCAATTTTCATCCCTTAGTATCCCTTTTTCCTGGCGAAAATGGATTAAAACGCTTTCCACATGTTTGAATACTCTATTTACAAAATTTCATGGCTGTATATTAAAAATTCGTTGAGTATATAGGTTGAGAAGTGTCCTCATACACACATTCTCGTTTTTATAGATATATAGATTAGCGGGTGGTAATGTTTCTACAATCATTTCTGACAGGACGCACACTCATTCACAAAATGTGTGATCACTTCTCGTGTGCGTGTGTTTCTCGTGCCAACGTAATTTTGATAATTACACTTCCAATTATTTGTTATTTACTATTAATAGATTATTTTTAAAATCAAAAATGCAACAATGTAAAATAAAATAGCATTTTTTAAATCCAATTTAAAAATATAATTTAATTAGGAAATTAATTCCACCACAATGCATTTCGATTTTTTCATGAACAAGTCAGCCATTTTAATTTTTGGTAATAGTTTTAAAAAAATGAATAAAATATTTTGTATCTCTTCAAAATTTGTCAATAAAAAAAACATCCTTTAATCTTCTTGGAAGCATCATCATCAGAGAGGTGATGGTAGTTCAATGGGTAACAACACAGACTGACAACCTGGGTGTGCCAAGTTCGAATCCAGTTCATTCCAAAGAAACATTTTCACTTAGGGATATTGGCAACCTTCTTGTGGTCCCTTCTGTAAGTACCCAATATCTTTCTAGAAAGAATTCCTAACAGAAAGATATCAGGGAAACGAATGCCAACAAAATCATCATAGAAGGATGCTTAACAACAGCATTAACAAGGAATACTGTTTTGAAATAGTGACTCCTGATTGGACAAAATTTCAAATCAGCAGTTTCTTTCAACCAATCACAGTGCAAGAAATATTCACTTCTGAATATTCGCATACAATATGAAAACCCAAAAAGTCTTGGTCCTGGATATGACCTTAAACTATATCCAGTGGTGAGGCCCCAGCTTGCGGGCTTTGGGGAGTGTGGAGCCACCCTTTAATTACCATTGCTCCCAGGTCCACTCTGACCCGGAGTGGTAGTACCTGTTAGGGTCCCAACTATGGGTTAAATAGAAACCGACGTGAAAACAACAAATATATTCTATTAAAAAATTTTTCTTCAAAATCTTTGGATTCGGCATTAAATAACCTGAAAAAAAGGGTTGATATGCCGTAAAACAAAAACAACCAACCAAAAAGTCTTTCTTTATTTTTCCAACGCACGCGCACACAATGAATCTTGCCGAGAAATTTTGAAGCCAAAGGTGCTCAACAAATGCAACAAGAGACACACAAACTACTAAACATAGCAACAGCATATAGATGCAGCATATCATAGTTTTACAAAAACATCCTTTCACAGATATTCCCGACAATATCTTATCTATAATATAAATCTCACCTGTCTGTTTAAATGTATGTATGCATGTATGTATGTATGTATGTATGTTTGGGGTAGAGAGGGCTCCCGTAAGCCGTGGTGAAGGCAATCTTTCTAGGAGAAGCAAATCTCTGATTTAAAAAAATCATAAAGCGGAAGACCAGTACCCGCATTAAGCTGGTCTGCAGTTTAATTTGTTGCTGGCTATCTTGCTCTTGCTTGTTGCTGGATCTCAACATTTTGAACCGAGAGAGAGACTTAGCTGTCGTACAAAGCTAAGACTCTGTAACATCATCTTTGTATAGATACTCCCTCAGGCATTTGGGCTCATGGACTTTAAGTGTCTGAGGGAGTGGCACTCGTCTGACAAGACGTTGCAATCATCATGTTTGGACGACAAATATCGAAAAATTGGTCAAAAACATTAATTCCTTCACACTCAACTGGGCTTTTTCGCTGATATTTTTGGAAGTCATTGCCTCTTTTCCGTTGTCTAGCCTTAATTTTTACTTCCGGTTTAGCGATGGGTGCAGCAGCTAACATATCAGGGTTTTTTTTTTTTTTTTTTTTTTACTTCCTTTTCCTCCTTTGCATCACGGAATCTGTCTATTGCAACTTTTTTTTTTTTTTTTTTGCTCAACACACACCTCCAAACACCCAGGCAACGCCAGGCACCCAGGCTAGTTACATATACATTGGCACACCGGTTCCCATTAGATCAGCAAAGCTAAGCATCGTTGAGCCTGGTCAGTACTAAAATGGGTGACTGATTTGGGAACACTAAGTGCTGTATGTGCTCTCTGCTTATCTCGGCATTGTTTTTAGTTTTCCTGGACTTCTCCTTGCAGCTAAAATAAGGCAATGTTAACTCAGGAAAGTTGTGGCTGGGGATTGTGTAACTCTTGCTACATAACCAACCACACACACACACACAGGCACAATTACAGGGTGTTTATTATCTTTCAAGACAGAACAGAGGCCAGTGTCAATTTTATTTCTGCAATAAAAATAAAATTAAATTTCAAGAAAATGGATTGTATGCATGTTAGTAGTTATTGAAAAAAATAAAAAATAAAATAAAACAAATATATAAAATAAAATAAAAACAAAACTTTTTTTTTTACATATTAATTTTATTTGAAACATTTTTAGAGATGAGAACTATTATAAAAATCAAAGTTTTTTTTTTGTACAGAGTTTTCATAAATGATTGCAGGTTGTGTCAGGGCTTTCTCAACTTTCATCACATTTGGGAAAATTTTTTTTTAATTATGAAATCTTAATTTTGACAAAAATGAATTTTATTAAATAAAAAAAAAAAAAAAAAATATTTTCCCACACCAAGAGAATATTTACAAATTTGTTCGTTTTTTTTTTTCTTTGGTTTAAAAATTTAATGAGGATAAATAAAAAAAGAAAATGAATTTGAATGTGAAAAAAAAACAAAAAAAAAACAAACAAATCTAATTATGAAATACAAAAATGTCTGTCGTCAAAAACCAACAATCAATTCGCAACTTGCATCAAAGTTTCATTCTTATAAAACGCTGTAAATTTTCGCTATAAAAATTCGACTTTCTAATCATAAGTTAGCAACTACGTCACTCAACTACTGTCTACGGTATAACGATTTGCTTAGTTCTCTTCTACTGCAAGAACTTTTAGACACTAGAGTTCTGAAAGTGGAATTGAGAAATCAGCGCTCCAGAGAAGGGGCACCCGGACCTCCAAAAAGTGCCTGGGCAGCCCCGTCGACAGTTCCCGATAAGGACATCTCAGGCGATTAGTAATAAACTAATCCCTTCTCAAAGAGAGGAGGTAAGAGATGGCGGACCTCCTAGAACTGCACAGAACTAAACTACCACCACAAAATCAACAGGGACCGGATCATTACAGAAATATTCTGATCTCTGTTGATTTTGCAGGTCGAGAAGGATTCTAATGAGTATTTACACCTTTTTTTTGTACTGATTTTCACCCCAAACAAGGTACAGCTCCACTTGAACGTAAAGTAGTTACTATTTAGGACCATATGCGGGGAGTTGGGCAGCAAGATATCTGTTTACATTACATTTAAACTTCTGCATATTAGTACCGTCAGAGAAGCATGAAATCGGGAGGGAATTCCAAAGTCTATCAGTTTGAGGGAAGAAACTATTAGAGTAGAAGACCTTTCGGCATCTAGTGTAGGAGGGGTGGGATTTTGCTGTTTGCCAGGTTAGTCATGAGTATTTACATCGAGAGAGCACATGTGCTAAATGTGTGGTAACTAGTCTTTCTGCTGCTACATTCAATTTTACATTTTTAAAATGGAAAAATGGAAATTGAAAACAAACTAAAAGTTCTGCAAGATGATGAAGATGATGAAGATGATACGATGGGATTTTGAAGAAGTTAACATTTTGTTTAAAAAAAAAATGGTGGTTATTGAATTACAAAAGTAGTATCAAAGTTTTACAATCTATAAAGGTTATAGCTTTGTAAATGTTTGCTTCCATTAAATTACTGACAATCAATTACTATTACTATATACTAACAAGGACACCCGACGTTGCCCGGGATTGAATGATGATCAACGAATTTTTCACACTCCCATATTTTTATTGTATCCAAAATCGGTGAAAGTACCTATTTTTTAATCAAATCGATTGCTTTACTGCTCTAGCTGGGGACCCATCATGGTGCACAAGAAGAAAGTTCACATGCCTCCTTGCAATGATTTAGTCTACAACACACTGTAATCTATATTGCACTGTAGAGAACTTACTGTTTTTATAAAATCATTTTTTTTTTATAAATAATGACTTGAATTTAAAATTTTAAATGAAAAAGTCAAGTATCATGGTTCAATTGTGCTCTAAACAGAAACATTCATTTTAAATTCGCCCCTGTCATATCAAAGAACCTACTGTTGATTTTATATGTTAGGTCTTTCTGCTTGTGTGGTAATAAAACTTCTCAAATGCACTTGTGATGTTAGGCTGTGTAAAGTGGTTAACTTTATCCAAAATCGCCTGTTTCTTTCTTTGGATTTTCTCAATTATCGAAGACATACAAATGCAAAACCTATCCAAGAACACTTCCAGGTACATAAAGTACATTTGTATGACGTTTAAAAAAAAATCAGCCCGCCCATTTTGGAGTTCATAGGAAATGAATTCTCGCACACAAAGTTCCTTTTCTTATCATGACTCGCATTTTCCACTTCGTGCGGATTGCGAACCCACGTGACTTATTTTTCACCATTCCTTCCGATCCAGTCCAAATTGGTTGATGGGCACCCAGCTGTTGAGAGATGTCCAATCAAAACATTTTCTCTCCACCTTCAACTCGGTTTTCCTGTCAAAGGTTTAGGTTTTCGAATAGAAATTATCACTGATGCAGAGGGAAATTTCATAGAATAAAATTATTAAATAAGATTGTCACTTGTATAGCAATGTCGTTTTATTTAATTACAGATGTGTATGCATTTTTATTATCTTTAAAAATGTAATAAATATTTTTAAACACTGGACGAACCCTGTACTTATTTCTGGAATAATAGACTTACTCAGATACTATACAGTTACACCTTACAGGTTATTGGGTAACGATTTGTGGCAGTTATGGTCCCAGAATCACGACGTGTACTTTTTGTAATATTCTTATTAATACACTTTTTGTTAACTATACACTTGTGTTTGCCTTGATTGTTACTGGCTTGCAAAGTCACAAAAATTGTGTTTCATTTAACTTTAAATAATGTTACGATATGACAAAAACACTATTTTTTTTCAGGTGTTTTTATAGTTTAGAAATTTTGAAAATGCAACTTTGAGTTGTTGCAAATTATGGATGTGATAAACTAGAGAGTTACCATATAAAAAAATGTCGATGTAGGTCTTATGTATATAACGATAGAAAAATATGGGATATTACATATAATATATATATATATATATATATATATATATATATATATATATGAACAAATGATTAATAAAACATGTTAAAAAACATCTTGAAAAAGAGTTAAAAACATATTTAATTTTAAAAAGGCAGCACAAGATAAGTGGATAGTCCTTAATCCGCGGAGTTTAGAAGAAATACTCTCCTTCTTATCAGAGGGCAGGAATTAGCAAAATGCGGGATCGGATTTTGCATGTAAAAGTATTTAATAAAACCACAAGTAAGTCACAGATCTTACTTGGTTAAAAAAAAGGGTGAGGTAAGGGGAATGGGAAGTAAAAGAAAAAATGATAAAAAGATTTCACATGAATGGATAGTCCGGTGAAGGGTAAAAAATCGCAGAATGGTAAAATCCAAACACGGTCGAATTAAAAACTTCCAATCCAACAGGTAAGTTCCAAAGGAACTATATATATATATATATATATATATACACCATAACTCTTATAGTCTTTTATTAAATAAACATGTCAAAAATGTATATCACAATATAAGCAAGGATGGGTTTGATAAAAGTTCAAAACAATTTTCTGTTTTAATAAAAAATATAGAATTTGTAAAAAAAAAAAAAAAAAAAAAAAAAAAAAAACGACCACCCATTATATTTCTCATGGAAGGAGTTTATGAAATGTTTGCTTTTTTGTAAAAATCAAAAAGAAATAATTCATCTAAAAATAGAGGAGGAAGAAATCTTTAATAAAAAAAAATGTTTATTACGCAATTTTTAAAAAAATAAAATGTTCTTTTTTGGGGGGTTTGTTCATTTTAAGCTTGTTTTTTTTAAACTTGTTGGCACCGTAATGAAATTAAATTGTTTTGTTTTTATTGTTTTAAAAATTATTTCTGTTGTAGATGACAGCAGAAATGAGTTTTTGTTTTTGCTAAACGATTTTTAGTTGCTTTTTTTTTTTTTTTACTTTAATCATATAAACAATATTAAATAAAAATATTATTTTTACTGTCGTCTATAACACATATTTAAAAATAAAAAAAAATACGGCTAATATTATAAGCTTTTTGGGTAACGCAAAATAATAGTTGAAACCAAGTTCGCAGCAAACAGTGTCAGATAAAAAAATTATTTTATTTTTCTTTAAAAAAATAAATATTTCATAAACTAATATACTTTTTATAAAACTAAAAACAAAATTCAAAACAATGGAACAATGATATTTTATTATTTTATGCAAAAAATAATTAACTGATCGGGATGCCATCAGGAATCACATCAGAGATACTCCGTGGGGAAATATTCAATGTAAATACTCCCGACTAAGTCGACAAGCAGCAAAATTCCACCCCTACACAGTAGAAATCTTTAGATGCCAGAAAGTCTTCTACTCTAATAGTTTCTTCCTTAGAACTGCTGGACTTTGGAATTTCCTTCTGGGTTTCTGATTCCTTGATTGTACTGACATGCAGAAGTTCAAGTGCAATGTGAACAGACATCTTGCTGTTCATCTCCCTATATTGTACCCCTACAAATTATTCTCCAGACAGTAGCCCCTACATCAAAATGGCACTGTGTCTTGTTTGGGGTGAAAATGTTATAAAGAATTTTGGGTTTGTATTATTACTGTACACATAGATTCGAAAAAGTTGTCAAAAAACAAATAAATGTTATCAAAGGCAAGAGAAGTTACTTTTCTACCAAACTGGATATATTTTTTGTGTTTTTATTCAATGTAACATGTTTATTCAGCTCGAAAAACATGCAGTGTTTACCGATGTATTGGAAAATTCAAAATGGCGCCCGACACTCTCTTTAACACGGTAAGTTTAGGAAAAGGTGTTATAAATAATAAACTAGACAAAATACTGTTAGAAATTCCCTCAATATATGTTACCATGACATAAGTTGACATATATTCGGTGTTTTTTTTAATAGTATTTTGTCTAATTTATTATTTATAACACCTTTTCCTAAACTTACCGTGTTAAAGAGAGAGTCGGGCGCCATTTTGAATTTTCCAATACATCGGTAAACACTGCATGTTTTTCGAGCTGAATAAACATGTTACATTGAATAAAAACACACAATATATATCCAGTTAGGTAGAAAAGTAACTTATCTTGCCTTTGATAACATTTATTTGTTATATATTTGTTTTTTGATAACTTTTTCGAATCTATGTGTACAGTAATACAAACCCCAATTTTTTTTTTTTTAAGTATTATGCAAATTTTTTTTATCTGATACTGTTTGCTGCCGAGTTTGAGTCGCCTGTTCTTCTGCATCACCACTTTTAAAGTTTTGGATTTTCATTGTTTTGAAATTTGCACAACTTGACTTGAAGCAAAAGTTAAGAAATTTTCTTTGAAAATTATTTTCAATACAATAAGATTTAGATCAACTCTGGTGTTCCCGACATTTCGTCACCTTTCGTCAAGTAATTTTTAGAAGATACATTTGCCAAATGTCGAGTTTAAAAACTAGATAATGCCTTAACTATTTGCTCCCAGATAGAAACCCTCCCCAACCAGTGAATCCACCCAAACACGCATCCCAGCCACTGACCCCCTCCCCTTCTACTCATCTAACGATCCCCCTCCCAATTAAATATCCCAACCATTGATCCCTATTTCCAACCACACATCTCAACAGGTGACTCCCTTTAACCACGTATTCCCAACTATTGGCTCTCCCTTTTCAACCACACATCCCAACCATTGACCACCCCCTCCCAACAACATATCCCTAACCATTGCCCCCCCCCCACACACATTTCCAACCATATATCTCTAACCAGTAACTCCCTCTAACCACATACTCCCAAACTGCACCGGAAACACTTGAAGGAATGCAAAACACTATTTACTGAAGGAGGGGACAAAAAGAATTGCTCAATCCAGCCCTCACTACCCTTCTCATTCAAGTCTCAGATTAACCCCTACTCATGGAAATCTCTACGTTTCGGCGTGGTGCATACAGAACCTAGCATTTCCAAATGGTCAGCCATCTAGTACTGGCCAAGTGCCTCGTTGTATGTGAACTGTAGTCAAGTATTTAAGTACAATGAATATTTGGGGGAAAACAACATGATATGCAAACATTTTATTACTTTTTTTTAATGTGAAACTTGGTATTTTGCATAATTTGTCCATCTTTGCTTTGTTGCGGTCACTCTAAATTGACTTGAAACATTTCCATCGGGGAGCTGACTTTGATAGTGATTTTTTTGTGAACTTCATTTTTGAAAAGAATCGTTCACAACAATGTGTTTCCAAAAAGTGAAATCATTTTCCTCGCATGTTGCTTTACATTTGGGTGCTTTCCACACACACAGTTTTTGTAAAAAGTTATTAAGTCTAGTTTGATAAGCTAAAAAGAAAAAAAAAAAAAAAAAATATCTGGGGCCACATTAACTGGTCTTGGGGGCCGGGTTGTGGCCCACGAGCCGCCTGTTGCACATCCCTGGGTTAGGGTTGCTTATCATACATCATATGAACCCCCTTTTTTTTGTTGTAAATATTTTTAACTTGGAAACACAAGCAAAAAATTATTCATTTTAGATTTAGTGTTCAAACCTTAAATCAAATGTTGTGGGGTGAGGTGAGGCGGGTGGGGTCAAAACTAAAACTCAAAGTTTGAGGCTTTTAACCCGACTAATCGAGCACATGCACCTTACCTTAACAACTAACAATTAAATCAAATCCAACAGAAACTTGTTTAGTTCTTTCCAACTGCAAGAACTTAGACACCAGAATCGGAAAGTGGAATTAAGATCTGCATAAAAGTGTCTGGGCACCCCGTCGGCATTCCCAAGTAAGGGTGTTTCAGGCAATTAGCATTAAACTAACCCCTTCTCAAAGAGAGAAGACCAAGCCCGGGAGGGTGGACCTCCTAGAACTGCACGAAATTAAACTCCTACCGCAAAATCAACAGTGACCAGATAATTACAGGAATGGTCTAATCTCTGTTGATTTGGGGGACTGAGTATAAGATCCCTTGCAGACAAGAAACCAGCAGAAACTTTTTAAAAAGAAAAACTAGCATTTCACTACAAACCATAAAAAGTTATAAAAGATTGCGTGTGTGTGTGAGTGTGTATGTGTTTGCGCGTGTGTATATGTGTTATTTATGTGTGTGTGTGTGTGTGTGTGTTTGCGCTTATATAGCTAATATTACACTAAACATAATGACAGGAATTGCATTATCTGGCAGGTTGGGAAGGGCGGCACTCATCAACCGAACGTTTCGAGTAATTAGCAGCATAATTTACACAAGATGACATCCTGTAGAAGATGGAAGAAGATAGAAGCGGTCGGGAGGGGGGGGGTGATAAAAGTCTGAAGTAAATGGTAAGGAGACAGGACAAATAAGAGGGAGAGGAGAGAGAATGACATTATGAGTAAAAAGGAAGTTTTTTTTTTCCTTTATTTTTTCTTGTTACTTTTTAAATACAAGTTGGGTAAAGACGGGGGGGGGGCGTATACATCTTTTGTTACACGTTGGAGAGCAATTAGAAAAGCTTGTTTTTAATCAACATTTTGTTATCATTAACTGAAGGGAAACACAACATCCAAGTTGTTTCACCAATCAAGAAAGAAGATGTGTTGGTGGGTGTGGGAGGGGGTAGCAACAGATTAATGAGATATGAATAAATAAACGCAGAGAGAGGGGGGGGGCGTTGTTGAAGCCAACTTTGGTATAAAAAGTTACAGGAATCCATGAGAAAATATGGATTGGGATCGTTTGTTTCACAGCATACCAATCCTGTGGCCATTTTGTGCTAGAAGAGTCATATTAAAAAATCATCAATCCATATATATATATATATATATATATATATATATATATATATATATATAGTAAGTTATAAAATATACATGGCGATTAAGATACACTGAATATTCCGCGTTTCATCCACTCTAGGACTATTCAGTGTAGCTTAATCGCCATATATATTTTATAACTTACTAACTAGCTCTACGTACGTATTGAGCATTTTTGAAATAAATAAAGTTTATGCATAAATTTATACTTTCGTATATTAATCTTATGTGAGTAAATGAAGTATATATATATATATATATATATATATATATATATATATATATATATATATATATAAGACCTAAATGGCAAAAATCTATATTCCAAATTTCAAGATGGTGACCATCTTACCGTTTTACACTTTGTGCATACATGTTTCAGCTGTGATTTTTTTTCAAAATCCAGTGCAATCAGGCCACTTGTCTCAGCTGTGAATTGTTCTTAAACAGCTGGTTGAAGTATTAGATTTCATACGAATTTATTACTAATTAATATATTTGTATACCCTCATTTGCGTATTACATTAAAGAAAATCCATATTAATAATTAGCTCGATTTTATTGTTTGCTGTAATAGAATCGTTTTAATTGTTCAGCTTAGAAATATTACTTCATCAATTTGTTTTTCATTTATTTTATATTTAATTTATTTTCAGTTATTAAAAGCTGACAACAGTTGCGTTTAAAACCGGAAGTAAGCTTATTTATTTAAACTATAAGAGTTATTTCCCCTTCAAGCTATGAGAGTTACTGGGTGTGTTTTATGCTTCCTTATAAATCTAACACATGTGGTCAGTTTTCGTAACAGATTAGAATATTCCGTGTATTTTAAACAGTAGGTGACGAATCCCTCTGCCCGGCAATATTATGTCGCCAAAATTCTTTGCGCTGCCGTAGAGTTTCTGAAACCTCAACAAAATGTTGTCAACATTGCACGCAGAAATGGGTTCACAGATAAATTCAGATATTTTTATGAATTAAAAAAAAACAAACCCTTTTTTGCTTTTTCATGGGAGTTTGTTTTGCTTGCAAGATATTTTCTTTGGTCAGCATCCCCTACCACCACTACCACCTATTTTATGAAAATACCTTCAAGCTAACTTTTTTTTCAAAATAAATAAATATATTTTATCAAGACATGACAGAAATTATTTTTACAAAAACTTTGATAATTATTTAATAAATTGCACGGTTTTAAAAGTTAAAAAAAAAAAAAAGAACGAAAAACAGTAAAGAAAACAAGAAAAGCCAAAAAAATAAAATGGAAGAAAAAAATGGAAGAAAAAGAAAAAGAGACGAAAAAGAAAAAAAAGAAAAGAAAAAAGGAAGGGAAAAGAAAAAAAAGGAAGGGAAAAGAAAAAAAAAGAAGGGAAGAGAAAAAAAGGAAGGGAAGAGAAAAAAAGGAAGGGAAAAGAAAAAATGAGGGAAAAAGAAAAAAAAAGAAAATGAAAAGGAAAAAGAAAAGAAAAAAAAGAGTTAGATGTAAAGATGTAAAAATATAATCAGCCAGAAACAGTAAATCATGACTAGAAATATATGGTTAGAAAAAAAAATTTTTTTCAAGTCAACTCATGTTAAAAAATTTTTTTTTAAGTCAACTCATGTTAAAAAAATTTTTTTTCAAGTCAACTCATGTTAAAAAATTTTTTTTTAAGTCAACTCATGTTAAAAAATTTTTTTTAAGTCAACTCATGTTAAAAAATTTTTTTTTAAGTCAACTCATGTTAAAAAATTTTTTTCAAGTCAACTCATGTTAAAAAATTTTTTTTTCAAGTCAACTCATGTTAAAAAATTTTTTTTTAAGTCAACTCATGTTAAAAAATTTTTTTTTAAGTCAACTCATGTTAAAAAAATTTTTTTTTAAGTCAACTCATGTTAAAAAATTTTTTTTTAAGTCAACTCATGTTAAAAAAATTTTTTTTCAAGTCAACTCATGTTAAAAAATTTTTTTTTAAGTCAACTCATGTTAAAAAAATTTTTTTCAAGTCAACTCATATTAAAAAAAATTTTTTTTAAGTCAACTCATATTAAAAAAAATTTTTTTTAAGTCAACTCATGTTAAAAAATTTTTTTTTAAGTCAACTCATGTTAAAAAATTTTTTTTTAAGTCAACTCATGTTAAAAAAATTTTTTTTTTAAGTCAACTCATGTTAAAAAAATTTTTTTCAAGTCAACTCATGTTAAAAAAATTTTTTTTAAGTCAACTCATGTTAAAAAAATTTTTTTTCAAGTCAACTCATGTTAAAAAATTTTTTTTTAAGTCAACTCATGTTAAAAAATTTTTTTTTAAGTCAACTCATGTTAAAAAAATTTTTTTTAAGTCAACTCATGTTAAAAATTTTTTTTTTAAGTCAACTCATGTTAAAAAATTTTTTTAAGTCAACTCATGTTAAAAAATTTTTTTTTAAGTCAACTCATGTTAAAAAAATTTTTTTTCAAGTCAACTCATGTTAAAAAATTTTTTTCAAGTCAACTCATGTTAAAAAAAATTTTTTTCAAGTCAACTCATGTTAAAAAATTTTTTTTTTTTAAGTCAACTCATGTTAAAAAATTTTTTTTTTTAAGTCAACTCATGTTAAAAAATTTTTTTTTTCAAGTCAACTCATGTTAAAAAATTTTTTTCAAGTCAACTCATGTTAAAAAAATTTTTTTAAGTCAACTCATGTTAAAAAATTTTTTTTTAAGTCAACTCATGTTAAAAAAATTTTTTTTAAGTCAACTCATGTTAAAAAATTTTTTTTCAAGTCAACTCATGTTAAAAAAATTTTTTTCAAGTCAACTCATGTTAAAAAATTTTTTTTAAGTCAACTCATGTTAAAAAAATTTTTTTCAAGTCAACTCATGTTAAAAAAATTTTTTTAAGTCAACTCATGTTAAAAAAATTTTTTTTAAGTCAACTCATGTTAAAAAAATTTTTTTCAAGTCAACTCATGTTAAAAATTTTTTTTTTAAGTCAACTCATGTTAAAAATTTTTTTTTCAAGTCAACTCATGTTAAAAATTTTTTTTTTAAGTCAACTCATGTTAAAAAAATTTTTTTTTTTAAGTCAACTCATGTTAAAAAAATTTTTTTTTTTAAGTCAACTCATGTTAAAAAAATTTTGTTTTAAGTCAACTCATGTTAAAGAAACTGTTAAAAGGGTGGGAGATTACAAGGCAACTCAGTTCAGCTCTACGTCACAAAAAAAAAAAAAAAAAAAAGACGTAGGTGCCATCTAAAATTGAGCAACTAAAAGTGGTTTGTGGTCATGGCACTCGTCAGAAAGAAATGGCCGCCACACTCTTACTATGTTCCCTGCAGGAAGAATCATCCACACCTTGCCTTCAGGGTTCTAGCCGAAAATTGGAAGGCTAGAGTGCTGTCCCCTTTTTCCAGACCCTCAAGTTTGAGGTAGGATGGGGGGCATTTTAGGAACCAAGGTTCTAAATTTAAATCTAATACTTCAATGTTACCATATTGACAGGGATTTTCTGGCAATGGGACCATAACAAATTTCAGCAGGAGCATCTCAAACATCTTCCTTAGAAAGTGGACATGTATGACTTACAACCTTGGACGTGATACAATTAACAATAGATTTGTATTGGAATTCTACACAGCCGATCCCATAGTATGACAACATCCATTTAACCATTGGTGCCATCCTTGCTCTATCTCAACGAGGTGAGGAAAAACTCTGTTGCAATCTGGTAACATCCAAGTGTTAGAAAACGATGCTAGACCATAACCCCCCCCCCTAAAAAAACAGAAACATTTTTTATGACGTACAAATGCATAACCTTAAGAAAATATCGTACACCAAAACTGACGTAAATTAATCAGCTAGATTTATTTTGAAAACAGAAATCAAAATTTTATGGTTAAACAATGATCGACAATTTCACAACATGATCTTGGAAACAGTTTGAAGAACAAGGGAGATCTATCTGGTCGGTCTCCTTGCCTGGACAAATGAAACTCTCTCCAGATTTCCATCTTCCATCAACTGCCTCAGATCTTCAGGAGCACAGTTGGCGTCATGTGCAATTTGTTAGATGTACGTGGATCTATGTTGTCCTATGCCGTGGAGTCCACGACAATACATTTCTCACCAGCTCTTGCTTGCTCCTCTGGCAGTGACCGGCAAATCGCAGACATCACTCCCTGATGGTAGTAGATATGGCAGGTAGGTTGCCATAAAGTTGCTGCTTCATGGGATGATCTTGCCAAGATATATTTAACACTACTCGTAACATATGGGTGTACGTGCCATCTAGCTTTCTTTCCAATCTTTTGGTGAGTGTCGAGGTTGTAGCACTGCAAATAAGGACAGACTTCATCACTGTTCTGCATGTGAATTTCATTATCTCTCTCCGTGGAACCGATGTTGCTGCCCAGGTACATAAACTCTTCTTTCAGTGTTGTTCCATCTCGAGCTTTGATTTCCTCCTCCGCATTGAAAGTCATAAAATTTGTCTTATCCGCATTAATGTAAAGACCAATGTCATTTACAGACTTTCCGAGCTCACGTAACAGCATTTGTGTATCAGCAGTGTTATTTGCATAGTAATATAGTCTGTGTAATCTGAGTCGGTTATGTGTGCTGATGGATGGCGTCTGCTTCTAGATTCATTTAAGGTGAAACCTAGTATGCTGTGTATATCAACAGAGGTACAACGTACACAGTCAAGACAGACAATTAAAAGGGAGATAATTCCAAATAATTCAAACTCAATTAACATGGGGATGAGGAGGAGAGCATTAAAAAAATTCATCACTAACTTACTCCTCTTTAAAATAGCTCATCAAAAACAGTTTAAAATTAGTCTTGTACATGATCGTAATGCCTCTGAATTCCCATTAATTGCTTAAAAATGATTTTCTTTATAAAAACTAAAAATACTTGATCAACTTATGTGAGTTTTGGTGTAAAATATTATCTTTCTGTCACAGGGTATGTACATCATAGAAATTTTTAAAAAATTTTTGTTTTTTCTTTGGAAGGGGGGGCGAGGTATGAACTCGCACCTCAAAAGGTTCTACATAATTTCTTTAACACGAGTGAATGATATATTTATCGATTTTACAGAATGTAATTTTTTTATCGCTAAACATTTTTTCTTTTTTTTATTACTAGCATGGGTATCCGACGGGTGGAGAGAGGTGCTATAGTAACGCTATTGAGCAACAAACTCTCAGCCCTAAAAAAAAAAAAAAAAAAAAAAAAAACTTTTCTTGAAAAAATAAATGAAATAAAGTAATTTTCATTTCCAGATCGTAAACAAAGGGACAACATTTTTTTTCTGCATCAGAATGTATCCATCACACACTTATTGTTGGCAGTTTTTGATTTGCAAGCAGTATATTTTTTTAGCACCTTACATCAAGTGGCTTTATGCTTTGTATGGAGCAATTTCTAAAAATAAAATGTTGTTAAAATGTTTTTGACTACTAGTGGAGGTATGATTTCAATGATTTCGACAATCGTTTTTATAACCACGGTTATGACAATCAACCAATCAGAAGCTTCAAACGTTACTATAAAAAAATATCGATTTTGGATTCAATTCAGTTTGCTATCAACCTCTGTTTCAAAACAACTGAATTGTGACTGCAATGATTCTTTGCCGCCATCTTTGTTACTAAGAATTACTCAACACTCAAGATCGTGACTGCATTGATTCTTCGCAGATTTGAGTTACTGCCGCCATCTTTGTTCAACATAATGTCGCAACACTTAGCAAATATAAATAAATGAGAAAAAATCCACGCAGAAAAACATGTAACATTCTGTACACAAAGAATTAACAATGTTTTCAGGATGGAATTGTTGGTTTATGAAACATCGTCCCTAATCTATAATTTTGAAGGGATCATAGAACAGAAATTAATAATGTACCCCTTGGAAGGTCTATAGAAGGAAAATAGGTTTCATAAAACTAATTAAGGGATATGAGCTTAGAATAAAAAATAGAAAAAAAAAATTACTTTTACAAGATGCCAAAGAGGTAAATTGTGATGTTGGGACCCTACACCAGTAATTAGAAATTATATTTACTAGTATGAATTTTGGTGAGGTTCACATAAAGTATATGTTAGGACAACCTGATGGCAAACAGAAATAGACCCAGTGCACCTGGCATAAGTGAGGTGAGGGGAGGAGGTTAAGGATTAGCTCCTCAGGCAAAACACGTTAGAAGCAGGTGTCGAATTATTCAATAGAAATTACATCACGTGTTCGGGATGAGACAAAGTTCCAAGACAGTTCAAGCCATGGAAGCCAATAGATCAGATGTGTCTGACAAAATGGGAATTTAAGTGAATATTTCCTTGAGACTGTTTGTCGGACATTTTTTAGGTTAAGAAAAAGAAATTAGAAGGAATTAATTTTAGCCTCTTTTTGGTCTCTCCCCTTGTGAATGAACTTTCTCTCTCCAATAAAACCTTTGAAACTGCAACAAATCTTCATTGTTACAAGTATGAACTTTATTCACCTAAGTTAAACAGCCGATCAACAATCACTAGATGACGCAACTAGATAGAAACAACATACATGGAAACCAACGATCAAAAACTGAAGACAAGACCGCGCACGCATATAAAAAAGGAAAAACTTATTAATCGATTTGTGTCTCTTAATCGCTCGCTAGTGATAACACATGTGCGCATTTCTCTCTCTCTCTCTCTCTCTCTATATATATATATATATGAACTATATAAATTGAGCAACTTATTTCAAAATAAGGTTATGAATAATCAAAATCTGTAAATAAAATTAAAAGCTCAATAACTCATCAGTTCCATTAGGTAATAAGGTAGAGCTATTATACAGATGTGAAATATGTTTGAACTTTTACGATTAACTCTTTCTGAAGTTTTATTTAAACGTTCTTAAAATCCATATAATTACATTTAAGCATATAATTAAATATTATATATATATATATATATATATATATATATATATATATATATATATATATATTATAGGATGAGGATTTGCTTCTCTGACCATTTGCATGGATTTGCTCACATGTTCATTTTGTCAGCTGTCAGCAGAACTTTGATAATAAAAAAAAACGATTCTCGTGTATAACTCTGCCTTCGTGGGGAGGCAAAGTAAATAGGACCTCCATCTTATAATTTTCTGCTGATAACTAGGGAGAGAACTTTCCCTGCTACCCTCTTATAATGAGGGAGGGATGATGCCTCCCCGATCTAACAACAACCTGTAGCTATTTTTTTTTTTTTTTTACAATGGAACAACGGGAGAGAGAGCGAGGACGGAGGAGATGGAGGAAAACAGATGAAGAAGGGGCAACAGATGGAGAGAGAGAGAGAGAGAGAGAGAGAGAGAGAGAGATAGAAAGGGATACATACACACAGGCACAGAAACTATGAAACATGGACATGAAAAGAATAAAAAGTCTAATCAGATAACATTATTGAACTTTTTAGTTTTTGTTTGAAAAACTGATAAACATGTGAGGAGTCCCCCCCCCCCAACTCCTCTGTTGAAAGGGAGCCAACAGCTGAACATACTCAAGATAATACATCGAGGAAATCAGTGAGACAAGAGATACGGAGACACATACAAAAAAAAAAAAAAAAAAAGGATGCCAATCACAACCCCCCCCCCATCTCCTCCCCCAACCGCTTGTACGCTGATATGCTGAAAACAAATTTTCAACAACTTTAGATTATCATAGTAACGGTTTACTCGATTCCGGAATTATCAAACAACACAAATGATTACACCGGGGAATAGAGAGAGAGAGAGAGGGGGGGGGAGAGATTGTAATTCAATGTAATTTAATTAATTCTTTAGTTCCAATTCATAAAAAATGAAAAATTAGTTTATGGAACAATGGATAAGTATGTTAACATACTAGTAAAGATATGTACACGTCATTACAGTTGAATCAAGATATTAGGTCATTGCAAAAACAATGTTTTTTAACGTTCAACTATATATATATATATATATATATATATATATATATATATATAAAGATATATATATAAAGATTATTTTTGCAACAACCTAATATTTTGGCGGATTCGTTTCCCGATATTTATTTGGTGTAAAATGTTAAATTCTGCTTATTTATACCAAATGAATATGGCCGAACGACTCAACCGAAATATTTTGGTTCAGCATTGATATGTTTGTGTACACAATTCTACTAGTTTGTTGACATGCTTATCTATTATTCCATAAACTATAAATTTCCATTTTATCTGAAATCCTCCATTTCATATTTATTCTTTCATAAGATATCTTGCGTATTATTCCAATACATTTTGATTGGTTCCTTGGCCATCTTCATGTTCAAACATTTTTTTTTAAATTTCAGTTCTTCTTTATAATTGTAATGAAACCCAAAAATCGAAATATTGCATTTCTATTAAAACCAATGGTATCTTCTTCATCGTCAAGTCGAAATTCGAAACATACCCAAAAATTATGATAAAACGAAAATTATTAATGAAAATAGATTGCTAAATTATGAGTTACTTCAAAGTTGCCAGATTGCCCCTTTTAAAGCCAAATCTCATAAATTTGGCTTTTTTTAAAGCCAAATCTCATGAATTTGGCTTTTTTTTTTTTTTAAATCAGTTTGGCCTTGAAATTTTTGGTTTTATATTAAGAATACAAAAAACTAATCCCCCACTCTAAATTCTAAGGTGATTGTTTTTTTTTCTTCAACACGTAATCGCCTATATTGGTGTGGAGGGGTTTACTTGCTATAAAAAATATGAAAACGATAGGATGTATTGTTAATATTCCTTAGCACAAGTTTTTATCTAAAAAATTTAATTTCCTCCAAAAACATAAGCATATGATTTCAATTTCATAGAAACCACAAATGTTTAGGAATCAACATCTTCAGTATAGCCCAGAGTTTGCATCTTTAATACAGGCATTCTTTTTATTTTGCATAGCATTTATGCAGAAAATTTTCCATTTTGCCTTTTTTAGGGCTCATTTTCTTGAAAAATTTGGCTTCAAATATTTTTGTTAGGCTTTGCCAACCCAAATTACTTCTCTTGTGTTTACGTTCACTATTCAAAACAACATGGCCGATCTTTTTATTCGTGACTTATAAAAATATGTGATTTCTTTTTAATAATGCAGTAAAAATATTTAATTACTAATTACGACATGATAATTAAGTAAATAACAGTGCTTATTGTTGAAATGGACAAAAAAAAGTAAGTATTATTTTTTTAATGAAAACTCAATTTTTTGGCTGTCGAATTTCGGTACAACAATGAAGACCCCAAATTTCATCTTTGTTTTACAATCCAAAGATATACGAAAAAGTTGTCAAAAAACAAATATAACAAATAAATGTTATCAAAGGCAAAATAAGTTAATTTTCTACCTAACTGTAAAAGTTTTTAGTGTTTTTATTTAATGTAAAATGTTTATTTGCTTCAAAAAAGAAGTAATATTGAGCGCTACCAGAGAACAGGAAAAAAATGGCCGCGATGTCTGAAATCGTGATAAAGACTTCAAAATAAGAAATAAAACAAGATGGTGGAAGACATGACATTTATTGGGTGGGTTTCTACCACTGTTTTATTTTTTATTCTGAAGTGATTATAGAGACTTCAAAGATGTAAAGAGACATCACGACCATTTTTTCTTGTTCTCTGACAGCGTTCAACATTACTTAGTTACATTAAATAAACACACTAAAAACTTATTTAGTTAGATAGAAAAGTAGCCTTTGATAATATTTATTTATTTTTTTTTTTTGACAACTTTTTCGTACCTCTGCGGACTGTAATACAAACCTCAAATTTCTTATAAGAGAACTTCTTTGGCACAGATAACTTAAGAAATTGTTTTGCTTGACGTGAAATTTGCTTTAAGAGCGAAACAAGGTGGGGTAGATATGAGAGTAACCGGGGTTTTTCAGTTGTATCATATTTCCGATTTTGTTTTCGTGGATGAAAGGGTTAAAAAAAGATTTAAAAAAAAAAACCCAAAAAACTGCTGATAAAATATTTACGAACTGATTTGACATTTTTCTTAAAATAAAAAACAGAATTTTGGAGAAAAGCTCCCCAGGAGCTTTTAAAGGAAGCCGAAATTAAACTAGATAGTATAGCACTTGTGATATCAGTCTTGTGATATCAAATCTTGCAAGTCTAAGAAACAGCGAAATGTTTTTGTTGTTTTCATAAATAAGATAAAAGATGGATTCTTGCTTTCATTACGAGAAAAGCTAGAAAATTCTTTCGTTTATCAAACCAAACATTTTCTTTGCAGTTTCGAATAATCAGAAAACAAACGAACAATTGTAGACATCTTTGCAACGAAGCCGATTATTTTCTCTTCATTTATCTCTCCTTTTTAAATTTTTTTTTTTTTCGCAACATTCATCGACAGTCATATAAAAACCTAAAAGGATTTAGTCCATCTTGTTTGTCGAGACTGCAGTTGTCAAAAGTTTGTCTTCTGTCTGCAAGATTGTAATGCGAGAACAAGGACCAACGAGTGAAGATGGAGGGAGGAGAGGGGGGGGGCATAAAATGACAAAATCAAATCAAAATCTCAAGATGAACATGGGTGTCTTGGGGGGGGGGGGTAATAATAAAATTGAAACTCGTTTTTTTGCTTAACAAATACTTGCATTTATTTTTTTTTTACTTCAAAAGGAAAAAAATATATAAAAATAAGTTTTTACGTTTCTAAAATTTTGAGATGAGGATTGATTATTCAGATTATTTGGATTCTTCGGACTATTGTTTTCATCTTGAGTGTTGTTTTGGTTTTTTGTAATTTTTATATCTAATTATATATATATATATATATATATAAACTTTGGAACTGTTTGTTTTTTGTTTTTTTCCAAGGAAAATATTAACTGTCTTTGATGAGTTGTTTAGTGTTTGTACGTTATTCAACAAAACAAGTGTAGGACAAAATAAAATATTATTAAAGAAAAAATATAAACACAATTTTTTGCCATTAGAATTATAAACTACTGATATATATATATATATATATATATATATATATATATATATATATATATATATATATGTGTGTATTTGGGCAGCATTTTTTCGTTTATGGATAATTCGTTAAACTAAATAGACGTTTTTAGTTTATTTTACATTGGATCCTTTCCATTTTTCGTATTTTAGTCTTTAATTCAGTTGGGAACTGGCTGATGTAATAACCATAACTTTGATTTGTTCAAGTACTTTCAAATCCTTCTGAATTCATCTTCAAGGGTTAATTAAACTGGTTGGATTTTTACTATTTATACTTATGGATGATTAATTTTCAGTGGCGCCAAAAAAGAAAAAAAAAAAAAAGTAAAATAATGGAGGAATTAAAGGCGAATCAAATGAGGTATAGGTTGTTTAAACACTTCGAATTTAACTTAAATTTGCGGGTTTTTTTTAAATTGACAAGTACAGACTTGCTTTTTGGTGCCACTGTATAAATATTATATATAATAAACTGTATATGTATTATTTATAATAAACTGTATATATATTATTTAGAATAAACTGTATATGTATTATTTATAATAAACTGTATATGTATTATTTATAATAAACTGTATATGTATTATTTATAATAAACTGTATATGTATTATTTATAATAAACTCTATATATATTATTTATAATTAACTGTATATATATTATTTAGAATTAACTGTATATATATTATTTAGAATTAACTGTATATATATTATTTAGAATTAACTGTATATATATTATTTAGAATTAACTGTATATATATTATTTAGAATTAACTGTAAATATATTATTTAGAATTAACTGTAAATATATATTATTTAGAACTATATATACATATTATTTAGAATTAACTGTATATATATTATTTAGAATTAACTGTATATATATTATTTAGAATTAACTGTAAATATATTATTTAGAATTAACTATATATATATTATTTAGAATTAACTATATATATATTATTTAGAATTAACTGTATATATATTATTTAGAATTAACTGTATATATATTATTTAGAATTAACTGTATATATATTATTTAGAATTAACTGTAAATATATTATTTAGAATTAACTATATATATATTATTTAGAATTAACTATATATATATTATTTAGAATTAACTGTATATATATTATTTAGAATTAACTGTATATATATTATTTAGAATTAACTATATATATATATATTATTTAGAATTAACTGTATATATATTATTTAGAATTAACTGTATATATATTATTTAGAATTAACTGTAAATATATATTATTTAGAATTAACTATATATATATATATATATATTATTTAGAATTAACTATATATTTATTATTTAGAATTAACTGTATATATATATTATTTAGAATTAACTGTATATATATTATTTAGAATTAACTGTATATATATTATTTAGAATTAACTGTATATATATATTATTTAGAATTAACTGTATATATATTATTTAGAATTAACTGTATATATATTATTTAGAATTAACTGTATATATATTATTTAGAATTAACTGTATATATATTATTTAGAATTAACTGTATATATATATTATTTAGAATTAACTGTATATATATATTATTTAGAATTAACTGTATATATATTATTTATAATTAAGTGTATATATATTGTTTATAATTAACTGTATATATATATTATTTAGAATTAACTATATATATATATATTATTTAGAATTAACTATATGTTAAATTCTATTCTTGGTCTGCTTAGTAGTTGATTGTTGCACAACATATGCATTGCTTTTTTGAGTTGTCTTGCCACTGTTCTCAAGATTAGTTTGAAGAATCCAAATAATTCGAAACATAAGTTTATACAAATAAAAATAATTTCAAATTAAAAAAGATGTTTATATAAATGGCAAAATTTCAAAGTTGTCTTTTTCAGACTAACTTCATCAAACTCCATCATTAAAAAAATACCATTTTTTTTTTAAGTGTAACTCCAAAAGTTTACTTCTACCTGAAAAATATTTTTTTACACCATAAAAAGTAAATAAAAAGGAAAATATTAACAATGTATAACTATAAAAATTAAATAAAAAAATCAAAAGCAATTTTGAAGCAATTTAAACAAAACTTTTAAAACTTTTAAATGTTTCTTTAATTTTCAAATATTTGGTCTGATAGACTGTTGAGTTGATTTAAAGAATTTCGGTGCTCTTCTCATAAACGGTCAAAAGATTCTTTGTTTACATGAAACTTTATTAAACATTCCATAGTCATCTTAGGGTTTGAATTAGATTGTATTTTTTCATATCCGGTAGGTTTCAATATTTTCTATAATAAGATTTCTTATATTTTTTAGGTTTCTAGAGTTGTTTTTTTAAAATGTTTTTTGTTATAAATAAATATATATAAAATATAAGAAAGTTTTCAATTCATTTTAACATTACTTATCTTTTGCAATCCAAGGAAAAAATTATTATTTTTATTGAGGAACGCATGTAAGTCTCGAGATTTGCTTGGTATATTTATGCCATCTAACGAAACATGTGTAAGATGCAGCAATAAAACAATATGAATGTGAATTAAGTAAATACTTTTGTGATTTTGAAATGTTTAATAAAGTTATATATGCTTTGAAAGTGTAAATCCATTTTTATTGAGCTTAATTAATTGTGACAATTTTGAATAACTATTGAATATATACACTATAAGTATATGTGTTTACAAACGTGTGTGTGTGTGTGTGTACAGCCTTTAAAATTTGAAAAAAAAAATCACTCGACCGCCGAATGAATGTGAGGGAAAATTTACTCGCCCCAAAATATTTTTACTCGTCCGACTTTATGTCTTTGTTTCAGTCAACAATAGTAAATAATTTTACAACAATTCAAGAAATTACCGTGTCTATAATCTAACAAGAAAATATTTGTTTAACTCTTGTAAATCAACTATTTTATTAGTACAAACATTTAAGTAAATATTCAACAAAACGTTTAAATACACCAGTTTCTTTAT